>NC_134401.1:41962960-42312127 GCF_050003625.1 Haematobia irritans | reverse complement strand
ATATATATATATATATATATATATATATATATATATATATATATATATATATATATATATATATATATATATATATATATATATATATATATATATATATATATATATATATATATATATATCCCCCAATATACACTTATACTTAATATACACTTTTACCTTAAATTGTTTCTCTCGTCAAGAGTGCCAAGCGATTTACTTGGAATTTGGCACTGCCAAATTTGTTCAAATTAATTAAGAATTAGATGTAGCTCTCATGCTATACACCGATTTTCAATGAGTGATTTTATCCTAAAGTGAATCAAATCAAACTCATTATGACATAAACTAGAATATAAGACTGACGGACGGACATATACACATCATTAAACAACATAAATCTAGAAAGAAAAAGATTTGGACAAATGAATGAATCTTCTGGATAAATGAATGACACTACTCACAGGATTCCAAATTTGACATCAGTTTATACACAAAAATTCATAAAACATATTACAACAGAGAGAGAGAGAGGCATCGCCATAAATTCTTGGAACTTCATCCTGACTGTTTTAATTTTTTTTACGACTCCATAATCATTTAAAAGAGGGAGTAAAAAAATCTCAATGTTAATTTACTGAAATTAAGTAAAATTGCCAGATATTAACACCATCATCCAATATCTACAACCCTCACATTCATTTGCCTTCATTCTCATCCAATATGATTTTCAATTTAATTTGACTTATAAGCGATTTAATTTATAAACAAAATGAAAAAAGGAAAATAATTTCATATCCGCTACAATCTTTCGAAATACAGTCCTTAAAAAGAGAAATTCAATTAAAACAAAGAAATTTAAACTTCAAATATACTAGCTCCCCTTTGCTTCATCGCTAGCTGTCAGGCAAATAAACCAAAGAAAAAGTTGCAAAGTAAGACAACGTTGAAATGTTGGCAAATATGATTTTTCCTTTGGCTTAATCTTCATATTTGGTTAGACAAGATTGTTCGTAGTTATAGCCTTTTGGCATCCTTGCTGCTTGTTGATGATGAGAAAAAGCAAATACTTAACATGTTTTAACATTTTTGGTTTCTTTGGCAAAAGACTCGCTCTTCAGAGACTCTTATGATCCTTGATGTCCATATGAAATTCTGCACATGATTGCGTGCATGCATATTTGTGGTGCGATGTCTGTCCTTTGTATAATTATATTCGAATATCCCTCTGTTCATTTTGTTGTCTTGTTTTTTGTACTGATACCATACAAACAATACACAAACAGTAGAATGCAAAGTAAAGGAAAATAAGTAAGAATGACATTACAATGGGTTGAATCGAAATCTACACGGGTGAAAAAAAACTGTTTTTCATATGTTTAGATGTAAAAATTATATGTTTGAAACTGAAATTTTTTAACACAATATTTTTAAGTGCAAGCATATAATGTTCATAAACTAGCATAACATGTTTGGGATATATATGTTAACATATTATGTTTGGGACATAAAATGTTTGTAAATATAATAGGCTTGGACGCAAACATATAATATTTTAGAAATAGTCTTTAAACATATACGTGTTTAGAAAGAGAGACCTAGAGATTATGCTGCAAGTAATAGAATGGAAGTAACCAATTGGCGCCTTAAAAATATATATCCACAAAGAAAACTTCATTAAAATTTTTCCTACCAGTGTCTGCCTAAGGTGAAACATAATATATTTGAACAATACAAACAATATTTTGTTTTGACCAATCCTTGAAATATATATGCTTGAACCAAAATGTGTTTGGGGCATATGTTACAGAAGTGATTTTTTTGAGGGTGTAAATGATATCGAGAATGGATTTCTAAGTGATTTCTTACTAACCCAAATATCAGAATAACGAATTCCGATTTTTTACTCTTTGGTGCATTGGTAGAATTTTTGGTGTTTAAGTAAATTTTGTAAAATATTGCTTTCCTAAAATTTCCCATAAAAATAAAATTATATTTTTATAGGAAAAATTTTGACAAAATTTTCTATCGAAATAAAATTTTAACAAAAATTTCTATAGAAATTAATTTTGACAAAAAAATTCACAAAAATAAAATTTCGAAAAACTTTTTTTTTTTAATTTTCTATAGAAATAAAATTTTGACAAAATTTTCTATATATATAAAATTTTGAAAAAAAAAATTATAGAAATAAAATTTGACAAAATTTTATGTAAAACTAAAATTTTGACAAAATTTTCTGTAGAAATAAAATTTTGAAATAAAACAAAAAATATGTTAAAATTATTTATAGAAATAAATGTTGACAAAATTTTCTATAGAAATAAACTTTTGGCTAAATTGGTTACAGCAATAAAATTTTCTATAGAAATAAAATTTGACAACATTTTCTGTAGAAATAATATTATGACAAAATTTTCTGTAGAAATAAAATTTTGACCAAATTTTCTATAAAAATAAAATTTTAACAAGATTTTCTAGACATATATTTTTTTTTAATTTTCTATTAAAATAAAATTTGACAACATTTTTTGTAGAAATAAAATTTTGACAAAATTTTCCATAGACATAAAATTTTGACAAACAAATTTTTAATGAAATAAAATTTTGACAAAATTTTCTATAGAATAAAATTTTGACAAAATTTTCTGTAGTAATAAATTTTTGACAAAATTTTCTATAAAAATAAAAATTTGACAATTGTTTTTTTTTTTTTTTTTAATAAAATTTGGCAAAATTTCTATATAAATAACCAGTAAGGAAAGTCTAAAGTCGGGCGGGGCCGACTATATTATACCCTGCACCACTTTGTAGATCTAAATTTTCGATACCATATCACATCCGTCAAATGTGTTGGGGCTATATATAAAGATTTGTCCCATATACATACATTTAAATATCACTCGATCTGGACAGAAATTGATAGACTTCTACAAAATCTATAGACTCAAAATTTAAGTCGGCTAATGCACTAGGGTGGAACACAATGTTAGTAAAAAAAATATGGGAAACGTTTAAATCTGAAGCAATTTTAAGGAAACTTCGAAAAAGTTTATTTATGATTTATCGCTCGATATATATGTATTAGAAGTTTAGGAAAATTAGAGTCATTTTTACAACTTTTCGACTAAGCAGTGGCGAATTTACAAGGAAAATGTTGGTATTTTGACCATTTTTGTCGAAATCAGAAAATCATATATATGGGAGCTATATCTATATCTGAACCGATTTCAACCAAATTTGGCACACATGACTATATTACTAATTGTACTCCTAGTGCAAAATTTTAACCAATTTTGGCCAAAACTCTGGCTTCTGGGGCCATATAAGACCATATCGGGCGAAAAATATATAGGAAGCTATATCTAAATCTGAACCGATTTCAATCAAATTTGGTACACATAACTATACTACCAATTGTACTCCTTGTGCAAAATTTTAAGCTAATCGGGATAAAACTCTGGCTTCTGGGTCCATATAAGTGCATATCGGGCGAAAGCTATATATGGGAGCTATATCTAAATCTGAATCGATTTCAACAAAATTTGGCACACATAGCTACAATGCTAAATCTACTCCCTGTGCAAAATTTCAATCAAATTGGGCCAAAACTCTGGTTTTTGGACCATATTAGTCCATATCGGGCGAAAAATATATATGGGAGCTATATCTAAATATGAACCGATTTCAATCAAATTTTGCACACTTGACTATACTACATATTGTACTCCTAGTGCAAAATTTCAACCAAATGCGGCCAAAAATCTGGCTTCTGGGCCCATATAAGTCCATATCGGGCGAAAGATATATATGGGAGCTATATCTAAATCTGAACCGATTTCAATCAAATTTTGCACACTTGACTATACGACTAAGTGTTATGTTTGTACAAGATTTCAAGCAAATCGGTATAAAACTCTGGCTGCTGGGTCCATATTAGTGCATATCGGGCGAAAGATATATATATGAGCTATATCTAAATCTGAACCGATTTCTTCCAAAATCAATAGGGTTCTATTCTGACCCAAATTAGGAACATGTGCCAAATTTGAAGGCGATTGGACTTAAATTGCGACCTAGACTTTGATTACAAAAATGTGTTCACGGACAGACGGACATCGCTATATCGACTCAGGAGCCCACCCTAAGCATTTTTGCCAAAGACACCATGTTCTATCTCGTCTCCTTCTGGGTGTTGCAAACATATGCACTAACTTATAATACCCTGTTCCACAGTGTGGAGCAGGGTATAAAAATTGTAACAAAATTATTTCTATAAATAAATATTTTCTATAGAAATAACATTTTGACAATTTTTATACCCACCACCATAGAATGGTGACGGGGTATAATAAGTTTGTCATTCCGTTTGTAACGCATCGAAATATCGATTTCCGACTATATAAAGTATATATATTCTTGATCAGGGAGAAATTCTAAGACGATATAAGCATGTCCGTCTGTCTGTCTGTCTGTCTGGCTGTCTGTTGTAATCACGCTACAGCATTCAATAATGGAGCTATCGTCCTGAAATTTGGCACAGAATCGTCTTTTGTCTGCGCGCAGGTCAAGTTCGAAGATGGGCTATATCGGGCCATGTTTTGGTATAGCCCCCATATAAACCGACCTCCCGATTTGGGGTCTTTCGCTTATAGAAACCGTAGTTTTCATCCAATTTGCGCGAAATTGAAAATCTAGAGGTATTTTGGGACCTTGAAGAGGTGTGCCAAAAATGGTGAGTGTCGGTCCATGGTTTGGTATAGCCCCCATATAAACCGACCTCCCGATTTGGGGTCTTTCGCTTATAGAAACCGTAGTTTTCATCCAATTTGCGCGAAATTGAAAATCTAGAGATATTTTGGGACCTTGAAGAGGTGTGCCAAAAATGGTGAGTGTCGGTCCATGTTTTGGTATAGCCCCCATATAAACCGACCTCCCGATTTTACTTCTTGGGCTTATAGAAACCGTAGTTTTTATCCAATTTGCCTGAAATTGGAAATCTAGAGGTATTTTTGGGCCATAAAGAGGTGTGCCGAAAACGGTTAGTATCGGTCGGTATTTTAGTATAGCCCCCATAAGAACGATTTCCCGATTTAACTACTTAGGTTTCTAGAAACCGTAGTTTTTATCCGATTTGCCTGAAATTGTAAATATTCTCGTATTTAAGGCTCACAAAAACGTGTATCGGATTAAGTTTTTATCGGTCCATTTGGTAATGCCTCCATATAGACCAATTTCACTTCTTGTGAGTATAGAAGGCGCACTGATCATGAAAATTGCTTGAAACTCAATGTAAAATTTCCAGATTTTATTTTTCGGGTGAAAATCTACAGATTTAAAATTTCAAATCAAGACGTTATTTTATAATTTTCTTGCACACTTACAAGAGATGTTAATGATTCCTCTAAAACTCAAACAAAAATGGTTCTTATAAATCCAGAATCTGATATAGTCCTCATAGGTTAAATCTTTAAATGTATCTTCGGGAAGTGTCCTCAAGTCCTCAAGCCCTCCTGAAATTTCAAAGGAAATCCTAATATTTGGTTCATGGTGGTGGGTATTTAAGATTCGGCCCGGCCGAACTTACTGCTGTATATACTTGTTTTTTATAAAAATAATAATTTTCTATACAAATAAAATGTTGATAAAAATTTTCTATAGAAATAAAATTTTGACAAAATTTTATATAGAAATAAAATTTTAACAAAATTTTCTAGAGAAATAATAAGTTTCTATAGAAACAAAATTTTGACAAAGATTTCTATAGATATAAAATTGTAACAAAATTATTTATATAAATAAATATTTTCTATTGAAATAAAATTTTGACGAAATTTTTTATAAAAATAATAATTTTTTATAGAAATAAAATTTTGATAAAAATTTTCTATAGAAATAAAATTTTAACAAAATTTTCTAGAGAAATAATAAGTTACAAAAAAATTTCTATTGAAATATTTTTTTTTAATTTCCTATAAATATAAAATTTGACAAAATTTGCTGTAGACATAAAATGTTAATAAAAAAAATTTTATAGGAATAAAATTTTGACAAAATTTTCTATATATATAAAATTTTGAAAAAAACAAAATTTATAGAAATAAAATTTGACAAAATTTTCTGTACAACTAAAATTTTGGCAAAATTTTCTCTAGAAAATGTAGAAATAAAATTTTGAAATAAAACAAAAAAATTGTTAAAGTTATTTATAGAAATTTTTAAATGTTGACAAAATTTTCTATAGATATAAACTTTTGGCTAAATTGTTTAAAGAAATAAAATTTTCTATAGAAATAAAGTTTGACAAAATTTTCTGTAGAAATAATATTATGACAAAATTTTCTGTAGAAATAAAATTTTGACAAAATTTTCTTTAAAAATTAAATTTTAACAAGATTTTCTAAAGACATATATTTTTTTTTTAATTTTCTATTAAAATAAAATTTGACAACATTTTTTGTAGAAATAAAATTTTGACAAAATTTTCCATAGACATAAAATTTTGAAAAAAAAATTTTTAATGAAATAAAATTTTGACAAAATTTTCTATAGAATAAAATTTTGACAAAATTTTCTGTAGTTATAAATTTTTGACAAAATTTTCTATAAAAATAAAAATTTGACAATTGTTTTTTTTTTTTAAATAAAATTTGGCAAAACTTCTATATAAATAAAAATTGTTGGTTTTGTTCTTTAAGCATTGTTGTTGTTTTTTGATTTCATTGACTAAACTACAAGTGTAGCTTAACCAACAGAGGAAAAGAATGTTTTTGTCAAATCTATTTGGGCGAAGCCCTATAGACTGCAAGATGGTTGGATGGACGCACGTTTCGAAATTACCACATTCCTCATCAGCATCCTCTACTTGCAGCAAAACTATCAACCAATTATCAGAATAAATTCAGGCAGTCCATTAAACCCAACTTGAATCTTCCGAAAAAAGGTTTTGCATGATAGCCGGCTTATGCCGAAATGAATTCGAAACAAACATATCTCTTTTCCTATGCCACTGTCAAATCATCGATTTGAGTGCAGTTGGCTGGGTTTATTTTGAGCGTGCTCCCTCTTCTTTTTCCATTCGTTTTGTTTCGTTATTGTTGGTTTTGTTCTTTAAGCATTGTTATTGTTTTTGATTTCAGCTTAAAACCATGCATTGACTAAACTACAAGTGTAGCTTAACCAACAGGGGAAAATTATGACAAAATTTTTTATAGAAATAAAATTATGACAAAATTTTCTGTAGAAATAAAATTTTGACAAAATTTTCTGTAGAAATAAAATTTTAAAAAAAATTTTCTACAGAAATATTAAGTTTCACAAAATTTTCTTAAGACATAATTTTTTTTTTAAATTTTCTATAAAAATAAAATTTGACAACATTTTCTGTAGATAAAAAATTTTGACAAAATTTTCCATAGACATAAAATTTTGACAAAAATTTTTTTTATGGAAATAAAATTTTGACAAAATTTTCTGTAGAATTAAATTTTCACAAAATTTTCTGTAGTAATAAATTTTTGACAAAATTTTCTATAAAAATAAACATTTGACAATTTTTTTTATAAAAATAAAAATTTGCAAAAATTTCTATAGAAACAAAATTTTCACAAAATTTTCTGTAAAAATAAAATTTTAAAAAAATTTTCAATATAAACAAAATTAAAAAAATTCCATAGAAATAAAATTTTGACAAAATTTTCAATAGAAATACAATTTTGATAAAATTTTCTTTAGAAATAAAATTTTGATAAAATTATCCATAGAAATTTTGACAAAATTTTCAATAGAAATAAAATTTTGACAAATTTTTTTATAGAAAAAAATGTTGACGAAGTTTTCTATAAACTCAATATCTTTTAAAATTTTAATTTTCGTACTATCAAAGTCCATTGTAGGTAAGTTCTCCCTATTTGTGCAAGTAGTAACTTTTCCTTGTTGGTTCAAGCGAACATCTTTAAAGACTTAAAATTCTACATATTTACAAAAAAATGTGGGTAATAGGAGAGGTCATAATAAATAATAAATAGTACTGCAAATACTGAAATATGTTAAACATCTAAAATTAAAAATAATAAAATAATAGAAAAAATAATTTTTCATATAAACCACAAAATTTTGTTCAAAAACTAATTAGACTTTTTTAAATTTGGTAGATTTTTGGTAAAATGTTGTTAGGTTATAAATATTCGTTTCCGTTCTGAGGCGACCTAACGATGTCCGTTTGTCTGCCTGTTGAAATTACCTTAATAATTGACCTATCGCTATTAAATCTTGTATAGATTCGTTTTCTGCCTGCAAATAGATCAATTTCGAAGGACTTATACAAATAAATGTCATATTTCGTTACACCCTTATATTCAAATATACGAATAATAAGCAGCTTGAAAATGTTTCTGCCAACGAAAGTGTATATACATAAGGCTAAAGATACGCTGCTGCAAAAAATTTCCATATGAGTTATGTATGTACGCTGACGACACACAGAAACATTCATGGATGACATTTCTTGGGTAAAAGTTTGCACAAAAAAAAATACAAAATGCTATCCACAGCAGAGTTGATGTTGAATTTACCTTTTTTCGTATGCCTATGACATTTGCACTCATCACAGCAAGACCTACTTTCGACCATACTTTGCCAAGTTGCCAACAATTATTTCATCACTTCAAACAGATTGGTGTTCGCTTATAACGAAGGAAATTGTATGAAAACTTTGAAGTGCAGATAAATTGATAAACAAGTGGGAATATAACTCAATTAAATATTAAATTCTTATGAAGTTTTATGACATAAACACCTAGCTCTATTTAATAACAGTTTAACAATTACAAAAGCTAAAAATATGGCTTAAATAAGTTGAACTTTTAGACAAAGGAAATCGCTTTCGTTTCTAAGGAATTTTGACAACAAATTTCGACAGACATCCAAGGCTATATCGACTAATTATAAAAACTCTATTAATAGAACTAAGAGCAGGCGTATTGACGGAATGTCAAGATTAGGTCGATTGATAAATCAGTGTAATATGGGGTCCGCATAAACTACAAAATCGATTTCATGTGATTACACATAAAAAAAATTTCACTCCTGTTTTAAATGAACTGTGAAATTATTTATTTATACAAGCAAGATCTTGAGGATCAATTCGTTAATTAATTAATTCTTTACAACTATTGGCAAGCCTTTGCACACAAACAGCATACATTTATTTATAAAAACTACAATACTAAAATTAATATACAACTAGGGTTTTTTTCCCGGGAACGGATTCCCGGGAATTTGCTATTTTTTCGCTCCCGCTTTCCCGAGAATGAAGTGCGGGAATTCCCGGGAAATTTTCTATACAATATTTCATATACAATATTTCTGTAAACCAACATTCCGATAGACTGGTAGACTGAGTAAACCATTATAAGCAACGGGATATTTTACCTTATGTATGTCACGTTTGAAATAGCATAATTGCATAATTTCATAATTATTGCAAGGATTTTTATGAAATATGAATATTCCAACCTTTATTGAGATAGTTACTTTAATTTCAAATGTATACCTCGTACACATTAGGCTAGAAATTTATTAAAAGTGGATTTTAAATCCCTTATTTATAAGGCAAATGACAGTTGAAATCTAATTAAAGTAAAGATTTTGGAAGCGTAATAGTGTTTCCTTTTGGGAATTTTGACCGAACATGTGCATATAGTGACCCCGTTTTTCGATGGTGACATCGAAATAAGTATCTTTCATTTTCACCCAGCTTTTTAATGTTACAAAAAATCCCACAATATTAATAGTGTTCTTCCGGAAACTATACAGACTATACGACTGTCTCTTAACCATTGTAAAATTTTTATTACAAAATATTTCGTATTTTAGTATGATTTATGGCTGATGTAAGAGATCAACATAATATATATGTATGCCACATCAAAGCAGGTTTCTCTTTGACAGGGATCCCGCGATCCCGGGAAATTCGAAAAAAAATTCCCGCTTTCCCGGGAATAGAAAAAGTCCGGGAAAAAGAAAACCCTATATACAACACTTATGCCTTATAAGCATCAATTCTCCAAATTTAATAAACAAGAGATTTTTTCACTAACACATGCATACATTAACATAAAAAAAATTTTGGTGTTTTGTCGAAATTGAAATTAAGCCCATAACGCTGTGTATGCCAGGCGGGCATGCTAACCATTGCACCACGGTGGCTCCCCTATAACTATATCTGAACGGATTTCTTCCAAAATCAGTACAGTGTCATTCTGACTCATAACACAAATGTGAAGTCGATCGGACTAAATCTGATCAAAAAAATATGTTCACAGGCAGACGGACATGGCGACAGCGACTCCAGAACACCGATGGCACTCGAGCCATAAATAAATGCCAAAAAAAAAAAAAAACAAAATGTTGTCAAAATTTTATTTCCATAGAAAATTTTTTCAAAATTTTATTTCTATAGAAAATTTTATTTCTATAGAAAATTTTGTCAAAATTTTATTTCTATAGAAAATTTTGTCAAAATTTTATTTCTATAGAAAATTTTGTCATGGCGACAGCGACTCCAGGACACCGATGGCACTCGAGCCATAAATAAATGCAAAAAAAAAAAAAAACAAAATGTTGTCAAAATTTTATTTCCATAGAAAATTTTGTCAAAATTTTATTTCTATAGAAAATTTTATTTCTATAGAAAATTTTGTCAAAATTTTATTTCTATAGAAAATTTTGTCAAAATTTTATTTCTATAGAAAATTTTGTTAAAATTTTATATCTATAGAAAATTTTGTCAAAATGTTATTTCTGCAGATAATTTTGTCAAAATTTTATTTCTTTAGACATTTTTGTCAAAATTTTATTTCTAAAGAAAAATTTTGTCAACATTTTATTTCTATAGAAAAATTTGTCAAATTTTATTTCCATAGACAGTTGTATCAAAATTTTATTTCTATAGAGAGTTTTATCAAAAACACGTTTAATAGATTTCTAGACCGGTGGCTCCAAGTTGGTTGGACAATTGGGCTTCGGAGTATATTCTAAATACCTTGAACTTCGAATAGCGTGAACTCCTCCCCTTTATTACCTTCATATTTAATAGGATAGTAACCAATAGTTATTATCCAAGTAGGTGGAAGGTAGCACGGATAGTTCCTGTACCGAAGACAGGCGGAGATTACAGACCCGTAGCGATTCTGCCATTTCTATCAAAGGCACTTGAGCGTGTGTTGAGGGATCAAATGGATGAGTACTTGCGTACGAATGCCTTGTTAACGGACTCACAGTCTGGATTTCGACGGAAGAATAGTTGTATTACAGCCCTTGTTGACGTGTCGGAGGATATCAGGCGCTTTATGGATGAAAGGAAATATGTGTTGCTAGTGCTTTTAGATCATTCTAAAGCTTTTGACACCGTAGACCACGATTTACTTTGTGCTAAATTACGCAATTTCTTTGGGTTTTCAAACACGTCGGCAAGATTAATTTCATCATACCTCTCGGATAGGTATCAATATGTCAGGATTGGGGACAGGCAATCACAGGTGCGGTTGGTAAACAGAGGTGTTCCGCAAGGTTCAATATTAGGACCCATGCTCTTCTCCCTATACTCTAATGATCTACCTACGCAGGTGAGACATTGTCGGATGCGAATGTATGCTGATGATGTTCAGTTATATATAGGGTGCGAACCATCATCAATTGGTAGTTGTGAGGCTCTATTGAATGAGGATCTTGGGAGGATATCAATGTGGGCACAGGCCAATGGTCTTACTATTAACCCAATGAAATCTAAGTGTTTGGTGATTAAAGGGCGAACAGTGAGGTCTAGAGTTAATGTTGATATAAGGATAGATAATCAGACGATTGGGATAGTGGAGCGTGCCAGAAATCTTGGGGTGATGTTCAACAGCACTCTGACGTGGTCTGACCATATTACCGCTATGTGTGGCCGTGTATATTCAATACTTCGGACACTATGGCAGTCACAACGTTGTACTCCGTTAAGAATAAGGGTTATCTTAGCCAAGTCATTCTTGATGTCCATTATGCTTTACGGATGTGAACTTTTTGCTAAGTGCGATGCCCTAAGTATGCAGAGAATGAATAGGACGTTCAATAGCATTACCCGCTACGTATATGGTATACGAAGATATGACAGTGTTTCGGCTTTCTCAGTATGCTTGTATGACATGACATTTCACAATCTACTTAAGTTAAGAGTCCTTATTTTCTTGCATAGGATTATTTATAGTGGTCACCCGGTGCATTTATTTCAACGCCTGCGTTTTTCAAGATTTAATAGAGGAAAAAGATTAATTTTGCTTCGTCATAGCTGTTTGGTCTCTGAGTGGCAATTTTTTATTAACTCCATCCGTCTGTGGAACTCACTTACTTATAATATCCAATGTATAAGTAATGCAGATGCCTTTAAGAAAAATGTTATCTCGTTTTTGAGTAATAATTAAACAAGATTCTTTAGCATTTGTTTTATTTTACTCTAAACTGTTTGCTAGCTAGTTTTAATTCTTAAAATTTGTTTTCGTTTTCATGCAATATGTACCCTTATTTTTATGCAATATGTACTTTTATTTATAACTTTCTTTTATTTGTTATAAAATTTTCGTTCAATTTTTTGTTTTTGTTTTTCTTTTTCATATTTTCAATTTTCATATTCTTTATCCATTATCTGTAATTATAAATTTTATAAATCTTATTTTAATTGTTGTTATTTTTCTCCTCTTTTTACAATTGTCAAACTTAAATTCTAATAGTGTTTTTTTTTCAGTCTGTAATCAGTTTTTCAATATAAAATATTAAGGTTATTTGCTTATAGATCTATTTTGATTAATTTTTTAAATATAATTTTTTTTTTTTTTTCATTAAACCTAATATTGTAATTATATTATATTTATTTAATTGTACATTATGATTTTAAACTTCTCATGCTGAAATATGAGACTCAAGTGGTCTTGTGCATGGGAAAGCAAATAAAGAAAGAAAGAAAGAAAGAATAGCGGAAAGACAGTCAATCTGCAATAAAATCCCTGGACTTTTTTCCTTAACACGGCCATCAACTGCCGCAAATCTCTCGACAAGATATCAGAGCAGTACAGTATTCACCTAAAATGGGTGCCTGGCCACAGGAACATACCGGGGAACTGCGAAACGGATGAGTTAGCAAGGCTAGGAACTAGCTTACATATTTCAGGGGAAATAGAATCTGTTGGTATGCTTCTGGCTATATGCCAGCTCTTACTGCATGAGAAGGCTGCTATGATGGGGAATGTCCAATGGGAGAATTCCAAAGGTTGCAACGACGCCAAGCAAATATGGACCCATTTAAGATTAAACTGCACACTATATATTCTCAAGACATCAGATATATCTGCTGTAACGGGTCGTTGGCTAATAGGCGAGTTTGCAAAACCTATTGCCGTGAAGTATAATGACTACTTTTATTTTTAATAGCAATAAAATTTTGACAAAATTTTCTATAAAAATAAAATTTGGCAAAATTTTTTTATAGAAATAATATTTTCACAAAAATTTTCTATAGAAATAAAATTTGCACAAAAATTTTCTATAGGTATAAAATTTGCACAAAAATTTTTATACAAATAAAATTTGGACAAAATTTTCTATAGATATAGAATTTGCACAAAAATTTTCTATAGAAATAAAAATTTTACAAAAAAATGTTATATAGAAATAAAATTTTCACAAAAATGTTATATAGAAATAAAATTTTGTATAGAAATAGAAATTTCACAAAAATGTTCTATAGAAATAAATTTTTCACAAAAAAGTTCTAAAATTTTCTCTAGAAATAAAATTTTGCAAGAATTTTTTATAGAAATAAAATTTTCACAAAAATTTTCTATAGGAATTCAATTTGCACAAAAATTTTTATTCAAATAAAATTTTGACAACATTTTCTATGGAATGAAAATTTGCACAAAAAATTTCTATAGAAATAAAAATTTCACAAAAATGTTCTATAGAAAAACAATTTTGAAAAAAAATGTTCTATAGAAATAAAACTTTCACAAAATATTTCTACATAAATAAAATGTTCACAAAAATTTCTATAGAAAAAAAATGTTCACAAAAATGTTCTATAGAAATAATATTTTCACCAAAATGTTATATAGAAATAAATTTCTCACAAAAAAATTAATTAAATTACTCAAAAAATTGTTCGTGAGTCACGATATTTTTCGTGAGACACGATATTTTTCGTGAGTTACGGTATTTTCGTGAGTCACGACATTTTCGTGCGTGAGTGTGCGTGAGTACAAATTTTCTTTTCGTGAGTGTGCGTGGGCGTGAGTGCTACCAAACAATATCGTGCGTGAGTGTGCGTGAGTAAGATTTTTCCGTCGTGAGTGTGCTTGAGCGTGAGCAAAATATTACTCACGTGCACACTTCTAATATGGACCAATTTTTGCATGGTTTTTAGAGACCATATACTTACACCACTTATCAATTTCAACCGGATCGGAAGAATTTTGCTTATCCAAGAGGCTCCGGAGGTCAAATATGGGGATCGGTGTATATAAGGGCAATATATAATTATGAACCAATATGGACCAATTCTGGCATGGTTGTTAGAGACCATATAGCAACACCATGTACCAAATTTCAGCCAGATGGGATGAAATATGCTTCTGTTACAGGCTCCGCAAGCCAAATCTGGGGTCCGTTTATATGGGGGCTATACGTAAAAGTGAACCGATATGTCTGATTTGCAATACCATCTGACCTACATCAATAACAACTATTTGGGGAAGCCACCGTGGTGCAATGGTTAGCATGCCCGCCTTGCATACACAAGGTCGTGGGTTCGATTCCTGCTTCGACCGAACACCAAAAAGTTTTTCAACGGTGGATTATCCCACCTCAGTAACGCTGGTGACATTTCTGAGGGTTTCAAAGCTTCTCTAAGTGGTTTCAGTGCAATTTGGAACGTCGTTCGGACTGGGCAATAAAAAGGAGGTCCCTTGTCATTGAGCTTAACATGGAATCGGGCAGCACTCAGTGATAAGAGAGAAGTTCAACAATGTGGTATCACGATGGACTGAATAGTCTAAGTGAGCCTGATACATCGGGCTGCCACCTAACCTAACCTAAGAGGCTCCGAAGGTCAAATATGGGGATTGGTCCATATAAACCTATATATAATTATGAACCGATATGGACCAATTTTTGCATGGTTGTTAGAGACCATATACTTACACCACTTACCAAATTTCAACCGGATCGGAAGAATTTTGCTCCTCCAAGAGGCTCCGGAAGTCAAATATGGGGATCGGTTTATATAAGGGCGATATATAATTATGAACCGATATGGACCAATTCTGGCATGGTTGTTAGAGACCATATAGCAACACTATGTACCAAATTTCAGCCAGATCGGATGAAATGTGCTTCTGTTAGAGGCTCCGCAAGCCAAATCTGGGGGTCCGTTTATATGGGGGCTATACGTAAAAGTGAACCGATATAGCCGATTTGCAATACCATCTGACCTACATCAATAACAACTACTTGTGCCAAGTTTCAAGTCTATAGCTTGTTTCGTTCGGAAGTGAACGTGATTTCAACAGATGGACGGACATGCTCAGAATTTCACCACGACCCAGAATATATATAATTTATGGGGTCTTAGAGCAATATTTCGATGTGTTACAAGGTTAATATACCCCTATCCTATGGTGGAGGGTATAATAAAATGACGGTTGTTTATTTTGACGCCACTCACAACCTTCTCTAAAACTGTGCTTGATCGATTGGGATAAATATACGATCATAGATATCTGCTAAAGAGCCTTATGGTTATCATTCATTTTGAAGAGCATTTTAGTTTTGACATGATTCAATTTGTTCCATAAAGCTTTTCCCAGACCTAATACAATAATTTTTCTTCACTTAAATCTCCATCAAGAATAGGAAAAAAAATTCAATAATTGCAATCCCTAATTGAACACTCGAGTATAGTGTATCTGTTGTTGTAGTTAATTGGATAAATGCGAACATTATGAAGTTAGACCAAGCATATAGTTCTTGTTCTACTCTATTGGGAAATTCTACACCCACATACAGTCAGACTGGCAGACAGACAGACGTATATGTGATGTGGATAATGCTGTTTCTGCTACTGTGATAGTAGTAGTAGTAGTACTAGTTTTGTACGAATGGCCAAGTTAAATTGACATATAATTGTGCTCTGGTGTCCTATAAAATGAAACGATTCCAGTCATTTCAAGTGGCCAAAGTAAATTCACTGTTGCCCTTGTGTCTAGTTCTGGTTGTTGATGTTTCGTTTTTTTGTTCGTTCGTATTTTTGTTGCCTCTCTTGGTCCACAAAAACTTTGGCTTTAACATGGGATGAAAGAAGAGTAAAGAAATCTAGGGGATATTCTAAATGGTGGAGTGGTATTTGCTGTGAGTTAGGTGGTCACAGTAAGCTCCATGCAACCAACCATTGTCATTACAATCACTGTTTCGCTCAGTTATTGTTGACCGTGGTCGAGCTAATACTTATCCTGTTGCCTCGTTTGGTTTCTATGGAGGATTGTTGGGTTGGGCTTCACTACCAATTTCAAGTTTAACTGGAAATGATGCGACAAACGTCGAGAATCACCAACTTCTAATGACTGCAGTAATCAAAAGCTCTATGCAATCGATTCGTAACGAATTGGTAGCCATAGACATCAATAGCATGAGCCTGAACATAACATTCTGTTAAGTATTTGCAATCATAGCCAATGATTGCAATCATTTGTTCCATGAATCGTTGAGCTCATCACCATTCTGATGGACCATCGCCATGATATTCAATTCATTTCAATTGAATTGTGTAAGGCGAAGAAATTTATTTTCCTTTTCACCATGGATGAACATGGGTAAACTAACTTTGTCATTCTATTTGTTGGTTTTTAATTTTGTTTTTAAGGAAACGAGCTCGATCGTCACTTTATTCATTCGGCTACCCATTTATCTGTCGAACCATATATGGTCAGTCCATGTGTTCAAATCACGCTAGGCCCGTCTGTCTAACTGTGCTTATATTCATCTCTTCGTCCATCAATGAAGTGAGTTCGATCATGCTAAGCACGACCATCTATATGCCGACAATCCATCAACGAATTGAGTTCGATCGTCCCTTTGTTTGATCCGTCCATCGGTTGGACAGATAATCCTCTTCTGCGACCATCTATCCATCTGTTGAAATCACGCTAAGCAGGTCCATCTAACTGTGCGTTCATCCATCTTTCCTTCCATCTATGAAGCGAATTCGTTCTTCTGTTTGTCCTTGTGTCCAAAATTCCACCTATCCGACCATAACAGGTTGGCTGATAAGTCCCCGGTCTAACAAAGAAAAACACATTTTTTTTGTCAAAATTCGTTTTTAGTATTCAACACAGTTCCCTTCAAGAGCGATACAACGCTTATAACGACCTTCCAATTTTTTGATACCATTTTGGTAGTACTCCTTCAGTTTTGCCTCAAAATAGGCCTCAGTTTCGGCGATCACCACTTCATTGCAGCCAAATTTTTTCCCTGCGAGCATCCTTTTGAGGTCTGAGAACAAGAAAAAGTCGCTGGGGGCCAGATCTGGAGAATACGGTGGGTGGGGTAGCAATTCGAAGCCCAATTCATGAATTTTTGCACGGTGCGTTGTCTTGGTGGAAAAACACTTTTTTTATACCCTCCATCATAGGATGGGGGTATATTAACTTTGTCATTCCGTTTGTAACACATCGAAATATTGCTCTAAGACCCCATAAAGTATATATATTCTGGGTCGTGGTGAAATTCTGAGTCGATCTAAGCATTTCCGTCCGTCCGTCTGTTGAAATCACACTAACTTCCGAACGAAACAAGCTATCGACTTGAAACTTGGCGCAAGTAGTTGTTATCAATGTAGGTCGGATGGTATTGAAAATGGGCCATATCGGTCCACTTTTACGTATAGCCCCCATATAAAGGGACCCTCAGATTTGGCTTGTGGAGCCTCTAACAGAAGCATATTTCATCCTATCCGGCTGAAATTTGGTACATGATGTTGGTATATGGTCTCCACGCAAAAATTGGTCCACATCGGTCCATAATTATATATAGCCCCCATATAAACCGATCCCCAGATTTGGCTTGCGGAGCCTAAAAGAGGTATATGGTCTCTAACAACCACGCAAAAATTGGTCCACATCGGTCCATAATTATATATAGCCCCCATATAAACCGATCCCCAGATTTGGCTTGCGGAGCCTAAAAGAGAAGCAAATTCATCCGATCCGGCTGAAATTTGGTACATGGTGTTGGTATATGGTCTCTAACAACCATGCAAAAATTGGTCCACATCGGTCCATAATTATATATAGCCCCCATATAAACCGATCCCCAAATTTGGCTTGTGGAGCCTCTAAGAGAAGCATATTTCATCCGATCCGTCTGAAATTTGGTACATGATGTTGGTATATGGTCTCTACCAACCATGCAAAAATTGGTCCATATCGGTCCTTAATTATATATAGCCCCCATATAAACCGATCCCCAGATTTGGCTTGCGGAGCCTCAAAGAGAAGCAAATTTCATCCGATCCGACTGAAATTTGGTACATGATGTTGGTATATGGTCTCTAACAACCATGCAAAAATTGGTCCACATCGGTCCATAATTATAAATAGACCCCATATAAACCGATCTCCAGATTTGGCTTGCGAAGCCTCAAAGAGAAGCAAATTGCATCCGATCCGGCTGAAATTTGGTACATGGTATTGGTATATGGTCTCTAACAACCGTGCAAAAATTGGTCCACATCGGTCCATAATTATATATAGCGCCCATATAAACCGATCCCCAGATTTGGGTTGCGGAGCCTCAAAGAGAAACAAATTTCATCCAATCCGGTTGTAATTTGGAACATGGTGTTAGTATATGATCTTTAACAACCGTGCCAGAATTGGTCCATAACGGTCCATAATTATATATAGGCCCCATATAAAACGTTCTCCAGATTTGACATCCGGAGCCTCTTGGAGGAGCAAAATTCATCCGATCTGGTTCAAATTAGGAACGTGGTGTTAGTATATGGTCGCTAACAAGCATACCAAAATTAGTCCAATCACAAAAAAAAGTGTTCCATATCGGTTCATAATCATGGTTGCCACTAGAGCCAAAAATAATCTACCAAAAATTTTATTTCTATAGAAAATTTTGTCAAAATTTTATTTCTATAGAAAATTTTGTCAAAATTTTATTTCTAGAGAAAATTTTGTTAAAATTTTATTCCGTTCATAATAAAATTTTCATCATTGCCAAAATTTTATTTCTATAGAAAATTTTGTCAAAATTTTATTTCTATAAAAAATTTTGTTAAAATTTTATTCGGTTCAAAATCGTGGTTGCCACTCGAGACAAAAATAATCTACCAAGATTTTATTTCTATAGAAAATTTTGTCAAAAGTTTATTTCTATAGAAAATTTTGTTAAAATTTTATTTCTGTAGAAATTTTTGTCAAAATTTTTATTTCTATAGAAAATTTTGTGAAAATGTTATTTCTATAGAAAATTTTGTTAAAATTTTATTTCTGTAGAAAATTTTGTAAAAATTTTATGTCTACTTTGTCAAACTGAATTATATACGTATTGGATCGATCTTTTTTGATTTAATATATACCACGTATGGACTTACATACAATTTAGAAGATGGTGTTAGGAGCTTTTAAGATACCTTGCCATCGGCAAGCGTTACCGAAACTTAAGTAATTCGATTGTGGAATGCCGTGTTTAGAAGAAGTTTCTACGCAATCCATGATGGAGGGTACATAAGCTTCGGCCTGCCCGAACTTACGGCCGTATATACTTGTTTTTCTTGGTTTTGCCGCGATTTCGACCTTCAAACTCTCCAATAACGCCATATAATAGTCACTGTTGATGGTTTCTCCCTTCTCAAGATAATCGATAAAATCTATTCCATGCACATCCCAAAAAACAGAGGCCATTACTTTGCCAGCGGACTTTTGAGTCTTTCCACGATTCGGAGACGGTTCACCGGTCGCTGTCCAATCAGCCGACTGTCGATTGGACTCAGGAGTGTAGTGATGGAGCCATGTTTCATCCATTGTCACATATCGACGGAAAAACTCGGGTGTATTACGAGTTAACAGCTGCAAACACCTCTCAGAATCATCAACACGTTGTTGTTTTTGGTCAAATGTGAGCTCGCGCGGCACCCATTTTGCACAGAGCTTCCGCATATCCAAATATTGATGAATGATATGACCAACACGTTCCTTTGATATCTTTAAGGCCTCTGCTACCTCGATCAACTTCATTTTACGGTCATTCAAAATCATTTTGTGGATTTTTTTTAATGTTTTCGTCGGTAACCACCTCTTTCGGGCGTCCACTGCGTTCACCGTCCTCTGTGCGTAGGGTGGCTCCCTACGTACCGACGAAATATGGGGGTTAAATATATGGGGGCTATATACAATTATGAACTTGATATGGACCAATTTTTGGCCAACGGCCAATTTAACGGTCATATACTAGCACAATGTACCAAGAGGCTCCAAAACCAAAGCTCGGGATCGGTTTATATGGGGGCTATATATGATTATGGGCTGATATGGACCACTTTTGGCATGATTGTTAAATATCATATACTACCACCACGTATCAAATTTCAACCAGATCGGATGAATTTTGCTTCTCCAAAAGGCACCGGAGGTCAAATTCATGAAGCCCAATTCATGAATTTTTGCCATCGTTCTCTATGACTTGTGGCACGGTGCGTTGTCTTGGTGGAACAACACTTTTTTTATACCCTCCATCATAGGATGGGGGTATATTAACTTTGTCATTCCGTTTGTAACACATCTATATATTGCTCTAAGACCCCATAAAGTATATATATTCTGGGTCGTGGTGAAATTCTGAGTCGATTTAAGCATTTCCGTCCGTCCGTCTGTTGAGATCACGCTAACTTCCGAACGAAACAAGCTATCGACTTGAAACTTGGCGCAAGTAGTTGTTATCGATGTAGGTCGGATGGTATTGAAAATGGGCGATATCGGTCCACTTTGACGTATAGCCCCCATATAAAGGAATCCTCAGATTTGGCTTGTGGAGCCTCTAACAGAAGCATATTTCATCCGATCCGGCTGAAATTTGGTACATGATGTTGGTATATGGTCTCTACCAACCACGCAAAAATTGGTCCAAATCGGTCCATAATTATATATAGCCCCCACATAAACCGATCCCCAGATTTGGCTTGCGGAGCCTAAAAAAGAAGCAAATTTCATCCAATCCGGCTGAAATTTGGTACATGGTGTTAGTATATGGTCTCTAACAACCATGCAAAAATTGGTCCATATCGGTCCATAATTATATATAGCCCCCATATAAACCGATCCCCCGATTTGGCTTGCGGAGCCTCTAAGAGAAGCAAATTTCATCGGATCCGGCTAAAATTTGGTACATGGTGTTAGTATATGGTCTCTAACAACCATGCAAAAATTGGCTCACATCGGTTCATAATTATATATAGCCCCCATATAAACCGATCCCCCGATTTGGTTTGCGGAGCCTCTAAGAGAACCAAATTTCATCCGATCCGGCTGAAATTTGGTACATGGTGTTAGTATATGGTCTCTAACAACCATCCAAAAATTGGTCCATATCGGTCCATAATTATATATAGCCCCCATATAAACCTATCACCAGATTTGACCTCCGGAGTCTCTTGGAAGACCAAAATTCATCTGATTCAGTTGAAATTTGGTACGTGATGTTAATATATGGCCTCAAACACCCATGCAAAAATTGGTCGATATCGGTCCATAATTATATATAGGCCGCAAATAAACCGATCCCCAGATTTGACCTCCGGAGCACCTTGGAAGAGCAAAATTCCACCCATTCGGTTGAAATTTGGTACGTGATGTTAGTATAGGGTATCCAACAACCATGCAGGAATTGGTTCCTATCAGTCCATAATAATATATAGCTCCCATATAAACCGATTCCCAGATTTGACCTCCGGTGCCTTTTGGAGGAGCAAAATTCATCCGATCTGGTTGAAATTTGGTACGTGGTGGTAGTATATGATATTTTACAACCATGTGAGTTGAAATTTGTGGATGACAGTCTTTCGTAGAAGTTTCTACGCAAACCATGGTGGAGGGTACATAAGATTCGGCCTGGCCGAACTTACGACCGTATATACTTGTTCAAGTTCAATTAGTATAAAATTCAGGAAAAACATTCAGTTAGGCTTTCGCTTTCCCAAATCCGAATTGCCGGGCCTCACGCTTGACACCTGCCATCAGATTTTGTACAGACCTTGTCCACCTTCTTCGCCGCAGAAAGCCAGTTTGCCTTGAACTGCTGCTCGTCCTTAGCAGTTTTTTGGTCTTCTTTAGGTTCCGCTTGATCATAGCCCAGTATTTCTCAATTGGACGGAGCTCTGGCGTGTTGGGAGGGTTCTTGTCCTTGGGAACCATGACCTTTTTACCGTAATGGCAAGATGCCAAATCCGGCCAAAACAGTACGGAACAACCGTGTTTCTTCAGGAAAGGCATCAGACGTTTATTCGTAAATTTCTTGGTTGACAGTCCCGGAAGCTATGAAAATACTGATTTTCAAGCCACAGGTACAGATGGCTTGCCAAACCAGATATTTCTTGCGAACTTTGACAGTTTTATGAGCTTGAAAATATCTGCTACGTTACCCCTTCCTTTTGCCGTATAAGACTCCTGTCCCGGAAGCTGCTTGTAGTCGGCTTTGACGTAGGTTTCATCGTCCATTACCACGCAGTCAAACTTCGTCAGCATCGTTGTGTACAGCCTCCGGGATCGCGCTTTGGCCGTCGTATTTTGTTTATCATCGCGATTTGGAGTCACTACCTTCTTGTTAGTCGATAGTCCGGCTCGTTTTTTGGCTCGATGCATGGTTGTAGACGATACACCCAGCTTATTTGCGGCATCTCGGAGAGAGAGGTTAGGGTTTCGCTTGAAACTACCGGCAACTCTCTTTGTCGTCTCAGCGGCTTCCGGTTTTCGATTTCCCCCCGATCCAGACTTCCTGGCTGTCGACAAACGTTCCCCAAACACTTTAATTACATTTGTAACGGTTGATTTGGCAACTTTTAGCGATTTTGCCAGCTTTGCGTGCTAGTAGCTCGGATTTTCCCTATGCGCGAGCAAAATTTTGATACGCTGCTCTGAAGAGTGAATTCCAAAATCAAAATAGGATCAACATTCTACACACACACACCTTCAAAACGAGGGGCGTTCAGGTGTTAAATGCAAAATTGAAAGAAATCCGTCAAGTTTATATTGACCAAATTTTGACCGTATCACCCTTTATATATACTTTATGGGGTCTTAGAGCAATATTTCGATGTGTTACAAACGGAATGACAACGTTAATATATCCCCATCCTATGGTGGAGGGTATAATAATATGCAATTAATACTAGCGACGCCATCTATGTGTCAGACCGGGGACTTATTAATCAACCTGTTATGTTGAAATCACGCTAACCACGTCTGTCTGACTCGGCATATATCATCAAGCTCCCATCCATTTGTCCAATCAAGGTTTGGTTCGTCCATCCATTGGTACGATCATCCATCTATACGTTCATCAATGTAGCGAGAACGATCGCCTGTTTGTTTATCCGTCCTTCTGTCTTTCTATCTATCCTCCTGTGTAAATCACGCTAAACAGACAAACTGTGATTTCATCCATCTATTCGCCCATCAATGAAGCGAGTTCAATCTCCTTATGGTCATCCATCCATTTGGCCAATCCTCCGTCTGTAAGCAAAATCAAATGACGCGAGTACCATCCGTCCATCCAATGATCCTTCTGCCTGTCTATCTTTGAAATCACACTAAGCATTCGATCTAAGAGTTGCATCTTCTTAATCCATCTATTCGTCCATCAATCAAGTAAGCTCGATCATCCATTTGTTCATCCGTCCTTTTGCTCAACCACCCATATATATATGTCCTTCTTTCCAACCATCCATCGAACGTGCTTTGCAAAAAAAAAAAACAGATGGTCAGATATGTTTTAAAAGCCTGCAAAGCATGTTCATCTATCTTGCTGTTCATGAGGCGAATTCAATCACCTATTTCTTCTTCCATTCATCTGTCCAACCATCGTTCTATCGAAGCGTCTGTCCTTAAATCCGTATAACGTTCCCATGACTGTCCAACTGTTGACAATAAGCTGTAGACGTCCGTCCATCTCATTTGTCCGTTCCATCAAAACAGCGAGTTCGATCTTCCGAACAAAAACGGTGCAATTATTCCCTCTCAGTAATGAGACTTGTAAGTGTATTTATTAAAGCTTCTCTAAGTAGTTTCACTAAATTTTGAAACGCCCGTCGGTCTCTGGAAACGGTGATAAGAAATCTAAGTAAGCCTGAAATAACAGGTTGCTACTATAACTAACCTAACCACACTACAGCTAACCTTCCATGTAGGAGGGAATTTAAAATTCGCTGCGGGCAAACTTTCAGGCCTATATCCTTGTTTATAACTGACTCTATGAGTTGGAATTCCTTATCAGCTTATATCTGATGATATCTGAATGCTATATTACAGCTTGTGATAATCAGCGCAAAAAAGCTGAATGGGAGAAGAACACAACATCTACCATTTTTAAATGCATAAACATTTACACCTCACTTCTTCAGGGGAATCCGATTTGTTTGTTCATTTAAGCTTTCTCTCGGTTTGCAAAGATTTATTATCCTACTCTATTCACAAGATATTTATTTAGTCCTGATGGATATTAATTGTTGTCACCATCGATATGGACAAAATCACATTTAAATTCCATTAAAGCCATTAAAGCCTCTTTTATGCTTTTGTTTGGAAAGAATGGTTGTATTCAGATTTTTTGCATCAGTGTTTTTTGATATTCACAAAGTTTTTTTTTTTTGGGGGGCTTCAATGGAGTTATGAATCATTTATGTATTTGCTGTTTTTTCCGTTCTACTTTTGGCAAATAAATAGCCCAGGCTACCTAACACCCATTATTTGAAGTGGAAAATACAAGACCATCAAAAAAAAAAGAAAAAAAGAACACCAGTGGGGAATAACATGAAAACCCCATTGGATAAAAGAAAAAACAAACAGAAAGAATTTTATCCACTATATGGCTAGGTCGAAATTTATTTGCACTTTATAAATCCAAAAAATTGTTTTCGACTTTCGAAAAAAATGTAAGATAACTCAGATCGGAATTTCATATCAGATTTTTATAGGTCTCATAAAACCAACTCCTTCTTTGATCGAGGCAAAGCGAAAGGTATCATGGTGCGATGAATTATGGAAATTTAAATCCTTGATTAATCAACTCATATTTCAATTAGTGAGATCTAGTACATAGCTATACCCCCTATTCCATGATGTAGGGTATAAAAACTTCCAACTTTTAATGGAAAATGCAATTTTAATGGATTTGTAGAGCAAAAACAAAGCAAAGGGGGAAACAATGCAAGTCTTTGAAACATTTGTTCATTTTTTGCATTACCTTTGTTATTCTTGTTGATTTGGTTTTTGTGCTTTTGGTGGAGTTTAATTTTTCACGAGAAGACAAATAAAGTGCGATTTCATTGGATTGCGCTATTATATAAATGGATTATGAAATTAATCCAAAAGGCTTAAGATTTGATGAGAGCAACAACAAATGATTAATTAAAAACTTTTTTCTTAAATGCAAGAACGCTATTTGAAGGAAATACTGGAGGAAAAATAGAAACGATGTGGAAATGAACAAATGGGAAACCACTATGTTAGTAGAGGCAAAAAACAAACAATTTTATACGGCGGTAAGTTCGGCCAGGCAGAATCTTATGTACCCTCCACCATGGATTGCGTAAAAACTTCTACAAAAGACTGTCATCCACAATTGAATTACTTGGGTTGTGGCAATACTTACCGATGGCAACGTATCTTTATTCGTCTTCTAAATTGTAAGTTAGTCCACACCTGGTATATATTAGACAAAAATGGCATACGTATATAATTCATTTCTTGACCGCTATATAAATTACGAACCGGTATGACCTTTTGCGCGGTAACATAATTAGAGAGTCAGAATTGAAATATGGGGGTCGATTTATATGGGGGCTATATACAATTATGAACTGATATGGACCAATTTTTGTGTAATTGGAGATCGGTTTATCTGAAGGCTATCTATATAAAGGGTGGTTAAATTATAAGGGCCGATGTTGAATGTGAACCACACTTAAACGCCAAGTTTTTTCCGAATTAATAAAAGTCAATAGTTTTTCAAGCTTAAGATCTCACCAAGAAACAAAAAGTTTTTTCCGAATTTTATTTGACATTTCTCTATTTCAGACTGACTCAATTTGAACCATGGAGAGATACACAATCCAACAACGTGTTAAATGGTTCCAAGCAATGGCAACAGTGGATGATCAATTTTCGAAGAAAATTATCTTCAGTGATGAGGCACATTTTCACTTCAGTGGATTCGTCAATAAACAGAATTGCCGCATTTGGGCGAATGAGAATCCAAGAGTGATTATCGAAAAACCAATGCACCCACAAAGAGTGACTGTTTGGTGCGGTTTATGGGCTGGCGGCATCATCGGGCCGTATTTTTTCCAAAATGAGACCGGTCAGGCAGTTACTGTGAATGGTGTTCGCTATCGTGAGATGATACGAACTTTTTATGGCCCGAATTAGAAGATATGGATGTGGACGATATGTGGTTTCAGCAGGACGGTGCCACTTGCCCCACAGCTAACGAAACAATGGCTCTTTTGCGCAAAAAATTCAATGGCTGTGTTATCTCACGTAATGGCGATGTCAATTGGCCGCCAAGATCATGTGATTTGACACCGTTGGACTTTTTTCTTTGAGGTTATTTGAAAGAAAAGGTGTACGTCGATAAGCCAGCAACAATTCAAGAGCTAAAGGATGAGATAATTCGGCACATTAACGGCATAGAACCTCCATTATGCCTCAGCGTCATCGAAAATTTGGACCGTCGGATGAAGGTGTGCCACCGAGGTCGCGGCGCCCATTTGGCCGATATTTTGTTCCATACATAATTGAGTAATACCAATATATCATAATAAAATAAAATTACAATAAATTCCTAAATAGTTTGTGTTTTATTCAAAATCAACATCGGCCCTTGAAATTTTAACCACCCTTTATAACTATAGATCGATATGGACCTAGTTAGACATGGTTGTTAACGGCCATATATTAGCACAATGTACCAAATATCAACTAAATCTGATGAAATTTGTTCCTCCAAGAGGCTCCAAAACCAAATCTGGGGATCGCTTTATATACACTGAAAAAAATATTGTCGTGAGGTCAAAGATTTCATGTCTTTAAAATACGAATACAAATTTTTCTTAGCATAGAAGACGCATTTCTCTAAAATAAATTTATTTTCCTTGTCCAAAAGTCGATAAACTTTTCAATGAAATCATATTGTCCTTATAATTAAGTGATTTGACTTAAAAATGGGTATCTTAACATGAAAGAAAAAATTTATAGGCTAAGGTCAACTTGACTTTAATAATTCAGAAAAAATCTTTAAATTTAATGAAATTGTCTTCAAAATTTGTTGTCTTTTTGACTACAAAGCAAAAAATCGTTCAAATATAGGACATGTTTTTCAAAATTTTATTTTAAAGAAGTTTTTTACTTTAAACATAGCATAATTTCTACTGGAAGTCGAGTCCTAATTTGGAAAATAAAGTTGCCGTTAACTCGTTTTTAAAGGACTTTGATAGCATATGAAGAAAAAAAGCTGAGAAAGCGAAAAATTAAAATTTGCTTCCTAGAAGCAAGTACACAAAAATTATGGACCTATATGGACCAATTTTGACATGGTTGTTAAATACCATATACTTGCTCCTCCAAGAGGTTCAGGAGGTCAAATCTGGGAATCGCTTTATATGGGGGCTATATATAATTATGGATCGATATGGACCAATTTTTGCATGGTCATTAGAGACTATATACTTACACCACGTACCACATTTCAACCGGATCGGATGAATTTTGCTCCTCCAAGAGGCTCCGGAGTTCAAAACTGGGGATCGGTTTATATGGAGGCTATATATAATTATGGACCGATATGGACAAATTTTTGCATGGTTATTAGAGACTATGTACGTACACCACGTACCAAATGACCCAAAATATATATACACTTTATGAGGTCTTAGAACAATATTTCGATGTGTTACAAACGGAATGGCAAAGTTAATATACCCCCCATCCTATGATGGAGGGTATAAAAGTAGGGAAAATAAGAAAATGGAGCATAAAATGAAAAAACCATTAGAACAGTAAGTAGAAATAACTTCATAAAATTTCTTAAATCGCCCGAGCTCTGTTATTACACTGAAAAAAAGTCCTTAGTTAAACTACAAACAAGTGTATATAGCAGTAAGTTCGGACGGGCCGAATCTTAAATACCCACCACCATGAATCAAATATTATAGTTTCCTTTGAAATTTCAAGGGGTTTGAAGACAGATATTCTCCCAAATAGAGCAGTTCAAATAGTACACCGTAGATAAATCTAAAGATGTTACCTATGAAGACTATATTAGATTCTGGATTTATAAGAACCATTTATTTAAGAATTTAAAGGGCCAAATTAAGGAATGACAATGTAACATACTACTCTAATTTTTGTTTGTGCTTTAGAGGAATCATAAACATCTCTCGTAGGTTTCTATAAGCACAAGAAATAAAATCGGGAGATCGGTCTATATAGGGGATATACCAAAACATGAACAAATACACGCCATTTTCGGCACACCTCTTTATGGTCCTAAAATACCTTAAGATTTCCAATTTCAGGATAATTGAATAAAAACTACGGTTTCTATAAGCCCGAGAAGTAAAATCTGGTGATCGGTCTATATAGGAGCTATATCAAAACTTGGACCGATACTCACTATTTTCGGCATACATCTTTATGCTTCTAAAATACCTCTAGATTTCCAATTTCAGGCAAATTGGATAAAAACTACGGTTTGTATAAGCCCATGAAATAAAATCGGGAGATCGGTCTATATAGGGTATATATCAAACCATGGACCGATACTCACGAGTTTTGGCACAACGTTTTATGGTCCTAAAATACCTCTAGATTTCCAATTTCAGGTAAATTGGATAAAAACTACGGTTTCTGTAAGCCCAAGACCACAAATCGGGAGATCGGTCTATATGGGGGCTATACCAAAACATGGACCGATACTCACCATTTGGCATACCTTTTTATGGTCCTCAAATACCCCTAGATTTTCAATTTCAGGCAATTTTGATAAAAATTACGGATTATATAAGCCCAAGAAGTAAAATCAGGAGATCGGTCTATATGGGGGCTATACCAAACCATGAACCGATACTCACCATTTTTGGCATACATCTTTGTGGTTCTAAAATACCTCTAGATTTCTAATTTCAGGCAAATTGGATAGAAAATACGGTTTCTATAAGCCCAAAACCATAAATGGGGGTCGGTTTATATGGGGACTATATCAAAACTTGGACCGATATAGCCCATCTTCGAACTTGAGCTTGCCTGCAGGCAAAAGACGAGTTTGTGCGAAATTTCAGCACGATTGCTTCATTATTAAAGACTGTGGCGTGATTACAACAGACAGACAGCCAAGCAGACAGATAGACGGACATGGATATCGTCTTAGAATTTCTCCCTGATCAAGAATATATATACTTTATATAGTCGGAAATCGATATTTCGATATGTTACAAACGAAATGACAAACTTATTATACCCCCGTCACCATATTTGGCTACGCGAAATTTTAAGAAAATAAATTGATAAATACGTCGTTTATGACCGGATCGGTGATAAATATATATGACAACTATATCTAAATCTGAACCGATTTTCTTCAAAATCAATAGCGATTGTCTTTGAGCCAACGTAAAACTCTGTGGCAAATTTGAGGACGATCGGTCTTAAATTGCTACTTTGCACACAAAATTACATCTACAGACAGACGAACGGACATCGCTAAATCGACTCAGAATTTAATTCTAAGACGATCGGTATACTAAACGATGCGTCTTCGACTTTTCCTTTTTGGCGTTACATACAAATGCACAAACTTATTATACCCTGTGGTACAGTAGTGGTGAAGGGTATAAAAAAAAACTTCATATTTTTGTAACTAAATAAATATTCAGACTAATTTGATTCCTCTTAGTTCGACAATGGATCAATGACTGCAATTGCGATGCAACTTCCAATGATAGAGATAATTCTCTATTTTCTAGAAATTTAGACTATAAGAAGAGCTGAATCGATCCGCCATAAAGTTCAATTTTTTAACATTTCGAAATATCGATCCAAAGATTATGACCTTCCCTTAAGGATTTTGGTATTGATTCCGAGCCAAAGAGGCTTCATAAAGGTATTTTTTCTAGTGACCTATCTGGCTTTAAATCTAGGATCAACAAAATTAAAATTAGGATAGAGATCTTATTTATCGAATTTTTATTCTTTTTTCGCGGTATTTAATAAACACATCGAAATATTGCTCTAAGACCCCGTAAAGCATATATATTCTGGGTCGTGGTAAAATGCTGAGCATGTCCGTCCGTCTGTTGAAATCACGGTAACTTCCGAACGAAATAAGCTATCGACTTGAAACTTGACACAAGTAGTTGTTATTGATGTAGGTCGGATGGTATTGCAAATGGGCCACATCGGTCAACTTTTACGTATAGCCCCCATATAAACGGACCCCCAAATTTGGCTTGCGATTGCTCTAAGAGAAGCAAATTTCATCCGAACCGGTTGATATTTGGTACATGGTGTCAGAATATGGTCTCCAACAACCATGCAAAAATTGGTCCATATCGGTCCACTTTTACGTATAGCCCCCATATAAACGGACCCCAAAATTTGGCTTGCGATTGCTCTAAGAGAAGCAAATTTCATCCGATCCGGCTGAAATTTGGTACATGGTGTTAGTATACGGTCTCTAACAACCATGCAAATATTGGTCCATATCGGTCCATAATTACATATAGCCCCCATATAAACCGATCCCCCGATTTGGCTTGCGGAGCCTCTTAGAGGAGCAAAATTCATCCGATCCGATTGAAATTTGGTACGTGGTGTTACTATATAGTCTCTAACAACCATGCAAAAATTGGTCCATATCGGTCCATAATTACATATAGCCCCCATATAAACCGATCCCCCGATTTGGCTTGCGGAGCCTCTAAGAGAACCAAATTTCATCCGATCCGGCTAAAATTTTGTACATGGTGATTGTATATGTTCTCTAACAACCATGCAAAAATTGGTCCACATCGGTCAATAAGTATATGTAGCCCCCATATAAACCGATCCCCCGATTTGGCTTGCGGTGCCTCTTAGAGGAGCAAAATTCATCCGATCCGGTTGAAATTTGGTACGTGGTGTTACTATATAGTCTCTAACAACCATGCAAAAATTGGTCCATATCGGTCCATAATTATATATAGCCCCCATATAAACCGTTCCCAGATTTGATCTCCGGAGCCTCTTGGAGGAGAAAAATTCGATCCGGTTGAAATTTGCAAAGTGGTGTTATTATAAGGCCGCTAATAACCATGCCAAAATTGGTCCATATCGGTCTATATTTATATATAGTCGATCCCCAATCACACAAAAATCCCCAATCCCCAATCACACAAAAATTGGTCCATATCGGTTCATAATCATGGTTGCCACTCGAGCCAAAAATAATCTACCAAAATTTTATTTCTATAGAAAATTTTGTCAAAATTTTATTTCTATAGAAAATTTTATTTCTATAGAAAATTTTGTCAAAATTTTATTTCTATAGAAAATTTTGTCAAAATTTTATTTCTATAGGAAATTTTGTCAAAAATTTTATTTCTATAGAAATTTTTTTCCAAATTTTATTTCTATAGAACATTTTTTCCAAATTTTATTTCAATAGAAATTTTTTTCCAAATTTTACTTCTATAGAAAATGTTGAGAAAATTTTATTTTGTCGAAATTTTATTTCTATAGAAACTTTAAACTTAATTATATACGTATTTAATCGGCCTTTTTTAGTTTAATATTTATATACCACGTATGGACTATGTGGTATATATTACGGTGTTAGGAAGTTTTAAGATACCTTGCCATCGGCAAGTGCTACCGGAACCCAAGTAATTCGATTGTGGATGACAGTCTTCAGTAGAAGTTTGTACGCAATCCATGGTGGAGGGTACATAAACTTCGGCCTGGCATACGGCCGTATATACTTGTTTTAATTAAAATTTCATTATATTAAAGAAATTTGTCCTTAATATTTTTTACAAAATATAATATATCGCACATCCTAAAATGTAGGTTACGTAATCTAAAAAAATATCACGTAAATATATTTTCAGTGAGTATAGGGTATTATAAGTTTAATCATTTCTATGTCGCGCTGAGACGAACCAGTCTGAGACCCATCGTTTAGCATACAGACCGTCTTAAAATTAAATTACTAGTCGATTTAGCGATGTCCGACCGTCTGGGCTTAACTTGATAATATATTCAGATAATATATTCATCATTTGGTGTAAGTGTGTCGCAGTATGTAAATGTGTCGATTCAGATTTATATAAAGTTCCATATAAATGGTCTTCCGATTTAGACACAAATGCCCAAAATACTGATATTTTGCACACAATATCAGAGATGAGTTCACGCTCATATATAAACCGATCTTCCTTCACCTTTCGGCCCAGATTTTGATATAGGCATTCATGAACCAATTCTTGAATGCATAGACGTTTCTCCAGAATCGTTCGGTCAAAAAACTCAAATTAGTGCGTCCTTGAAAATATCGGTTATTTTTTATACCCTCCATCATAGGATGGGGGTATATTAACTTTGTCATACCGTTTGTAACACATCGAAATATTGCTCTAAGACCCCATAAAGTAGATATATTCTGGGTCGTGGTGAAATTTTGAGTCGATCTAAGCATGTCCGTCCGTCCGTCTGTTGAAATCACGCTAACTTCAGAACGAAACAAGCTATCGACTTGAAACTTGGCACAAGTAGTTGTTGTCGATGTAGGTCGGATGGTATTGAAAATGGGCCATATCGGTCCACTTTTACGTATAGCCCACATATAAAGGGACCCTCAGATTTGGCTTGTGGAGCCTCTAATAGAAGCATATTTCATCCGATCGGGCTGAAATTTGGTATATGGTGTTGGTATATGGTCTCTAACAACCATGCAAAAATTGGTCCACATCGGTCCATAATTATATATAGCCCCCATATAAACCGATCCCCAGATTTGGTTTGTGGAGCCTCTAAGAGAAGCATATTTCATCCGATCCGGCTGAAATTTGGTACATGGTGTTGGTAGATGGTCTCTAACAATCATGCAAAAATTTGTCCACATCGGTCCATAATTATATATAGCCCCCATATAAACCGATCCCCAGATTTGGCTTGTGGAGCCTCTAAGAGAAGCATATTTCATCCGATCCAGCTGAAATTTGGTACATGGTGTTGGTAGATGGTCTCTAATAATCGTGCAAAAATTGGTCCACATCGGTCCATAATTATATATAGCCCCCATATAAACCGATCCCCAGATTTGGCTTGCAGAGCCTCAAAGAGAAGCAAATTTCATCCGATCCGGCTGAAATTTGGTACATGATGTTGGTATATGGTCTCTAACAACTGTGCAAAAATTGTTCCACATCGGTCCATAATTATATATAGCGCCCATATAAACCGATCCCCAGATTTGGGTTGCGGAGCCTCAAAGAGAAGCAAATTTCATCCGATCCGCCTGAAATTTGGTACATGATATTGTTATATGGTCTCTAATAACCATACAAAAATTGGTCCACATCGGTTCATAATTATATATAGCCCCCATATAAGCCGATCCCCAGATTTGGCTTGTGAAGTCTCCAAGAGAAGCAAATTTCATCCAATTTTGAACATAGTGTTAGTATATGATCTTTAACAACCGTGCCAGAATTGGTCCATATCGGTCCATAATTATATATAGCCCCCATTTAAAACGTTCTCCAGATTTGACCTCCGGAGCCTCTTGGAGGAGCAAAATTCATCCGATCCGGTTCAAATTAGGAACGTGGTGTTAGTATATGGTCGCTAACAACCATACAACAATTGGTCCAATCACACAAAAATTGGTCTATATCGGTTCATAATCATGGTTGCCACTAGAGCCAAAAATAATCTACCAAAATTTTATTTCTATAGAAAATTTTGTCAAAATTTTATTTCTATAGAAAATTTTGTCAAAATTTTATTCGGTTCATAATGAAATGTTCATCATCGTCAAAATTTTATTTCTATAGAAAATTTTGTCAAAATTTTATTTCTATAGAAAATTTTGTTCAAATTTTATTCGGTTCATAATCATGGTTGCCGCTCGAGCCAAAAATAATCTACCAAGATTTTATTTCTATAGAAAATTTTGTCAAAAGTTTATTTCTATAGAAAATTTTGTTACAATTTTATTGCTGTAGAAATTTTTGTCAAAATTTTCTTTCTATAGAAAATTTTGTGAAAATTTTTATTTCTTTAGAAAATTTTGTGAAAATTTTATTTCTATAGAAAATTTTATTTCTGTAGAAAATTTTGTCAAAATTTTATGTCTACTTTGTCAAACTGAATTATATACGTATTGGATCGATCTTTTTTGATTTAATATATACCACGTTTGGACTTACATACAATTTAGAAGATGGTGTTAGGAGGTTTTAAGATACCTTGCCATCGGCAAGCGTTACCGCAACTTAAGTAATTCGATTGTGGAATGCCGTGTTTAGAAGAAGTTTCTACGCAATCCATGATGGAGGGTACATAAGCTTCGGCCTGGCCGAACTTACGGCCGTATATACTTGTTTTTATATAACATCCATATAGACCAATACCAGGATTTAATTTTGTAAACTTCTTGAGCCGAATTATTTGATTAAAAGTTTGTTGTTTTAGCCAAATTTGAAATGGCTTCACATTCATTTTGCACTATCGGGAACTTCAATGGATTTAGTCCAAGTGGTGGTCCGTAATACATCCGTCCTCTCCATATATTCCACGTGGCGGCACGGATTTCTATTAAATTTGGCCTTCGTGTTTCGTATCATTACTGGTGTGGTTGCCGTTTTTTTTTCGTCCTCGATAACGAACAATGATACAAGAGAACAAAAATATTCCGATTTAAATGCTGGGCTCTAACGATATCCCCTTGTGGCTTTCCAACCAAATCTAAAGCAATCATACTATCACTTGAATTCAATAACGAATTATTTTATTTCTGAATGCAACAGATAAAAATGCTTTTGCAAGTTTCTAAACAATGAAATAAGCTGTGACTGGAATAAATCTGTCAGTTGTGAAAATAACGGGTTAGAAATGATAACAACCCTATCCTATCAGCCCGACTATAGTAGTCTGGTTTTGACATCTAGGCTCCTTTTTATTTCACTATCTCACACTTAACTTGCTTAAGCACTCTTCAAAATTCCTTACCCAAAGGAACTCTTTCTTTAAATGTCATCCTCAACTCAATGGCAATTAATTAATGACAATAAGAGATTTAAGTTCAACCATTGATTTTTAATTGTTTCCGTCTCCCAAATGGATTCAAACTTTGTTAACAAAGAAATTTCATTGAAATTTTCCTAAGGATTTTTATTGATTTACCACAAAGGCAAAACTTCTGCCCCGAAGTGTGAGCGTATGTGTATGTGCGTAGGCATTTATTAATGTCATAATGCCAAGAGAATTTCATTAATTGCCCGAAATATCCTGACATGCGTGTAATGTGGCAAAATGTTTATTTATTCATAACCAAATAAGCCATAGAAATTCGCAAACAAAGATTTCCATCTTCGATTTATTCATTTATTCACAAACACAAAGGATTTATTGGTATATTGGCATTCATTCCTTTGGTAGACAAAACAATCAAGCAAAAAGTCCACACACAAAAGCTGTGATACTTAATTAAGACATTTAAAGGATATTGGGCCAAACGCAAAACACAAAAAGAAAAAACGAATGCCTTGAGACTATGGTTGCCACCGATGGTAGAATTCTACCAAAAATGGTAGATTTGTTACTGTTTGGTAGATTGGAAGAATTATTGATGTTTTGGTTGATTTTGCAAATTCACAAATTTTCTATAGAAATACAATTTTGACAAAATTTTCTATAGCAATAAAATTTGGACAAAATTTTCTATTGAAATAAAATTTGGACAACATTTTCTGTAGAAATAAAATTTGGACAAAATTTTCTGTAGAAATAAAATTTGGACAAAATTTTCTGTAGCAATAAAATTTTCACAATATTTTCTATAGAAATAAAATTTTGACAAAATTTCCTATAGAAATAAAATTTTGACGAAATTTTCTAAAGAAATAAAATTTTGACAAAATTTTCTACAGAAATAAAATTTTGTCAATATTTTCGGTAGAATTAAAATGTTGACAATATTTTCTATAAAAGTAAAATTTTGACAAAATTTTCTGTTGAAATAAAATTTTGCCAAAATTTTCTATTGAGATAAAATGGTAACAAAATTTTCTACAGAAATAAAATTTTTCCAAAATTTTCTATAGAGCTAAAATGTTGAAAAAAATTCTATAGAAATAAAATTTGCACAAAAGTTTCTATAGAAATAAAATTTTGACAAAATTTTCTATAGAAATAAAACTTTGACAAAATTTACTAAAGAAAAAAAAATTGCCACAATTTTCTATAGAAATAAAATTTTGATACAGAAAGAATATTTTGATAAAATTTTCTATAGAAATAAAATTTTGCCAACATTTTCTATTGAACTTGAATTTGGCCAAAATTTTCTATAGAAACAAAATTTTACCAAAAGTTTCTATAGAAATAAAATTTTAACAAAATTTTCAATATATATAAAATTTTGCCAAAATTTGCTATAGAAATAAAGTTTGAAATAATTTTCTATTGAAATAAATTTTGAAAAAATTTTCTATTGAGGTCAAATGTTAACAAAATTTTCTACATACGTGTACATAAAATTTTGGGAAACTTTTTTATAGAAATAAAATTTTGACAAAATTTTTTATAGAAATAAAATTTTTCTAAAATTTTCGATAGAAATAAAGTTTTGTAAAACAATAATTTTTTTGTTTGGTAGTTTTTTTCTCTCTAAATTTTGGTAGATTACTTTGGGCTGGGGTGGCAAGCATGCTTGAGATTCTTGTGGTTTGTCGACCATTCGACCGGCCGGCCAGAAGACGGACAGACAAACCCCAAAAGTTCACCGGATTTTCTAGAAATAATAAATAACAGGATATTGCTTTTAGTCCTTTGCCCAGACAAAAGCCAGGCATCACAAGGATAATTTTCTTTCACTTGACCTTTTGGTCCAAATACTGGTGGTTTCCTTTTGGATGTGTTGGCCTTCTAATTAATAACAACACTTCGTCCCACTAAGCCTATCACCGCAGCATAACCACATGATGTGATTATAATAACCGAGGGAAAAAAGGAAATAGGATTATAAGCTATCAAGGAAATAGCACATAAAAAATCAATTATTATTGATCGAAAGACTTAGAAGGCTCCAAATTAGCCATATTCTCATTTCCCCTACAAAAGCCCCCCATAACAACTGCTTGTAGACATACAAATTCCTTATTTTCACTTATTTTCTTGGAGAAAAAAATATTTGAGATTTTTCTAATAAGCAAAACTTTTGCTTTACTATTACTCTGTATGGCACAAATACTGCTCTTTAAGATTTTCTTGATTTCTGGTCCTTAGCTCAAAGGCTGTTGTGGTACCCATCGTTTGTCCTTGCCGTTCAATAAACTTAAGGAAATAAAGTTGTCAGCAAGTTGTTGGCAACAAAATAAATGTCAGCTACTTAACTTTGCATCTAAATCATAGTCTAGCAGTCTCTTTTCGCAAGACTTCTCTTTATTTGTGTAGTTTTGTCAATTGGATGGAAAAAGAGATTTCTCCCACTGTGGTATAAGAAGGCAGGATTTCCAAACGCAAAGGCTTAACAAAGCACACTAAATAAAAGGAAAATGTTGTTTTAATTATCAAAAAATCAATCATAAAAATTACTAGTATCAATTATTTTTTTTTTTAATTGGATCAATAAATTTTTTAATTGATAGTATCATTTCTGTGACTGAAGACATTTCAATTAAAAATTAATTGGATCAATTAATTTCGTGATTGAAGATCAAAAATATGTTTAGCGTGTGATATTTTTTTAAGTCAAGTTTTCTACACAAAAAGCACATTTCAAAAAGCGTTTTAATAAAAGCACATTTCAAGAGATTCGTTTAACGATAGATCATTTCAAGGAGTATTTTATATAAAAGTTCATTCCACAGAGCTTTTAAAAAGAACTCATTTGAAAAAGCTTTTAATATGAAAAAAAAAGATTTTCAAATAATTTCAAATGAAAGCTCATTTAAATTTTGTTGTAATAAAAGCTCTTTCAAGAGACTTGTCCGTCTGTCCATGTATTTGTTGTTCACAGGATTCCGGTCGCAATTATCAACCGATTTTGATGAAATTTGGTACAGCGAGTTTTTTGGGCACAAGGACGAACGCTATTGAATTTGGAAGAAATCGGATCAAATTTAGATATAGCTCCCATATATATGTATCGCCCGATTTCGACAAATGGGGTCACTTTGCGCTTTTTTTCTAACGGATCGTCACCAAATTTGGCAAAAGCTAATCCTTTCCATCGCCCTTCAAGTCTGCAGAATTTCATCCAAATCAGTTCAGATTTAGATATAGCTCTCATATATATGTATCGCCCGATTTTGACAAATTTGGCCATAAAACCCTTATTTATCAACCGATCTTACTCAAATTTGGCTAAATGTAGTCTTCTATAGCACTAACTATATGTGCAAAAAATCATCGAAATCGGTTCAGATTTAGCTATAGCTCCCATATATATGTACCGCCCGATTTTTCTAAATTTGGCCATAAAACCCTTATTTATCAACCGATCTTACCCAAATTTGCCTAAATGTAGTCTTCTATAGCACTAACTATATGTGCAAAAAATCATCAAAATCGGTTCAGATTTAGATATAGCTCCCATATATATATATGTATAGCCCGATTTTCCCAAATTTGGCCATAGAACCCTTATTTATTAACCGATCTTACTAAAAGTTGGCTAGATCCAGTCCTCTATAGTACTAACTATATGTGCAAAATTTCATCGAAATCGGTTCAGATGTAGATATAGTTCCCATATATGTATCATCCGATTTTGAAAAATTCGCCTCTAATAACCTTATGTTTGACCATACAGGCCTCATTTCTTAACTGATCTTACTCAAATCTTGCACAAGGTAACCTTTTGTGATATTAATCAAACCAGCAAAATATTATGCAAATTGGTTCAAATTTAGATATAGCTTCCATATATCGCATCGCTCGATTTTCCCACATTTGGCCATAGTACTCTTATTTATTAACCAATTTTACTCAAATTTTGATGTACTAGCCGATCGTACTTATACGTACTTGTAGCTCTTACATAAGAATATTGCTCGATTTTTACAAATTTGTATTTATTACCCACACTAATTTAACGATTTTCTCTTTTTTAATAATGGGCTCAATATTAGTGGCATACTAACACCGTAGGTGCAATATCAACACAGCCAGTGTTGCTAGAAGTAGGGGAAATTCACTATATGTATGGTTTTTCTAATACATAGCGTCTTGTAGGGACGTAGGGCAACAATGTGGGACATTTTCACTCAACACTATTTGTAATAATTTTTACATTTTGGTGGCTCTAGAGGAGGAAATTAAAAGCCGGCAAGGCTTGATCTTTAACAATGTGTGGTAAACTTTATTACTGTAGAAAATTTTGTCAACATTTTATTTCTATAGAACATTTTGTCAAAATTGTATTTCTATAGAATTTTTTTTCAAAATATTATTTCTATAAAAAATTTTCTCAAAATTTTATTTCTGTGGAATTTTTTCTCAAAATTTTATTTCTATAGAATTTATTGTCAAAATTTTATTTCTATAGAAAAATTTCTCACAAAAATTTGTTTATAGAAACTTTTTCCAAAATTTTATTTTTATAGAGATTTAACAAAAAAAGTTTACTAATTTGGGTAGAATTCTACTAACCGTGGTGGTAATACAAATTTATATTCTAAGTTATATATGTTGCATATTCATGTTTTAAGATAATAAAGTACTTAGAACCATTTTTGTTTTGTAAATTTTTTTAAATTTAACGAAAAATATAGTAGAGAAAATTGTTTGGGAATGTATGGGAAAGTAGGGAACTTTTTTTGTCCTTGGTGGGTAAACCGAACATTTTCCCTGGCAACATTGACTATGAGCTATAGTCAGATTGACACAAAGCACCCATAGACATGTACCCCTTAATTTTCTTAAATATGCAACTGCGGTTTATCTCCCAGACCTATATGTTACCCAACAAATGCTTATGATTACTAATTCTGTAATAGTGGTTTAGGGTATGATATAGTCGGCCCCGCCCGACTTTCTACTTTACTTACTTGTTTTTTTTTATTATTTTAAATGGTTTTGGCGTGTAATGGGTTAAGAAACCGACACATTTATCAAACAATCGAAGTACATAAGGAAAGCTCATGGAAGGCTCAATACAGCGAACTGTTGAAATTCTCACTACAGTTAAATTTGCATTGAAAGACTTACTGCAGAAAAGTTTTTTGCTCAAAAACAATGTGAATTTTTCTTTAAAAACGGGTGACTACCGTGAACTTAAAAAAACACACACTTTTCTATACGACGAGCTCACAATATAAAACATTTTCTATACGAAAAGCTTACAACTGCGGACTTTTCTGTATGAAAAGAAAGCTACAGTGATTTTTTTCTATACGAAAAACTCTCTACAATGATCCTTTAGGTAAGAAAATCCCATTGCTCTCTCTCTCTATCTCTGCCATTTTACGCACTGCAATTTGAGAATCCCCATTTTAATAAAAACATGACAAACCCACAAAAAGGACACCAAACTAGGAGTCTGTAACTTTTTCATTTATTATCTGCATAAATATGTGTGTGCGTGTGTGTGGGTGAAGCTATGTAGGTTTACATGTGTGCGTTTCTTTAAGCAACTGCCAAGAAAAACTTTCTAATTGCCAAAATATGTAGAGAGCAAGTAAAGGATAAAAAAAAACTCCAAAGTTCCCTTAACTGCTTAAATAAACTTATATTCTCCACAAACTCTGGAGCAAATATTTACATGTACATGTGTGATTGTAAAGGGTTACAAAAAATGGAGTATACTTTTTGGCGAAGAAAAAGAATATTTATATGATACGTAGTAGACTAGATGTGTATTGGACGAATAACTCATTATTGAGTATTCCGAATAGATCGTATGACGATAATGAATCGGGCAGCACTCACAGGGAAAGGGAGATGTTCACTTCCTCTGGCCTGGAAAATCAAAATTAGCATTTTTTTTCAGATTCAATTTATAACCCTTTATGAAATTTCCTAGCAAAACAATTAACCTAGTTACTATAAAAATAAAGGTAAACTTTTTCTCATATAGTCAGTCTATAGATGTTACCGATTTTACCTTACGGATTACGCTGGAGAAAGTACTCCCACAATGGTGCTGTTTCGCTGAAAGCAACCGAAAACCAAAAGCAACACAAAAACAATATAAACAAATACAAAAGCATAATCTTAAACAGAAAACTCAAAAAACTACAGCGATGGCATTAAAACAGAAACTCTAGAAAATCATCCTTAAAGTAGGCAATAAAACTTTAAGCTAAAACTAAAATATGACTTGGGCTCCTTACACCAGAATTATGCTAATGTATTTAAATAAAAGTTGAATAACAGCGAATGTTTGGGGTTTAAATGGATTTTAATGGCAAACAAATTTAAATCCTTATGTGATAATAAAATAAAATAAATATTGTGAAATTCATAGCACAACCACTAAATGGTGCAAGTTCAAATACTAGACTCTGGGCCATTGTAATAAATTGTATATAATTTCCATAAGCCAAATATAAAATGTCATTTATAGAAACAATAAAAATCAAGGACATAAACATACACATAATTCATGGTCCCATACGAGAGAAAGTGTTAATGCATTGCAAAGGTTAAAAACTAATGTCTCCTTATGTAGTTGCGAGTTGCGCCTAAATGTATGCAATTTGCAAAAAAACACAATATTTTATATTTTGTTGCATTTGTCGGCGTTTTGAAAATAATTATATATATAAGAATAATCAGGCGTACAAAGAAAAATTATTGCGAGCACAAATTAGTAATGCCAGGATTGACAACAGATGGCGTAGTTCGGAATATACGCATTAGACAGTACTGAATCTATGTTCATGTCATAACCTCATTTTATAGCTATAATATTCAGTATGCGCCATTTGCCTGGAGTGTAAACACAATAGATTTATATTTGCTCTCGCTAAGGAAAGCATTTGCGGAGAGTTTTGATTTACTTCTTTATTTTGAAGAAAAGTTGAAAAGCATCAATTAGTCTCCGAACTTATTCATAGGGAGCTTCAATATGCTAGAGCTGGTTCAGAAGTTTTAGAAGTGGCGATTTCCACTACGACAATCCCAAGCGAAAAAACTCATATGGTCGACAACAAAGCCGAATTTCCATGGATCTTTCCATGGATATCCATGGTGGAAGAGTAGTGTCGGATTTCTCCGTCTCATGTCATATGACTAAATCAGCAATCGGCTTGTTGTATATAATCATAGTTAGTTTATAATTACAACAGGACGCATATTTAAGGAGATATGACCAAAAGAAGTTTTTGATATAAACATTTGATTTTTTTTAGGGTTTTGATGGAATTTTCATTTTTCTGAGGGTGATCACGAATTAACGTCCTTTTGGCTATAGGACGCTTAGTTTAGGAGATATGGCCAAAAGAAGTTTTTCATATAAAAATTTCAATTTTTTTAGAATTTTCATCGAAATTTTGATTTTTTGGGGGCGGTCACGAATTAAGGTCCTTTTGGCTCTAGGACGCATATTTAAGAAGTTATGGCCAAAATAAGTTTTTCATATAAAAATTTCAATTTTTCAGAATTTTCATCGAAATTTTGAATTTTTGGGGGTGGTCACGAATTAAGGTCCTTTTGGCTCTAGGACGCATATTTAAGGAGTTATGGCCAAAAAAAGTTTTTAATATAAAAAATTCAATTTTTTCAGGATATTCATCGAAATTTTTATTTTTTTGGCTCTAAGGAGTTATGGCCAAATTAAGGTTTTCATATAAAAATTTCAATTTTTTCAGTATTTTCATCGAAATTTTGAATTTTTGGGGGTGGTCGCGAATTAAGGTCCTTTTGGCTCTAGGGCGCATATTTAAAGAGTTATGGCCAAATAAGTTTTTCATATAAAAATTTAAATTTTTTTCAGGATTTTCATCGAAATTTTTCAAGAATTAAGGTCCTTTTGGCTCTAGGACGCATATTTAAGGAGTTATGGCCAAAATAAGTTTTTCAAAATAAGTTTTTCATATAAAAATTTAAATTTTTTCCGGATTTTCATCGAAATTTTGATTTTTTGGGGGTGGTCACGAATTAAGGTCCTTTTGGCTCTAGGACGCATATTTAAGGAGTTATGGCCAAAATAAGTTTTTCATATAAAAATTTAAATTTTTTCCGGATTTTCATCGAAATTTTGATTTTTTGGGGGTGGTCACGAATTAAGGTCCTTTTGGCTCTAGGACGCATATTTAAGGAGTTATGGCCAAAATAAGTTTTTTATATAAAATTTTAAATGTTTTCTGGATTTTCATCGAAATTTTGATTTTTTGGGGGTGGTCACGAATTAAGGTCCTTTTGGCTCTAGGACGCATATTTAAGGAGTTATGGCCAAAATAAGTTTTTCATATAAAAATTTAATTTTTTTCCGGATTTTCATCGAAATTTTGATTTTTTGGGGGTGGTCACGAATTAAGGTCCTTTTGGCTCTAGGACGCATATTTAAGGAGTTATGGCCAAAAAAAGTTTTTCAAAATAAGTTTTTCATATAAAAATTTAAATTTTTTCTGGATTTTCATCGAAATTTTGATTTTTTGGGGGTGGTCACGAATTAAGGTCCTTTTGGCTCTAGGACGCATATTTAAGGAGTTATGGCCAAAATAAGTTTTTCATATAAAAATTTAAATTTTTTCCGGATTTTCATCGAAATTTTGATTTTTTGGGGGTGGTCACGAATTAAGGTCCTTTTGGCTCTAGGACGCATATTTAAGGAGTTATGGCCAAAATAAGTTTTTTATATAAAATTTTAAATGTTTTCTGGATTTTCATCGAAATTTTGATTTTTTGGGGGTGGTCACGAATTAAGGTCCTTTTGGCTCTAGGACGCATATTTAAGGAGTTATGGCCAAAATAAGTTTTTCATATAAAAATTTAATTTTTTTCCGGATTTTCATCGAAATTTTGATTTTTTGGGGGTGGTCACGAATTAAGGTCCTTTTGGCTCTAGGACGCATATTTAAGGAGTTATGGCCAAAAAAAGTTTTTAATATAAAAAATTCAATTTTTTCAGGATATTCATCGAAATTTTTATTTTTTTGGCTCTAAGGAGTTATGGCCAAATTAAGGTTTTCATATAAAAATTTCAATTTTTTCAGTATTTTCATCGAAATTTTGAATTTTTGGGGGTGGTCGCGAATTAAGGTCCTTTTGGCTCTAGGGCGCATATTTAAAGAGTTATGGCCAAATAAGTTTTTCATATAAAAATTTAAATTTTTTTCAGGATTTTCATCGAAATTTTTCACGAATTAAGGTCCTTTTGGCTCTAGGACGCAGATTAAAGGATTTATGGCACAAATAAGTTTTTCATATTTAAGGAGTTATTGCCAAATTAAGGTTTTCGTATAAAAATTTAAATTTTTTCAGGATTTTCATTGAAATTTTGAATTTTTTGGGAAGTCTTCTTAAGGTCCTTTTGGCTCTAGGACGCATATTTAAAGAGTTATGGTCAAAATAAGTTTTTCATATAAAATATTGAATTTTTTAAGGATATTCATCGAAATTTTGATTTTTTGGGGGTGGTCACGAATTAAAGTCCTTTTGGCTCTAGGACGCATATTTAAGGAGTTATGGCCAAAATAAGTTTTTCATATAAAAATTTCAATTTTTTCCGGATTTTCATCGTAATTTTGATTTTTTGGGGGTGGTCACGAATTAAAGTCCTTTTGGCTCTAGGACGCATATTTAAGGAGTTATGGCCAAAATAAGTTTTTCATATAAAAATTTAAATTTTTTCCGGATTTTCATCGAAATTTTGATTTTTTGGGGGTGGTCACGAATTAAGGTCCTTTTGGCTCTATGACGCATATTTAAGGAGTTATGGCCAAAATAAGTTTTTCATATAAAAATTTCAATTTTTTCAGGATTTTCATCGAAATTTTGATTTTTTGGGGGTGGTCATGAATTAAGGTCCTGTTGGCTCTAGGACGCATATTTAAGGAGTTATGGCCAAAATAAGTTTTTCATATAAAAATTTCAATTTTTTCAGGATTTTCATCGAAATTTTGATTTTTTGGGGGTGGTCACGAATTAAGGTCATTTTGGCTCTAGGACGCATATTTAAGGAGTTATGGCCAAAATAAGTTTTTCATATAAAAATTTCAATTTTTTCAGGATTTTCATCGAAATTTTGATTTTTTGGGGGTGGTCACGAATTAAGGTCCTTTTGGCTCTAGGACGCATATTTAAGGAGTTATGGCCAAAATAAGTTTTTCATATAAAAATTTCAATTTTTTCCTTTTGGCTCTAGGACGCATATTTAAGGAGTTATGGCCAAAATAAGTTTTTTATATATTTTGGGGGTGGTCACGAATTAAGGTCCTTTTGGCTCTAGGACGCATATTTAAGGAGTTATGGCCAAAATACGTTTTTCATATAAAAATTTCAATTTTTTAAGGATTTTCATCGAAATTTTGATTTTTTGAGGGTGGTCACGAATTAAGGTTCTTTTGGCTCTAGGACACATATTTAAGGAGTTATGGCCAAAATAAGTTTTTTATATAAAAATTTCAATTTTTTCAGGATTTTCATCGAAATTTTGATTTTTTGGGGGTAATCACGAATTAAGGTCCTTTTGGCTCTAGGACGCATATTTAAGGAGTTATGGCCAAAATAAGTTTTTCATATAAAAATTTAAATTTTTTCCGGATTTTCATCGAAATTTTGATTTTTTGGGGGTGGTCACGAATTAAGGTCCTTTTGGCTCTAGGACGCATATTTAAGGAGTTATGGCCAAAATAAGTTTTTCATATAAAAATTTCAATTTTTTCCGGATTTTCATCGAAATTTTGATTTTTTGGGGGTGGTCACGAATTAAGGTCCTTTTGGCTCTAGGACGCATATTTAAGGAGTTATGGCCAAAATAAGTTTTTCATATAAAAATTTCAATTTTTTCAGGATTTTCATCGAAATTTTGATTTTTTGGGGGTGGTCACGAATTAAGGTCCTTTTGGCTCTAGGACGCATATTTAAGGAGTTATGGCCAAAATAAGTTTTTCATATAAAAATTTAATTTTTTTCCGGACTTTCATCGAAATTTTTATTTTTTGGGGGTGGTCACGAATTAAGATCCTTTTGGCTCTAGGACGCATATTTAAGGAGTTATGGCCAAAATAAGTTTTTCATATAAAAATTTCAATTTTTTCCGGATTTTCATCGAAATTTTGATTTTTTGGGGGTGGTCACGAATTAAGGTCCTTTTGGCTATAGGACGCTTAGTTTAGGAGATATTGGAAGTTTTACATATAAAAATTTAAATTTTTTTAGGATTTTCATCGAAATTTTGAATTTTTGGGGGCGGTCACGAATTAAGGTCCTTTTGGCTCTAGGACGCATATTTAAGGAGTTATGGCCAAAATAAGTTTTTCATATAAAAATTTCAATTTTTTCAGGATTTTCATCGAAATTTTGAATTTTTGGGGGTGGTCACGAATTAAAGTCCTTTTGGCTCTAGGACGCATATTTAAGGAGTTATGGCCAAAAAAAGTTTTTAATATAAAAAATTCAATTTTTTTCAGGATATTCATCGAAATTTTTATTTTTTTGGCTCTAAGGAGTTATGGCCAAATTAAGGTTTTCATATAAAAATTTCAATTTTTTCATATTTTCATCGAAATTTTGAATTTTTGGGGGTGGTCACGAATTAAGGTCCTTTTGGCTATAGGACGCTTAGTTTAGGAGATATGGGAAGTTTTTCATATAAAAATTTAAATTTTTTCAGGATTTTCATCGAAATTTTTCACGAATTAAGGTCCTTTTGGCTCTAGGACGCACATTAAAGGATTTATGGCCAAAATAAGTTTTTCATATTTAAGGAGTTATTGCCAAATTAAGGTTTTCGTATAAAAATTTAAATTTTTTCAGTATTTTCATTGAAATTTTGAATTTTTGGGGGTGGTCACGAATTAAGGTCCTTTTGGCTCTAGGACGCACATTAAAGGATTTATGGCCAAAATAAGTTTTTCATATTTAAGGAGTTATTGCCAAATTAAGGTTTTCGTATAAAAATTTAATTTTTTTCAGTATTTTCATTGAAATTTTGAATTTTTGGGGGTGGTCACGAATTAAGGTCCTTTTGGCTCTAGGACGCATATTTAAGGAGTTATGGCAAAAATAAGGGTTTCATATAAAAATCTCAATTTTTTCCGGATTTTCATCGAAATTTTGAATTTTTTGGGAAGTCTTCTTAAGGTCCTTTTGGCTCTAGGACGCATATTTAAAGAGTTATGGTCAAAATAAATTTTTCATATAAAATATTGAATTTTTTAAGGATACTCATCGAAATTTTGATTTTTTGGGGGTGGTCACGAATTAAGGTCCTTTTGGCTCTAGGACGCATATTTAAGGAGTTATGGCCAAAATAAGTTTTTCATATAAAAATTTCAATTTTTTCTGGATTTTCATCGAAATTTTGATTTTTGGGGGGTAATCACGAATTAAGGTCCTTTTGGCTCTAGGACGCATATTTAAGGAGTTATGGCCAAAATAACTTTTTCATATAAAAATTTAAATTTTTTTGGATTTTCATCGAAATTTTGATTTTTTGGGGGTGGTCACGAATTAAGGTCCTTTTGGCTCTAGGACGCATATTTAAGGAGTTATGGCCAAAATAAGTTTTTCATATAAAAATTTAATTTTTTTCCGGATTTTCATCGAAATTTTGATTTTTTGGGGGTGGTCACGAATTAAGATCCTTTTGGCTCTAGGACGCATATTTAAGGAGTTATGGCCAAAATAAGTTTTTCATATAAAAATTTCAATTTTTTCCGGATTTTCATCGAAATTTTGATTTTTTGGGGGTGGTCACGAATTAAGGTCCTTTTGGCTCTAGAACGCATATTTAAGGAGTTATGGCCAAAATAAGTTTTTCATATAAAAATTTAAATTTTTTCAGGATTTTCATCGAAATTTTGATTTGTTGGGGGTGGTCACGAATTAAGGTCCTTTTGGCTATAGGACGCTTAGTTTAGGAGATATGGGAAGTTTTTCATATAAAAATTTCAATTTTTTTAGGATTTTCATCGAAATTTTGAATTTTTGGGGGCGGTCACGAATTAAGGTCTTTTTGGCTCTAGGACGCATATTTAAGGAGTTATGGCCAAAATAAGTTTTTCATATAAAAATTTCAATTTTTTCAGGATTTTCATCGAAATTTTGAATTTTTGGGGGTGGTCACGAATTAAAGTCCTTTTGGCTCTAGGACGCATATTTAAGGAGTTATGGCCAAAAAAAGTTTTTAATATAAAAAATTCAATTTTTTTCAGGATATTCATCGAAATTTTTATTTTTTTGGCTCTAAGGAGTTATGGCCAAATTAAGGTTTTCATATAAAAATTTCAATTTTTTCAGTATTTTCATCGAAATTTTGAATTTTTGGGGGTGGTCGCGAATTAAGGTCCTTTTGGCTCTAGGACGCATATTTAAGGAGTTGTGGCCAAATAAGTTTTTCATATAAAAATTTAATTTTTTTTCAGGATTTTCATCGAAATTTTTCACGAATTAAGGTCCTTTTGGCTCTAGGACGCAGATTAAAGGGTTTATGGCCAAAATAAGTTTTTCATATTTAAGGAGTTATTGCCAAATTAAGGTTTTCGTATAAAAATTTAAATTTTTTCAGTATTTTCATTGAAATTTTGAATTTTTGGGGGTGGTCACGAATTAAGGTCCTTTTGGCTCTAGGATGCATATTTAAGGAGTTATGGCAAAAATAAGGGTTTCATATAAAAATCTCAATTTTTTCCGGATTTTCATCGAAATTTTGAATTTTTTGGGAAGTCTTCTTAAGGTCCTTTTGGCTCTAGGACGCATATTTAAAGAGTTATGGTCAAAATAAATTTTTCATATAAAATATTGAATTTTTTAAGGATATTCATCGAAATTTTGATTTTTTGGGGGTGGTCACGAATTAAGGTGCTTTTGGCTCTAGGACGCATATTTAAGGAGTTATGGCCAAAATAAGTTTTTCAAAATAAGTTTTTCATATAAAAATTTAAATTTTTTCCGGATTTTCATCGAAATTTTGATTTTTTGGGGGTGGTCACGAATTAAGGTCCTTTTGGCTCTAGGACGCATATTTAAGGAGTTATGGCCAAAATAAGTTTTTCATATAAAAATTTCAATTTTTTAAGGATTTTCATCGAAATTTTGATTTTTTGAGGGTGGTCACGAATTAAGGTTCTTTTGGCTCTAGGACACATATTTAAGGAGTTATGGCCAAAATAAGTTTTTTATATAAAAATTTCAATTTTTTCAGGATTTTCATCGAAATTTTGATTTTTTGGGGGTGGTCACGAATTAAGGTCCTTTTGGCTCTAGGACGCATATTTAAGGAGTTATGGCCAAAATAAGTTTTTCATATAAAAATTTAAATTTTTTCCGGATTTTCATCGAAATTTTGATTTTTTGGGGGTGGTCACGAATTAAGGTCCTTTTGGCTCTAGGACGCATATTTAAGGAGTTATGGCCAAAATACGTTTTTCATATAAAAATTTCAATTTTTTAAGGATTTTCATCGAAATTTTGATTTTTTGAGGGTGGTCACGAATTAAGGTTCTTTTGGCTCTAGGACACATATTTAAGGAGTTATGGCCAAAATAAGTTTTTTATATAAAAATTTCAATTTTTTCAGGATTTTCATCGAAATTTTGATTTTTTGGGGGTAATCACGAATTAAGGTCCTTTTGGCTCTAGGACGCATATTTAAGGAGTTATGGCCAAAATAAGTTTTTCATATAAAAATTTAAATTTTTTCCGGATTTTCATCGAAATTTTGATTTTTTGGGGGTGGTCACGAATTAAGGTCCTTTTGGCTCTAGGACGCATATTTAAGGAGTTATGGCCAAAATAAGTTTTTCATATAAAAATTTCAATTTTTTCCGGATTTTCATCGAAATTTTGATTTTTTGGGGGTGGTCACGAATTAAAGTCCTTTTGGCTCTAGGACGCATATTTAAGGAGTTATGGCCAAAAAAAGTTTTTAATATAAAAAATTCAATTTTTTTCAGGATATTCATCGAAATTTTTATTTTTTTGGCTCTAAGGAGTTATGGCCAAATTAAGGTTTTCATATAAAAATTTCAATTTTTTCATATTTTCATCGAAATTTTGAATTTTTGGGGGTGGTCACGAATTAAGGTCCTTTTGGCTCTAGGACGCATATTTAAGGAGTTATGGCCAAAATAAGTTTTTTATATAAAATTTTAAATGTTTTCTGGATTTTCATCGAAATTTTGATTTTTTGGGGGTGGTCACGAATTAAGGTCCTTTTGGCTCTAGGACGCATATTTAAGGAGTTATGGCCAAAATAAGTTTTTCATATAAAAATTTAATTTTTTTCCGGATTTTCATCGAAATTTTGATTTTTTGGGGTGGTCACGAATTAAGGTCCTTTTGGCTCTAGGACGCATATTTAAGGAGTTATGGCCAAAAAAAGTTTTTAATATAAAAAATTCAATTTTTTCAGGATATTCATCGAAATTTTTATTTTTTTGGCTCTAAGGAGTTATGGCCAAATTAAGGTTTTCATATAAAAATTTCAATTTTTTCAGTATTTTCATCGAAATTTTGAATTTTTGGGGGTGGTCGCGAATTAAGGTCCTTTTGGCTCTAGGGCGCATATTTAAAGAGTTATGGCCAAATAAGTTTTTCATATAAAAATTTAAATTTTTTTCAGGATTTTCATCGAAATTTTTCACGAATTAAGGTCCTTTTGGCTCTAGGACGCAGATTAAAGGATTTATGGCACAAATAAGTTTTTCATATTTAAGGAGTTATTGCCAAATTAAGGTTTTCGTATAAAAATTTAAATTTTTTCAGGATTTTCATTGAAATTTTGAATTTTTTGGGAAGTCTTCTTAAGGTCCTTTTGGCTCTAGGACGCATATTTAAAGAGTTATGGTCAAAATAAGTTTTTCATATAAAATATTGAATTTTTTAAGGATATTCATCGAAATTTTGATTTTTTGGGGGTGGTCACGAATTAAAGTCCTTTTGGCTCTAGGACGCATATTTAAGGAGTTATGGCCAAAATAAGTTTTTCATATAAAAATTTCAATTTTTTCCGGATTTTCATCGTAATTTTGATTTTTTGGGGGTGGTCACGAATTAAAGTCCTTTTGGCTCTAGGACGCATATTTAAGGAGTTATGGCCAAAATAAGTTTTTCATATAAAAATTTAAATTTTTTCCGGATTTTCATCGAAATTTTGATTTTTTGGGGGTGGTCACGAATTAAGGTCCTTTTGGCTCTATGACGCATATTTAAGGAGTTATGGCCAAAATAAGTTTTTCATATAAAAATTTCAATTTTTTCAGGATTTTCATCGAAATTTTGATTTTTTGGGGGTGGTCATGAATTAAGGTCCTGTTGGCTCTAGGACGCATATTTAAGGAGTTATGGCCAAAATAAGTTTTTCATATAAAAATTTCAATTTTTTCAGGATTTTCATCGAAATTTTGATTTTTTGGGGGTGGTCACGAATTAAGGTCATTTTGGCTCTAGGACGCATATTTAAGGAGTTATGGCCAAAATAAGTTTTTCATATAAAAATTTCAATTTTTTCAGGATTTTCATCGAAATTTTGATTTTTTGGGGGTGGTCACGAATTAAGGTCCTTTTGGCTCTAGGACGCATATTTAAGGAGTTATGGCCAAAATAAGTTTTTCATGTAAAAATTTCAATTTTTTCCTTTTGGCTCTAGGACGCATATTTAAGGAGTTATGGCCAAAATAAGTTTTTTATATATTTTGGGGGTGGTCACGAATTAAGGTCCTTTTGGCTCTAGGACGCATATTTAAGGAGTTATGGCCAAAATACGTTTTTCATATAAAAATTTCAATTTTTTAAGGATTTTCATCGAAATTTTGATTTTTTGAGGGTGGTCACGAATTAAGGTTCTTTTGGCTCTAGGACACATATTTAAGGAGTTATGGCCAAAATAAGTTTTTTATATAAAAATTTCAATTTTTTCAGGATTTTCATCGAAATTTTGATTTTTTGGGGGTAATCACGAATTAAGGTCCTTTTGGCTCTAGGACGCATATTTAAGGAGTTATGGCCAAAATAAGTTTTTCATATAAAAATTTAAATTTTTTCCGGATTTTCATCGAAATTTTGATTTTTTGGGGGTGGTCACGAATTAAGGTCCTTTTGGCTCTAGGACGCATATTTAAGGAGTTATGGCCAAAATAAGTTTTTCATATAAAAATTTCAATTTTTTCCGGATTTTCATCGAAATTTTGATTTTTTGGGGGTGGTCACGAATTAAGGTCCTTTTGGCTCTAGGACGCATATTTAAGGAGTTATGGCCAAAATAAGTTTTTCATATAAAAATTTCAATTTTTTCAGGATTTTCATCGAAATTTTGATTTTTTGGGGGTGGTCACGAATTAAGGTCCTTTTGGCTCTAGGACGCATATTTAAGGAGTTATGGCCAAAATAAGTTTTTCATATAAAAATTTAATTTTTTTCCGGACTTTCATCGAAATTTTTATTTTTTGGGGGTGGTCACGAATTAAGATCCTTTTGGCTCTAGGACGCATATTTAAGGAGTTATGGCCAAAATAAGTTTTTCATATAAAAATTTCAATTTTTTCCGGATTTTCATCGAAATTTTGATTTTTTGGGGGTGGTCACGAATTAAGGTCCTTTTGGCTATAGGACGCTTAGTTTAGGAGATATGGGAAGTTTTACATATAAAAATTTAAATTTTTTTAGGATTTTCATCGAAATTTTGAATTTTTGGGGGCGGTCACGAATTAAGGTCCTTTTGGCTCTAGGACGCATATTTAAGGAGTTATGGCCAAAATAAGTTTTTCATATAAAAATTTCAATTTTTTAAGGATTTTCATCGAAATTTTGAATTTTTGGGGGTGGTCACGAATTAAAGTCCTTTTGGCTCTAGGACGCATATTTAAGGAGTTATGGCCAAAAAAAGTTTTTAATATAAAAAATTCAATTTTTTTCAGGATATTCATCGAAATTTTTATTTTTTTGGCTCTAAGGAGTTATGGCCAAATTAAGGTTTTCATATAAAAATTTCAATTTTTTCATATTTTCATCGAAATTTTGAATTTTTGGGGGTGGTCACGAATTAAGGTCCTTTTGGCTATAGGACGCTTAGTTTAGGAGATATGGGAAGTTTTTCATATAAAAATTTAAATTTTTTCAGGATTTTCATCGAAATTTTTCACGAATTAAGGTCCTTTTGGCTCTAGGACGCACATTAAAGGATTTATGGCCAAAATAAGTTTTTCATATTTAAGGAGTTATTGCCAAATTAAGGTTTTCGTATAAAAATTTAAATTTTTTCAGTATTTTCATTGAAATTTTGAATTTTTGGGGGTGGTCACGAATTAAGGTCCTTTTGGCTCTAGGACGCACATTAAAGGATTTATGGCCAAAATAAGTTTTTCATATTTAAGGAGCTATTGCCAAATTAAGGTTTTCGTATAAAAATTTAATTTTTTTCAGTATTTTCATTGAAATTTTGAATTTTTGGGGGTGGTCACGAATTAAGGTCCTTTTGGCTCTAGGACGCATATTTAAGGAGTTATGGCAAAAATAAGGGTTTCATATAAAAATCTCAATTTTTTCCGGATTTTCATCGAAATTTTGAATTTTTTGGGAAGTCTTCTTAAGGTCCTTTTGGCTCTAGGACGCATATTTAAAGAGTTATGGTCAAAATAAATTTTTCATATAAAATATTGAATTTTTTAAGGATACTCATCGAAATTTTGATTTTTTGGGGGTGGTCACGAATTAAGGTCCTTTTGGCTCTAGGACGCATATTTAAGGAGTTATGGCCAAAATAAGTTTTTCATATAAAAATTTCAATTTTTTCTGGATTTTCATCGAAATTTTGATTTTTGGGGGGTAATCACGAATTAAGGTCCTTTTGGCTCTAGGACGCATATTTAAGGAGTTATGGCCAAAATAACTTTTTCATATAAAAATTTAAATTTTTTTGGATTTTCATCGAAATTTTGATTTTTTGGGGGTGGTCACGAATTAAGGTCCTTTTGGCTCTAGGACGCATATTTAAGGAGTTATGGCCAAAATAAGTTTTTCATATAAAAATTTAATTTTTTTCCGGATTTTCATCGAAATTTTGATTTTTTGGGGGTGGTCACGAATTAAGATCCTTTTGGCTCTAGGACGCATATTTAAGGAGTTATGGCCAAAATAAGTTTTTCATATAAAAATTTCAATTTTTTCCGGATTTTCATCGAAATTTTGATTTTTTGGGGGTGGTCACGAATTAAGGTCCTTTTGGCTCTAGAACGCATATTTAAGGAGTTATGGCCAAAATAAGTTTTTCATATAAAAATTTAAATTTTTTCAGGATTTTCATCGAAATTTTGATTTGTTGGGGGTGGTCACGAATTAAGGTCCTTTTGGCTATAGGACGCTTAGTTTAGGAGATATGGGAAGTTTTTCATATAAAAATTTCAATTTTTTTAGGATTTTCATCGAAATTTTGAATTTTTGGGGGCGGTCACGAATTAAGGTCTTTTTGGCTCTAGGACGCATATTTAAGGAGTTATGGCCAAAATAAGTTTTTCATATAAAAATTTCAATTTTTTCAGGATTTTCATCGAAATTTTGAATTTTTGGGGGTGGTCACGAATTAAAGTCCTTTTGGCTCTAGGACGCATATTTAAGGAGTTATGGCCAAAAAAAGTTTTTAATATAAAAAATTCAATTTTTTTCAGGATATTCATCGAAATTTTTATTTTTTTGGCTCTAAGGAGTTATGGCCAAATTAAGGTTTTCATATAAAAATTTCAATTTTTTCAGTATTTTCATCGAAATTTTGAATTTTTGGGGGTGGTCGCGAATTAAGGTCCTTTTGGCTCTAGGACGCATATTTAAGGAGTTGTGGCCAAATAAGTTTTTCATATAAAAATTTAATTTTTTTTCAGGATTTTCATCGAAATTTTTCACGAATTAAGGTCCTTTTGGCTCTAGGACGCAGATTAAAGGGTTTATGGCCAAAATAAGTTTTTCATATTTAAGGAGTTATTGCCAAATTAAGGTTTTCGTATAAAAATTTAAATTTTTTCAGTATTTTCATTGAAATTTTGAATTTTTGGGGGTGGTCACGAATTAAGGTCCTTTTGGCTCTAGGATGCATATTTAAGGAGTTATGGCAAAAATAAGGGTTTCATATAAAAATCTCAATTTTTTCCGGATTTTCATCGAAATTTTGAATTTTTTGGGAAGTCTTCTTAAGGTCCTTTTGGCTCTAGGACGCATATTTAAAGAGTTATGGTCAAAATAAATTTTTCATATAAAATATTGAATTTTTTAAGGATATTCATCGAAATTTTGATTTTTTGGGGGTGGTCACGAATTAAGGTGCTTTTGGCTCTAGGACGCATATTTAAGGAGTTATGGCCAAAATAAGTTTTTCAAAATAAGTTTTTCATATAAAAATTTAAATTTTTTCCGGATTTTCATCGAAATTTTGATTTTTTGGGGGTGGTCACGAATTAAGGTCCTTTTGGCTCTAGGACGCATATTTAAGGAGTTATGGCCAAAATAAGTTTTTCATATAAAAATTTCAATTTTTTAAGGATTTTCATCGAAATTTTGATTTTTTGAGGGTGGTCACGAATTAAGGTTCTTTTGGCTCTAGGACACATATTTAAGGAGTTATGGCCAAAATAAGTTTTTTATATAAAAATTTCAATTTTTTCAGGATTTTCATCGAAATTTTGATTTTTTGGGGGTGGTCACGAATTAAGGTCCTTTTGGCTCTAGGACGCATATTTAAGGAGTTATGGCCAAAATAAGTTTTTCATATAAAAATTTAAATTTTTTCCGGATTTTCATCGAAATTTTGATTTTTTGGGGGTGGTCACGAATTAAGGTCCTTTTGGCTCTAGGACGCATATTTAAGGAGTTATGGCCAAAATACGTTTTTCATATAAAAATTTCAATTTTTTAAGGATTTTCATCGAAATTTTGATTTTTTGAGGGTGGTCACGAATTAAGGTTCTTTTGGCTCTAGGACACATATTTAAGGAGTTATGGCCAAAATAAGTTTTTTATATAAAAATTTCAATTTTTTCAGGATTTTCATCGAAATTTTGATTTTTTGGGGGTAATCACGAATTAAGGTCCTTTTGGCTCTAGGACGCATATTTAAGGAGTTATGGCCAAAATAAGTTTTTCATATAAAAATTTAAATTTTTTCCGGATTTTCATCGAAATTTTGATTTTTTGGGGGTGGTCACGAATTAAGGTCCTTTTGGCTCTAGGACGCATATTTAAGGAGTTATGGCCAAAATAAGTTTTTCATATAAAAATTTCAATTTTTTCCGGATTTTCATCGAAATTTTGATTTTTTGGGGGTGGTCACGAATTAAAGTCCTTTTGGCTCTAGGACGCATATTTAAGGAGTTATGGCCAAAAAAAGTTTTTAATATAAAAAATTCAATTTTTTTCAGGATATTCATCGAAATTTTTATTTTTTTGGCTCTAAGGAGTTATGGCCAAATTAAGGTTTTCATATAAAAATTTCAATTTTTTCATATTTTCATCGAAATTTTGAATTTTTGGGGGTGGTCACGAATTAAGGTCCTTTTGGCTATAGGACGCTTAGTTTAGGAGATATGGGAAGTTTTTCATATAAAAATTTAAATTTTTTCAGGATTTTCATCGAAATTTTTCACGAATTAAGGTCCTTTTGGCTCTAGGACGCACATTAAAGGATTTATGGCCAAAATAAGTTTTTCATATTTAAGGAGTTATTGCCAAATTAAGGTTTTCGTATAAAAATTTAAATTTTTTCAGTATTTTCATTGAAATTTTGAATTTTTGGGGGTGGTCACGAATTAAGGTCCTTTTGGCTCTAGGACGCACATTAAAGGATTTATGGCCAAAATAAGTTTTTCATATTTAAGGAGCTATTGCCAAATTAAGGTTTTCGTATAAAAATTTAATTTTTTTCAGTATTTTCATTGAAATTTTGAATTTTTGGGGGTGGTCACGAATTAAGGTCCTTTTGGCTCTAGGACGCATATTTAAGGAGTTATGGCAAAAATAAGGGTTTCATATAAAAATCTCAATTTTTTCCGGATTTTCATCGAAATTTTGAATTTTTTGGGAAGTCTTCTTAAGGTCCTTTTGGCTCTAGGACGCATATTTAAAGAGTTATGGTCAAAATAAATTTTTCATATAAAATATTGAATTTTTTAAGGATACTCATCGAAATTTTGATTTTTTGGGGGTGGTCACGAATTAAGGTCCTTTTGGCTCTAGGACGCATATTTAAGGAGTTATGGCCAAAATAAGTTTTTCATATAAAAATTTCAATTTTTTCTGGATTTTCATCGAAATTTTGATTTTTGGGGGGTAATCACGAATTAAGGTCCTTTTGGCTCTAGGACGCATATTTAAGGAGTTATGGCCAAAATAACTTTTTCATATAAAAATTTAAATTTTTTTGGATTTTCATCGAAATTTTGATTTTTTGGGGGTGGTCACGAATTAAGGTCCTTTTGGCTCTAGGACGCATATTTAAGGAGTTATGGCCAAAATAAGTTTTTCATATAAAAATTTAATTTTTTTCCGGATTTTCATCGAAATTTTGATTTTTTGGGGGTGGTCACGAATTAAGATCCTTTTGGCTCTAGGACGCATATTTAAGGAGTTATGGCCAAAATAAGTTTTTCATATAAAAATTTCAATTTTTTCCGGATTTTCATCGAAATTTTGATTTTTTGGGGGTGGTCACGAATTAAGGTCCTTTTGGCTCTAGAACGCATATTTAAGGAGTTATGGCCAAAATAAGTTTTTCATATAAAAATTTAAATTTTTTCAGGATTTTCATCGAAATTTTGATTTGTTGGGGGTGGTCACGAATTAAGGTCCTTTTGGCTATAGGACGCTTAGTTTAGGAGATATGGGAAGTTTTTCATATAAAAATTTCAATTTTTTTAGGATTTTCATCGAAATTTTGAATTTTTGGGGGCGGTCACGAATTAAGGTCTTTTTGGCTCTAGGACGCATATTTAAGGAGTTATGGCCAAAATAAGTTTTTCATATAAAAATTTCAATTTTTTCAGGATTTTCATCGAAATTTTGAATTTTTGGGGGTGGTCACGAATTAAAGTCCTTTTGGCTCTAGGACGCATATTTAAGGAGTTATGGCCAAAAAAAGTTTTTAATATAAAAAATTCAATTTTTTTCAGGATATTCATCGAAATTTTTATTTTTTTGGCTCTAAGGAGTTATGGCCAAATTAAGGTTTTCATATAAAAATTTCAATTTTTTCAGTATTTTCATCGAAATTTTGAATTTTTGGGGGTGGTCGCGAATTAAGGTCCTTTTGGCTCTAGGACGCATATTTAAGGAGTTATGGCCAAATAAGTTTTTCATATAAAAATTTAATTTTTTTTCAGGATTTTCATCGAAATTTTTCACGAATTAAGGTCCTTTTGGCTCTAGGACGCAGATTAAAGGGTTTATGGCCAAAATAAGTTTTTCATATTTAAGGAGTTATTGCCAAATTAAGGTTTTCGTATAAAAATTTAAATTTTTTCAGTATTTTCATTGAAATTTTGAATTTTTGGGGGTGGTCACGAATTAAGGTCCTTTTGGCTCTAGGATGCATATTTAAGGAGTTATGGCAAAAATAAGGGTTTCATATAAAAATCTCAATTTTTTCCGGATTTTCATCGAAATTTTGAATTTTTTGGGAAGTCTTCTTAAGGTCCTTTTGGCTCTAGGACGCATATTTAAAGAGTTATGGTCAAAATAAATTTTTCATATAAAATATTGAATTTTTTAAGGATATTCATCGAAATTTTGATTTTTTGGGGGTGGTCACGAATTAAGGTGCTTTTGGCTCTAGGACGCATATTTAAGGAGTTATGGCCAAAATAAGTTTTTCAAAATAAGTTTTTCATATAAAAATTTAAATTTTTTCCGGATTTTCATCGAAATTTTGATTTTTTGGGGGTGGTCACGAATTAAGGTCCTTTTGGCTCTAGGACGCATATTTAAGGAGTTATGGCCAAAATAAGTTTTTCATATAAAAATTTAAATTTTTTCCGGATTTTCATCGAAATTTTGATTTTTTGGGGGTGGTCACGAATTAAGGTCCTTTTGGCTCTAGGACGCATATTTAAGGAGTTATGGCCAAAATAAGTTTTTTATATAAAATTTTAAATGTTTTCTGGATTTTCATCGAAATTTTGATTTTTTGGGGGTGGTCACGAATTAAGGTCCTTTTGGCTCTAGGACGCATATTTAAGGAGTTATGGCCAAAATAAGTTTTTCATATAAAAATTTAATTTTTTTCCGGATTTTCATCGAAATTTTGATTTTTTGGGGTGGTCACGAATTAAGGTCCTTTTGGCTCTAGGACGCATATTTAAGGAGTTATGGCCAAAAAAAGTTTTTAATATAAAAAATTCAATTTTTTCAGGATATTCATCGAAATTTTTATTTTTTTGGCTCTAAGGAGTTATGGCCAAATTAAGGTTTTCATATAAAAATTTCAATTTTTTCAGTATTTTCATCGAAATTTTGAATTTTTGGGGGTGGTCGCGAATTAAGGTCCTTTTGGCTCTAGGGCGCATATTTAAAGAGTTATGGCCAAATAAGTTTTTCATATAAAAATTTAAATTTTTTTCAGGATTTTCATCGAAATTTTTCACGAATTAAGGTCCTTTTGGCTCTAGGACGCAGATTAAAGGATTTATGGCACAAATAAGTTTTTCATATTTAAGGAGTTATTGCCAAATTAAGGTTTTCGTATAAAAATTTAAATTTTTTCAGGATTTTCATTGAAATTTTGAATTTTTTGGGAAGTCTTCTTAAGGTCCTTTTGGCTCTAGGACGCATATTTAAAGAGTTATGGTCAAAATAAGTTTTTCATATAAAATATTGAATTTTTTAAGGATATTCATCGAAATTTTGATTTTTTGGGGGTGGTCACGAATTAAAGTCCTTTTGGCTCTAGGACGCATATTTAAGGAGTTATGGCCAAAATAAGTTTTTCATATAAAAATTTCAATTTTTTCCGGATTTTCATCGTAATTTTGATTTTTTGGGGGTGGTCACGAATTAAAGTCCTTTTGGCTCTAGGACGCATATTTAAGGAGTTATGGCCAAAATAAGTTTTTCATATAAAAATTTAAATTTTTTCCGGATTTTCATCGAAATTTTGATTTTTTGGGGGTGGTCACGAATTAAGGTCCTTTTGGCTCTATGACGCATATTTAAGGAGTTATGGCCAAAATAAGTTTTTCATATAAAAATTTCAATTTTTTCAGGATTTTCATCGAAATTTTGATTTTTTGGGGGTGGTCATGAATTAAGGTCCTGTTGGCTCTAGGACGCATATTTAAGGAGTTATGGCCAAAATAAGTTTTTCATATAAAAATTTCAATTTTTTCAGGATTTTCATCGAAATTTTGATTTTTTGGGGGTGGTCACGAATTAAGGTCATTTTGGCTCTAGGACGCATATTTAAGGAGTTATGGCCAAAATAAGTTTTTCATATAAAAATTTCAATTTTTTCAGGATTTTCATCGAAATTTTGATTTTTTGGGGGTGGTCACGAATTAAGGTCCTTTTGGCTCTAGGACGCATATTTAAGGAGTTATGGCCAAAATAAGTTTTTCATGTAAAAATTTCAATTTTTTCCTTTTGGCTCTAGGACGCATATTTAAGGAGTTATGGCCAAAATAAGTTTTTTATATATTTTGGGGGTGGTCACGAATTAAGGTCCTTTTGGCTCTAGGACGCATATTTAAGGAGTTATGGCCAAAATACGTTTTTCATATAAAAATTTCAATTTTTTAAGGATTTTCATCGAAATTTTGATTTTTTGAGGGTGGTCACGAATTAAGGTTCTTTTGGCTCTAGGACACATATTTAAGGAGTTATGGCCAAAATAAGTTTTTTATATAAAAATTTCAATTTTTTCAGGATTTTCATCGAAATTTTGATTTTTTGGGGGTAATCACGAATTAAGGTCCTTTTGGCTCTAGGACGCATATTTAAGGAGTTATGGCCAAAATAAGTTTTTCATATAAAAATTTAAATTTTTTCCGGATTTTCATCGAAATTTTGATTTTTTGGGGGTGGTCACGAATTAAGGTCCTTTTGGCTCTAGGACGCATATTTAAGGAGTTATGGCCAAAATAAGTTTTTCATATAAAAATTTCAATTTTTTCCGGATTTTCATCGAAATTTTGATTTTTTGGGGGTGGTCACGAATTAAGGTCCTTTTGGCTCTAGGACGCATATTTAAGGAGTTATGGCCAAAATAAGTTTTTCATATAAAAATTTCAATTTTTTCAGGATTTTCATCGAAATTTTGATTTTTTGGGGGTGGTCACGAATTAAGGTCCTTTTGGCTCTAGGACGCATATTTAAGGAGTTATGGCCAAAATAAGTTTTTCATATAAAAATTTAATTTTTTTCCGGACTTTCATCGAAATTTTTATTTTTTGGGGGTGGTCACGAATTAAGATCCTTTTGGCTCTAGGACGCATATTTAAGGAGTTATGGCCAAAATAAGTTTTTCATATAAAAATTTCAATTTTTTCCGGATTTTCATCGAAATTTTGATTTTTTGGGGGTGGTCACGAATTAAGGTCCTTTTGGCTATAGGACGCTTAGTTTAGGAGATATGGGAAGTTTTACATATAAAAATTTAAATTTTTTTAGGATTTTCATCGAAATTTTGAATTTTTGGGGGCGGTCACGAATTAAGGTCCTTTTGGCTCTAGGACGCATATTTAAGGAGTTATGGCCAAAATAAGTTTTTCATATAAAAATTTCAATTTTTTAAGGATTTTCATCGAAATTTTGAATTTTTGGGGGTGGTCACGAATTAAAGTCCTTTTGGCTCTAGGACGCATATTTAAGGAGTTATGGCCAAAAAAAGTTTTTAATATAAAAAATTCAATTTTTTTCAGGATATTCATCGAAATTTTTATTTTTTTGGCTCTAAGGAGTTATGGCCAAATTAAGGTTTTCATATAAAAATTTCAATTTTTTCATATTTTCATCGAAATTTTGAATTTTTGGGGGTGGTCACGAATTAAGGTCCTTTTGGCTATAGGACGCTTAGTTTAGGAGATATGGGAAGTTTTTCATATAAAAATTTAAATTTTTTCAGGATTTTCATCGAAATTTTTCACGAATTAAGGTCCTTTTGGCTCTAGGACGCACATTAAAGGATTTATGGCCAAAATAAGTTTTTCATATTTAAGGAGTTATTGCCAAATTAAGGTTTTCGTATAAAAATTTAAATTTTTTCAGTATTTTCATTGAAATTTTGAATTTTTGGGGGTGGTCACGAATTAAGGTCCTTTTGGCTCTAGGACGCACATTAAAGGATTTATGGCCAAAATAAGTTTTTCATATTTAAGGAGCTATTGCCAAATTAAGGTTTTCGTATAAAAATTTAATTTTTTTCAGTATTTTCATTGAAATTTTGAATTTTTGGGGGTGGTCACGAATTAAGGTCCTTTTGGCTCTAGGACGCATATTTAAGGAGTTATGGCAAAAATAAGGGTTTCATATAAAAATCTCAATTTTTTCCGGATTTTCATCGAAATTTTGAATTTTTTGGGAAGTCTTCTTAAGGTCCTTTTGGCTCTAGGACGCATATTTAAAGAGTTATGGTCAAAATAAATTTTTCATATAAAATATTGAATTTTTTAAGGATACTCATCGAAATTTTGATTTTTTGGGGGTGGTCACGAATTAAGGTCCTTTTGGCTCTAGGACGCATATTTAAGGAGTTATGGCCAAAATAAGTTTTTCATATAAAAATTTCAATTTTTTCTGGATTTTCATCGAAATTTTGATTTTTGGGGGGTAATCACGAATTAAGGTCCTTTTGGCTCTAGGACGCATATTTAAGGAGTTATGGCCAAAATAACTTTTTCATATAAAAATTTAAATTTTTTTGGATTTTCATCGAAATTTTGATTTTTTGGGGGTGGTCACGAATTAAGGTCCTTTTGGCTCTAGGACGCATATTTAAGGAGTTATGGCCAAAATAAGTTTTTCATATAAAAATTTAATTTTTTTCCGGATTTTCATCGAAATTTTGATTTTTTGGGGGTGGTCACGAATTAAGATCCTTTTGGCTCTAGGACGCATATTTAAGGAGTTATGGCCAAAATAAGTTTTTCATATAAAAATTTCAATTTTTTCCGGATTTTCATCGAAATTTTGATTTTTTGGGGGTGGTCACGAATTAAGGTCCTTTTGGCTCTAGAACGCATATTTAAGGAGTTATGGCCAAAATAAGTTTTTCATATAAAAATTTAAATTTTTTCAGGATTTTCATCGAAATTTTGATTTGTTGGGGGTGGTCACGAATTAAGGTCCTTTTGGCTATAGGACGCTTAGTTTAGGAGATATGGGAAGTTTTTCATATAAAAATTTCAATTTTTTTAGGATTTTCATCGAAATTTTGAATTTTTGGGGGCGGTCACGAATTAAGGTCTTTTTGGCTCTAGGACGCATATTTAAGGAGTTATGGCCAAAATAAGTTTTTCATATAAAAATTTCAATTTTTTCAGGATTTTCATCGAAATTTTGAATTTTTGGGGGTGGTCACGAATTAAAGTCCTTTTGGCTCTAGGACGCATATTTAAGGAGTTATGGCCAAAAAAAGTTTTTAATATAAAAAATTCAATTTTTTTCAGGATATTCATCGAAATTTTTATTTTTTTGGCTCTAAGGAGTTATGGCCAAATTAAGGTTTTCATATAAAAATTTCAATTTTTTCAGTATTTTCATCGAAATTTTGAATTTTTGGGGGTGGTCGCGAATTAAGGTCCTTTTGGCTCTAGGACGCATATTTAAGGAGTTGTGGCCAAATAAGTTTTTCATATAAAAATTTAATTTTTTTTCAGGATTTTCATCGAAATATTTCACGAATTAAGGTCCTTTTGGCTCTAGGACGCAGATTAAAGGGTTTATGGCCAAAATAAGTTTTTCATATTTAAGGAGTTATTGCCAAATTAAGGTTTTCGTATAAAAATTTAAATTTTTTCAGTATTTTCATTGAAATTTTGAATTTTTGGGGGTGGTCACGAATTAAGGTCCTTTTGGCTCTAGGATGCATATTTAAGGAGTTATGGCAAAAATAAGGGTTTCATATAAAAATCTCAATTTTTTCCGGATTTTCATCGAAATTTTGAATTTTTTGGGAAGTCTTCTTAAGGTCCTTTTGGCTCTAGGACGCATATTTAAAGAGTTATGGTCAAAATAAATTTTTCATATAAAATATTGAATTTTTTAAGGATATTCATCGAAATTTTGATTTTTTGGGGGTGGTCACGAATTAAGGTGCTTTTGGCTCTAGGACGCATATTTAAGGAGTTATGGCCAAAATAAGTTTTTCAAAATAAGTTTTTCATATAAAAATTTAAATTTTTTCCGGATTTTCATCGAAATTTTGATTTTTTGGGGGTGGTCACGAATTAAGGTCCTTTTGGCTCTAGGACGCATATTTAAGGAGTTATGGCCAAAATAAGTTTTTCATATAAAAATTTCAATTTTTTAAGGATTTTCATCGAAATTTTGATTTTTTGAGGGTGGTCACGAATTAAGGTTCTTTTGGCTCTAGGACACATATTTAAGGAGTTATGGCCAAAATAAGTTTTTTATATAAAAATTTCAATTTTTTCAGGATTTTCATCGAAATTTTGATTTTTTGGGGGTGGTCACGAATTAAGGTCCTTTTGGCTCTAGGACGCATATTTAAGGAGTTATGGCCAAAATAAGTTTTTCATATAAAAATTTAAATTTTTTCCGGATTTTCATCGAAATTTTGATTTTTTGGGGGTGGTCACGAATTAAGGTCCTTTTGGCTCTAGGACGCATATTTAAGGAGTTATGGCCAAAATACGTTTTTCATATAAAAATTTCAATTTTTTAAGGATTTTCATCGAAATTTTGATTTTTTGAGGGTGGTCACGAATTAAGGTTCTTTTGGCTCTAGGACACATATTTAAGGAGTTATGGCCAAAATAAGTTTTTTATATAAAAATTTCAATTTTTTCAGGATTTTCATCGAAATTTTGATTTTTTGGGGGTAATCACGAATTAAGGTCCTTTTGGCTCTAGGACGCATATTTAAGGAGTTATGGCCAAAATAAGTTTTTCATATAAAAATTTAAATTTTTTCCGGATTTTCATCGAAATTTTGATTTTTTGGGGGTGGTCACGAATTAAGGTCCTTTTGGCTCTAGGACGCATATTTAAGGAGTTATGGCCAAAATAAGTTTTTCATATAAAAATTTCAATTTTTTCCGGATTTTCATCGAAATTTTGATTTTTTGGGGGTGGTCACGAATTAAGGTCCTTTTGGCACTAGGACGCATATTTAAGGAGTTATGGCCAAAATAAGTTTTTCATATAAAAATTTCAATTTTTTCAGGATTTTCATCGAAATTTTGATTTTTTGGGGGTGGTCACGAATTAAGGTCCTTTTGGCTCTAGGACGCATATTTAAGGAGTTATGGCCAAAATAAGTTTTTCATATAAAAATTTAATTTTTTTCCGGACTTTCATCGAAATTTTTATTTTTTGGGGGTGGTCACGAATTAAGATCCTTTTGGCTCTAGGACGCATATTTAAGGAGTTATGGCCAAAATAAGTTTTTCATATAAAAATTTCAATTTTTTCCGGATTTTCATCGAAATTTTGATTTTTTGGGGGTGGTCACGAATTAAGGTCCTTTTGGCTATAGGACGCTTAGTTTAGGAGATATGGGAAGTTTTACATATAAAAATTTAAATTTTTTTAGGATTTTCATCGAAATTTTGAATTTTTGGGGGCGGTCACGAATTAAGGTCCTTTTGGCTCTAGGACGCATATTTAAGGAGTTATGGCCAAAATAAGTTTTTCATATAAAAATTTCAATTTTTTAAGGATTTTCATCGAAATTTTGAATTTTTGGGGGTGGTCACGAATTAAAGTCCTTTTGGCTCTAGGACGCATATTTAAGGAGTTATGGCCAAAAAAAGTTTTTAATATAAAAAATTCAATTTTTTTCAGGATATTCATCGAAATTTTTATTTTTTTGGCTCTAAGGAGTTATGGCCAAATTAAGGTTTTCATATAAAAATTTCAATTTTTTCATATTTTCATCGAAATTTTGAATTTTTGGGGGTGGTCACGAATTAAGGTCCTTTTGGCTATAGGACGCTTAGTTTAGGAGATATGGGAAGTTTTTCATATAAAAATTTAAATTTTTTCAGGATTTTCATCGAAATTTTTCACGAATTAAGGTCCTTTTGGCTCTAGGACGCACATTAAAGGATTTATGGCCAAAATAAGTTTTTCATATTTAAGGAGTTATTGCCAAATTAAGGTTTTCGTATAAAAATTTAAATTTTTTCAGTATTTTCATTGAAATTTTGAATTTTTGGGGGTGGTCACGAATTAAGGTCCTTTTGGCTCTAGGACGCACATTAAAGGATTTATGGCCAAAATAAGTTTTTCATATTTAAGGAGCTATTGCCAAATTAAGGTTTTCGTATAAAAATTTAATTTTTTTCAGTATTTTCATTGAAATTTTGAATTTTTGGGGGTGGTCACGAATTAAGGTCCTTTTGGCTCTAGGACGCATATTTAAGGAGTTATGGCAAAAATAAGGGTTTCATATAAAAATCTCAATTTTTTCCGGATTTTCATCGAAATTTTGAATTTTTTGGGAAGTCTTCTTAAGGTCCTTTTGGCTCTAGGACGCATATTTAAAGAGTTATGGTCAAAATAAATTTTTCATATAAAATATTGAATTTTTTAAGGATACTCATCGAAATTTTGATTTTTTGGGGGTGGTCACGAATTAAGGTCCTTTTGGCTCTAGGACGCATATTTAAGGAGTTATGGCCAAAATAAGTTTTTCATATAAAAATTTCAATTTTTTCTGGATTTTCATCGAAATTTTGATTTTTGGGGGGTAATCACGAATTAAGGTCCTTTTGGCTCTAGGACGCATATTTAAGGAGTTATGGCCAAAATAACTTTTTCATATAAAAATTTAAATTTTTTTGGATTTTCATCGAAATTTTGATTTTTTGGGGGTGGTCACGAATTAAGGTCCTTTTGGCTCTAGGACGCATATTTAAGGAGTTATGGCCAAAATAAGTTTTTCATATAAAAATTTAATTTTTTTCCGGATTTTCATCGAAATTTTGATTTTTTGGGGGTGGTCACGAATTAAGATCCTTTTGGCTCTAGGACGCATATTTAAGGAGTTATGGCCAAAATAAGTTTTTCATATAAAAATTTCAATTTTTTCCGGATTTTCATCGAAATTTTGATTTTTTGGGGGTGGTCACGAATTAAGGTCCTTTTGGCTCTAGAACGCATATTTAAGGAGTTATGGCCAAAATAAGTTTTTCATATAAAAATTTAAATTTTTTCAGGATTTTCATCGAAATTTTGATTTGTTGGGGGTGGTCACGAATTAAGGTCCTTTTGGCTATAGGACGCTTAGTTTAGGAGATATGGGAAGTTTTTCATATAAAAATTTCAATTTTTTTAGGATTTTCATCGAAATTTTGAATTTTTGGGGGCGGTCACGAATTAAGGTCTTTTTGGCTCTAGGACGCATATTTAAGGAGTTATGGCCAAAATAAGTTTTTCATATAAAAATTTCAATTTTTTCAGGATTTTCATCGAAATTTTGAATTTTTGGGGGTGGTCACGAATTAAAGTCCTTTTGGCTCTAGGACGCATATTTAAGGAGTTATGGCCAAAAAAAGTTTTTAATATAAAAAATTCAATTTTTTTCAGGATATTCATCGAAATTTTTATTTTTTTGGCTCTAAGGAGTTATGGCCAAATTAAGGTTTTCATATAAAAATTTCAATTTTTTCAGTATTTTCATCGAAATTTTGAATTTTTGGGGGTGGTCGCGAATTAAGGTCCTTTTGGCTCTAGGACGCATATTTAAGGAGTTGTGGCCAAATAAGTTTTTCATATAAAAATTTAATTTTTTTTCAGGATTTTCATCGAAATTTTTCACGAATTAAGGTCCTTTTGGCTCTAGGACGCAGATTAAAGGGTTTATGGCCAAAATAAGTTTTTCATATTTAAGGAGATATTGCCAAATTAAGGTTTTCGTATAAAAATTTAAATTTTTTCAGTATTTTCATTGAAATTTTGAATTTTTGGGGGTGGTCACGAATTAAGGTCCTTTTGGCTCTAGGATGCATATTTAAGGAGTTATGGCAAAAATAAGGGTTTCATATAAAAATCTCAATTTTTTCCGGATTTTCATCGAAATTTTGAATTTTTTGGGAAGTCTTCTTAAGGTCCTTTTGGCTCTAGGACGCATATTTAAAGAGTTATGGTCAAAATAAATTTTTCATATAAAATATTGAATTTTTTAAGGATATTCATCGAAATTTTGATTTTTTGGGGGTGGTCACGAATTAAGGTGCTTTTGGCTCTAGGACGCATATTTAAGGAGTTATGGCCAAAATAAGTTTTTCAAAATAAGTTTTTCATATAAAAATTTAAATTTTTTCCGGATTTTCATCGAAATTTTGATTTTTTGGGGGTGGTCACGAATTAAGGTCCTTTTGGCTCTAGGACGCATATTTAAGGAGTTATGGCCAAAATAAGTTTTTCATATAAAAATTTAAATTTTTTCCGGATTTTCATCGAAATTTTGATTTTTTGGGGGTGGTCACGAATTAAGGTCCTTTTGGCTCTAGGACGCATATTTAAGGAGTTATGGCCAAAATAAGTTTTTTATATAAAATTTTAAATGTTTTCTGGATTTTCATCGAAATTTTGATTTTTTGGGGGTGGTCACGAATTAAGGTCCTTTTGGCTCTAGGACGCATATTTAAGGAGTTATGGCCAAACAAGTTTTTCATATAAAAATTTAATTTTTTTCCGGATTTTCATCGAAATTTTGATTTTTTGGGGGTGGTCACGAATTAAGGTCCTTTTGGCTCTAGGACGCATATTTAAGGAGTTATGGCCAAAATAAGTTTTTCATATAAAAATTTAAATTTTTTCTGGATTTTCATCGAAATTTTGATTTTTTGGGGGTGGCTCTAGGACGCATATTTAAGGAGTTATGGCCAAAATAAGTTTTTTATATAAAAATTTAATTTTTTTCCGGATTTTCATCGAAATTTTGATTTTTTGGGGGTGGTCACGAATTAAGGTCCTTTTGGCTCTAGGACACATATTTAAGGAGTTATGGCCAAAATAAGTTTTTCATATAAAAATTTCAATTTTTTCAGGATTTTCATCGAAATTTTGATTTTTTGGGGGTGGTCACGAATTAAGGTCTTTTTGGCTCTAGGACGCATATTTAAGGAGTTATGGCCAAAATAAAGTTTTCATATAAAAAATTTAATTTTTTCAGGATTTTCATCGAAATTTTGATTTTTTGGGGGTGGTCATGAATTAAGGTCCTTTTGGCTCTAGGACGCATATTTAAGGAGTTATGGCCAAAATAAGTTTTTTATATAAAAATTTCAATTTTTTCAGGATTTTCATCGAAATTTTGATTTTTTGGGGGTGGTCACGAATTAAGGTCCTTTTGGCTCTAGGACGCATATTTAAGGAGTTATGGCCAAAATAAGTTTTTCATAAAAAAATTTAAATTTTTTCAGGATTTTCATCGAAAATTTGATTTTATTGGGGGTGGTCACGAATTAAGGTCCTTTTGGCTCTAGGACGCATATTTAAGGAGTTATGGCCAAAATAAGTTTTTCATATAAAAATTTCAATTTTTTCAGGATTTTCATCGAAATTTTGATTTTTTGGGGGTGGTCACGAATTAAGGTCCTTTTGGCTCTAGGACGCATATTTAAGGAGTTGTGGCCAAAATAAGTTTTTTATATAAAAATTTCAATTTTTTAAGGATTTTCATCGAAATTTTGATTTTTTGGGTGTGGTCACGAATTAAGGTCCTTTTGGCTCTAGCACACATATTTAAGGAGTTATGGCCAAAATAAGTTTTTTATATAAAAATTTCAATTTTTTCAGGATTTTCATCGAAATTTTGATTTTTTGGGGGTGGTCACGAATTAACGTCCTTTTGGCTCTAGGACGCATATTTAAGGAGTTATGGCCAAAATAAGTTTTTCATATAAAAATTTAAATTTGTTCAGGATTTTCATAGAAATTTTGATTTTTTGGGGGTGGTCATGAATTAAGGTCCTTTTGGCTCTAGGACGCATATTTAAGGAGTTAAGGCCAAAATAAGTTTTTCATATAAAAATTTCAATTTTTTCCGGATTTTCATCGAAATTTTGATTTTTTGGGGGTGGTCACGAATTAAGGTCCTTTTGGCTCTAGGACGCATATTTAAGGAGTTATGGCCAAAATAAGTTTTTCATATAAAAATTTCAATTTTTTAAGGATTTTCATCGAAATTTTGATTTTTTGGGGGTGGTCACGAATTAAGGTCATTTTGGCTCTAGGACGCATATTTAAGGAGTTATGGCCAAAATAAGTTTTTCATATAAAAATTTCAATTTTTTCAGGATTTTCATCGAAATTTTGATTTTTTGGGGGTGGTCACGAATTAAGGTCCTTTTGGCTCTAGGACGCATATTTAAGGAGTTATGGCCAAAATAAGTTTTTCATATAAAAATTTCAATTTTTTCCGGATTTTCATCGAAATTTTGATTTTTTGGGGGTGGTCACGAATTAAGGTCCTTTTGGCTCTAGGACGCATATTTAAGGAGTTATGGCCAAAATAAGTTTTTCATATAAAAATTTAAATTTTTTCCGGATTTTCATCGAAATTTTGATTTTTTGGGGGTGGTCACGAATTAAGGTCCTTTTGGCTCTAGGACGCATATTTAAGGAGTTATGGCCAAAATAAAGTTTTCATATAAAAAATTTAATTTTTTCAGGATTTTCATCGAAATTTTGATTTTTTGGGGGTGGTCACGAATTAAGGTCCTTTTGGCTCTAGGACGCATATTTAAGGAGTTATGGCCAAAATAAGTTTTTCATATAAAAATTTCAATTTTTTCAGGATTTTCATCGAAATTTTGATTTTTTGGGGGTGGTCACGAATTAAGGTCCTTTTGGCTCTAGGACGCATATTTAAGGAGTTATGGCCAAAATAAGTTTTTCATATAAAAATTTAAATTTTTTCTGGATTTTCATCGAAATTTTGATTTTTTGGGGGTGGTCACGAATTAAGGTCCTTTTGGCTCTAGGACGCATATTTAAGGAGTTATGGCCAAAATAAGTTTTTCATATAAAAATTTCAATTTTTTTCCGGATTTTCATCGAAATTTTGATTTTTGGGGGTGGTCACGAAGTAAGGTCCTTTTGGCTCTAGGACGCATATTTAAGGAGTTATGGCCAAAATAAAGTTTTCATATAAAAAATTTAATTTTTTCAGGATTTTCATCGAAATTTTGATTTTTTGGGGGTGGTCACGAATTAAGGTCCTTTTGGCTCTAGGACGCATATTTAAGGAGTTATGGCCAAAATAAGTTTTTCATATAAAAATTTCAATTTTTTCAGGATTTTCATCGAAATTTTGATTTTTTGGGGGTGGTCATGAATTAAGGTCCTTTTGGCTCTAGGACGCATATTTAAGGAGTTATGGCCAAAATAAGTTTTTCATATAAAAATTTCAATTTTTTCAGGATTTTCATCGAAATTTTGATTTTTTGGGGGTGGTCACGAATTAAGGTCCTTTTGGCTCTAGGACGCATATTTAAGGAGTTATGGCCAAAATAAGTTTTTCATAAAAAAATTTAAATTTTTTCAGGATTTTCATCGAAAATTTGATTTTATTGGGGGTGGTCACGAATTAAGGTCCTTTTGGCTCTAGGACGCATATTTAAGGAGTTATGGCCAAAATAAGTTTTTCATATAAAAATTTTAATGTTTTCCTTTTGGCTCTAGGACGCATATTTAAGGAGTTATGGCCAAAATAAGTTTTTTATATAAAAATTTCAATTTTTTAAGGATTTTCATCGAAATTTTGATTTTTTGGGTGTGGTCACGAATTAAGGTCCTTTTGGCTCTAGCACACATATTTAAGGAGTTATGGCCAAAATAAGTTTTTTATATAAAAATTTCAATTTTTTCCGGATTTTCATCGAAATTTTGATTTTTTGGGAGTGGTCACGAATTAAGGTCCTTTTGGCTCTAGGACGCATATTTAAGGAGTTATGGCCAAAATAAGTTTTTTATATAAAAATTTCAATTTTTTCCGAATTTTCATCGAAATTTTGATTTTTTGGGGGTGGTCACGAATTAAGGTCCTTTTGGCTCTAGGACGCATATTTAAGGAGTTATGGCCAAAATAAGTTTTTCATATAAAAATTTCAATTTTTTAAGGATTTTCATCGAAATTTTGATTTTTTGGGGGTGGTCACGAATTAAGGACCTTTTGGCTCTAGGACGCATATTTAAGGAGTTATGGCCAAAATAAGTTTTTTATATAAAAATTTCAATTTTTTCCGAATTTTCATCGAAATTTTGATTTTTTGGGGGTGGTCACGAATTAAGGTCCTTTTGGCTCTAGGACGCATATTTAAGGAGTTATGGCCAAAATAAGTTTTTCATATAAAAATTTCAATTTTTTCCGGATTTTCATCGAAATTTTGATTTTTTGGGGGTGGTCACGAATTAACGTCCTTTTGGCTCTAGGACGCATATTTAAGGAGTTATGGCCAAAATAAGTTTTTCATATAAAAATTTAAATTTGTTCAGGATTTTCATAGAAATTTTGATTTTTTGGGGGTGGTCATGAATTAAGGTCCTTTTGGCTCTAGGACGCATATTTAAGGAGTTAAGGCCAAAATAAGTTTTTCATATAAAAATTTCAATTTTTTCAGGATTTTCATCGAAATTTTGATTTTTTGGGGGTGGTCACGAATTAATGTCCTTTTGGCTCTAGGACGCATATTTAAGGAGTTATGGCCAAAATAAGTTTTTCATATAAAAATTTAAATTTTTTCAGGATTTTCATCGAAATTTTGATTTTTTGGGGGTGGTCACGAATTAAGGTCCTTTTGGCTCTAGGACGCATATTTAAGGAGTTATGGCCAAAATATGTTTTTCATATAAAAATGTCAATTTTTTCCGGATTTTCATCGAAATTTTGATTTTTTGGGGGTGGTCACGAATTAAGGTCCTTTTGGCTCTAGGACGCATATTTAAGGAGTTATGGCCAAAATAAGTTTTTCATATAAAAATTTCAATTTTTTCAGGATTTTCATCGAAATTTTGTTTTTTTTTTTGGGTGGTCACGAATTAAGGTCCTTTTGGCTCTAGGACGCATATTTAAGGAGTTATGGCCAAAATAAGTTTTTCATATAAAAATTTCAATTTTTTCCGGATTTTCATCGAAATTTTGATTTTTTGGGGGTGGTCACGAATTAAGGTCCTTTTGGCTCTAGGACGCATATTTAAGGAGTTATGGCCAAAATAAGTTTTTCATATAAAAATTTCAATTTTTTAAGGATTTTCATCGAAATTTTGATTTTTTGGGGGTGGTCACGAATTAAGGTCCTTTTGGCTCTAGGACGCATATTTAAGGAGTTATGGCCAAAATAAGTTTTTCATATAAAAATTTCAATTTTTTCAGGATTTTCATCGAAATTTTGATTTTTTGGGGGTGGTCACGAATTAAGGTCCTTTTGGCTCTAGGACGCATATTTAAGGAGTTAAGGCCAAAATAAGTTTTTCATATAAAAATTTCAATTTTTTCAGGATTTTCATCGAAATTTTGATTTTTTGGGGGTGGTCACGAATTAAGGACCTTTTGGCTCTAGGACGCATATTTAAGGAGTTATGGCCAAAATAAGTTTTTCATATAAAAATTTCAATTTTTTCAGGATTTTTCATCGAAATTTTGATTTTTTGGGGATGGTCACGAATTAAGGTCCTTTTGGCTCTAGGACGCATATTTAAGGAGTTATGGCCAAAATAAGTTTTTCATATAAAAATTTCAATTTTTCAGGATTTTCATCGAAATTTTTATTTTTTGGGGGTGGTCACGAATTAAGGTTCTTTTGGCTCTAGGACGCATATTTAAGGAGTTATGGCCAAAATAAGTTTTTCATATAAAAATTCCAATTTTTTCAGGATTTTCATCGAAATTTTGATTTTTTTGGGGGTGGTCACGAATTAAGGTCCTTTTGGCTCTAGGACGCATATTTAAGAAGTTATGGCCAAAATAAGTTTTTCATATAAAAATTTCAATTTTTTCAGGATTTTCATCGAAATTTTGATTTTTTGGGGGTGGTCACGATCAAGGTCCTTTTGGCTCTAGGACGCATATTTAAATAAAATAAGTTTTTCATATAAAAATTTCAATTTTTTCAGGATTTTCATCGAAATTTTGATTTTTTGGGGGTGGTCACGAATTAAGGTCCTTTTGGCTCTAGGACGCATATTTAAGGAGTTATGGCCAAAATAAGTTTTTCATATAAAAATTTCAATTTTTTAAGGATTTTCATCGAAATTTTGATTTTTTGGGGGTGGTCACGAATTAAGGACCTTTTGGCTCTAGGAAGCATATTTAAGGAGTTATGGCCAAAATAAGTTTTTCATATAAAAATTTCAATTTTTTAAGGATTTTCATCGAAATTTTGATTTTTTGGGGGTGGTCACGAATTAAGGTCCTTTTGGCTCTAGGACGCATATTTAAGGAGTTATGGCCAAAATAAGTTTTTCATATAAAAATTTCAATTTTTTCAGGATTTTCATCGAAATTTTGATTTTTTGGGGGTGGTCACGAATTAAGGGCCTTTTGGCTCTAGGAAGCATATTTAAGGAGTTATGGCCAAAATAAGTTTTTCATATAAAAATTTCAATTTTTTAAGGATTTTCATCGAAATTTTGATTTTTTGGGGGTGGTCACGAATTAAGGTCCTTTTGGCTCTAGGACGCATATTTAAGGAGTTATGGCCAAAATAAGTTTTTCATATAAAAATTTCAATTTTTTAAGGATTTTCATCGAAATTTTGATTTTTTGGGGGTGGTCACGAATTAAGGACCTTTTGGCTCTAGGAAGCATATTTAAGGAGTTATGGCCAAAATAAGTTTTTCATATAAAAATTTCAATTTTTTAAGGATTTTCATCGAAATTTTGATTTTTTGGGGGTGGTCACGAATTAAGGTCATTTTGGCTCTAGGACGCATATTTAAGGAGTTATGGCCAAAATAAGTTTTTCTTATAAAAATTTCAATTTTTCAGGATTTTCATCGAAATTTTTATTATTTGGGGGTGGTCACGAATTAAGGTCATTTTGGCTCTAGGACGCATATTTAAGGAGTTATGGCCAAAATAAGTTTTTCATATAAAAATTTCAATTTTTTCAGGATTTTCATCGAAATTTTGATTTTTTTGGGGGTGGTCACGAATTAAGGTCCTTTTGGCTCTAGGACGCATATTTAAGGAGTTATGGCCAAAATAAGTTTTTCATATAAAAATTTCAATTTTTTAAGGATTTTCATCGAAATTTTGATTTTTTGGGGGTGGTCACGAATAAAGGTCCTTTTGGCTCTAGGACGCATATTTAAGGAGTTATGGCCAAAATAAGTTTTTCATATAAAAATTTCATTTTTTTCAGGATTTTCATCGAAATTTTGATTTTTTGGGGGTGGTCACGAATTAAGGTCCTTTTGGCTCTAGGACGCATATTTAAGGAGTTATGGCCAAAATAAGTTTTTCATATAAAAATTTCAATTTTTTCAGGATTTTCATCGAAATTTTGATTTTTTTGGGGGTGGTCACGAATTAAGGTCCTTTTGGCTCTAGGACGCATATTTAAGGAGTTATGGCCAAAATAAGTTTTTCATATAAAAATTTCAATTTTTTCAGGATTTTCATCGAAATTTTGATTTTTTGGGGGTGGTCACGATTAAGGTCCTTTTGGCTCTAGGACGCATATTTAAATAAAATGAGTTTTTCATATAAAAATTTCAATTTTTTCAGGATTTACATCGAAATTTTGATTTTTTGGGGGTGGTCACGATTTAAGGTCCTTTTGGCTCTAGGACGCATATTTAAGGAGTTATGGCCAAAATAAGTTTTTCATATAAAAATTTCAATTTTTTCATTTTCATCGAAATTTTGATTTTTTTGGGGGTGGTCACGAATTAAGGTCCTTTTGGCTCTAGGGCGCATATTTAAGGAGTTATGGCCAAAATAAGTTTTTCATATAAAAATTTCAATTTTTTCAGGATTTTCATCGAAATTTTGATTTTTTGGGGGTGTTCACGAATTAAGGTCCTTTTGGCTCTAGGACGCATATTTAAGAAGTTATGGCCAAAATAAGTTTTTCATATAAAAATTTCAATTTTTTAAGGATTTTCATCGAAATTTTGATTTTTTGGGGGTGGTCACGAATTAAGGACCTTTTGGCTCTAGGAAGCATATTTAAGGAGTTATGGCCAAAATAAGTTTTTCATATAAAAATTTCAATTTTTTAAGGATTTTCATCGAAATTTTGATTTTTTGGGGGTGGTCACGAATTAAGGTCCTTTTGGCTCTAGGACGCATATTTAAGGAGTTATGGCCAAAATAAGTTTTTCATATAAAAATTTCAATTTTTCAGGATTTTCATCGAAATTTTTATTTTTTGGGGGTGGTCACGAATTAAGGTCATTTTGGCTCTAGGACGCATATTTAAGGAGTTATGGCCAAAAATAAGTTTTTCATATAAAAATTTCAATTTTTTCAGGATTTTCATCGAAATTTTGATTTTTTGGGGGTGGTCACGAATTAAGGTCCTTTTGGCTCTAGGACGCATATTTAAGGAGTTATGGCCAAAATAAGTTTTTCATATAAAAATTTCAATTTTTTCAGGATTTTCATCGAAATTTTGATTTTTTGGGGGTGGTCACGAATTAAGGTCCTTTTGGCTTTTTTGGGGGTGGTCACGAATTAAGGTCCTTTTGGCTCTAGGACGCATATTTAAGGAGTTATGGCCAAAATAAGTTTTTCATATAAAAATTTCAATTTTTTCAGGATTTTCATCGAAATTTTGATTTTTTGGGGGTGGTCACGAATTAAGGTCCTTTTGGCTCTAGGACGCATATTTAAGGAGTTATTGCCAAAATAAGTTTTTCATATAAAAATTTCAATTTTTTCAGGATTTTCATCGAAATTTTGATTTTTTGGGGGTGGTCACGAATTAAGGTCCTTTTGGCTCTAGGACGCATATTTAAGGAGTTATGGCCAAAATAAGTTTTTCATATAAAAATTTCAATTTTTAAGGATTTTCATCGAAATTTTGATTTTTTGGGGGTGGTCACGAATTAAGGACCTTTTGGCTCTAGGACGCATATTTAAGGAGTTATGGCCAAAATAAGTTTTTCATATAAAAATTTCAATTTTTAAGGATTTTCATCGAAATTTTGAATTTTTGGGGGGTGGTCACGAATTAAGGTCCTTTTGGCTCTAGGACGCATATTTAAGGAGTTATGGCCAAAATAAGTTTTTCATATAAAAATTTCAATTTTTTCAGGATTTTCATCGAAATTTTGATTTTTTGGGGGTGGTCACGAATTAAGGTCCTTTTGGCTCTAGGACGCATATTTAAGGAGTTATGGCCAAAATAAGTTTTTCATATAAAAATTTCAAATTTTTCAGGATTTTCATCGAAATTTTGATTTTTTGGGGGTGGTCACGAATTAAGGTCCTTTTGGCTCTAGGACGCATATTTAAGGAGTTATGGCCAAAATAAATTTTTCATATAAAAATTTCAATTTTTAAGGATTTTCATCGAAATTTTGATTTTTTGGGGGTGGTCACGAATTAAGGTCCTTTTGGCTCTAGGACGCATATTTAAGGAGTTATGGCCAAAATAAGTTTTTCATATAAAAATTTCAATTTTTTAAGGATTTTCATCGAAATTTTGATTTTTTGGGGGTGGTCACGAATTAAGGTCCTTTTGGCTCTAGGACGCATATTTAAGGAGTTATGGCCAAAATAAGTTTTTCATATAAAAATTTCAATTTTTTCAGGATTTTCATCGAAATTTTGATTTTTTGGTGGTGGTCACGAATTATGGTCCTTTTGGCTCTAGGACGCATATTTAAGGAGTTATGGCCAAAATAAGTTTTTCATATAAAAATTTCAATTTTTTAAGGATTTTCATCGAAATTTTAATTTTTTGGGGCTGGTCACGAATTAAGGTCCTTTTGGCTCTAGGACGCATATTTAAGGAGTTATGGCCAAAATAAGTTTTTCATATAAAAATTTCAATTTTTTCAGGATTTTCATCGAAATTTTGATTTTTTGGGGATGGTCACGAATTAAGGTCCTTTTGGCTCTAGGACGCATATTTAAGGAGTTATGGCCAAAATAAGTTTTTCATATAAAAATTTCAATTTTTTCAGGATTTTCATCGAAATTTTGATTTTTTGGGGGTGGTCACGAATTAAGGTCCTTTTGGCTCTAGGACGCATATTTAAGGAGTTATGGCCAAAATAAGTTTTTCATATAAAAATTTCAATTTTTTCAGGATTTTCATCGAAATTTTGATTTTTTGGGGGTGGTCACGAATTAAGGTCCTTTTGGCTCTAGGACGCATATTTAAGGAGTTATGGCCAAAATAAGTTTTTCGTATAAAAATTTCAATTTTTTAAGGATTTTCATCGAAATTTTGATTTTTACGGGGTGGTCACGAATTAAGGTCCTTTTGGCTCTAGGACGCATATTTAAGGAGTTATGGCCAAAATAAGTTTTTCATATAAAAATTTCAATTTTTTCAGGATTTTCATCGAAATTTTGATTTTTTGGGGGTGGTCACGAATTAAGGTCCTTTTGGCTCTAGGACGCATATTTAAGGAGTTATGGCCAAAATAAGTTTTTCATATAAAAATTTCAATTTTTAAGGATTTTCATCGAAATTTTGATATTTTGGGGGTGGTCACGAATTAAGGTCCTTTTGGCTCTAGGACGCATATTTAAGGAGTTATGGCCAAAATAAGTTTTTCATATAAAAATTTCAATTTTTTCAGGATTTTCATCGAAATTTTGATGTTTTGGGGGTGGTCACGAATTAAGGTCCTTTTGGCTCTAGGACGCATATTTAAGGAGTTATGGCCAAAATAAGTTTTTCATATAAAAATTTCAATTTTTTCAGGATTTTCATCGAAATTTTGATTTTTTGGGGGTGGTCACGAATTAAGGTCCTTTTGGCTCTAGGACGCATATTTAAGGAGTTATGGCCAAAATAAGTTTTTCATATAAAAATTTAAATTTTTTCCGGATTTTCATCGAAATTTTGATTTTTTGGGGGTGGTCACGAATTAAGGTCCTTTTGGCTCTACGACGCATATTTAAGGAGTTATGGCCAAAATAAGTTTTTCATATAAAAATTTCAATTTTTTAAGGATTTTCATCGAAATTTTGATTTTTTGGGGGTGGTCACGAATTAAGGTCCTTTTGGCTCTAGGACGCATATTTAAGGAGTTATGGCCAAAATAAGTTTTTCATATAAAAATTTCAATTTTTTAAGGATTTTCATCGAAATTTTGATTTTTTGGAGGTGGTCACGAATTAAGGACCTTTTGGCTCTAGGACGCATATTTAAGGAGTTATGGTCAAAATAAGTTTTTCATATAAAAATTTCAATTTTTTAAGGATTTTCATCGAAATTTTGAATTTTTGGGGGGTGGTCACGAATTAAGGTCCTTTTGGCTCTAGGACGCATATTTAAGGAGTTATGGCCAAAATAAGTTTTTCATATAAAAATTTCAATTTTTTCAGGAGTTTCATCGAAATTTTGATTTTTTGGGGGTGGTCACGAATTAAGGTCCTTTTGGCTCTAGGACGCATATTTAAGGAGTTATGGCCAAAATAAGTTTTTCATATAAAAATTTCAATTTTTTCAGGATTTTCATCGAAATTTTGATTTTTTGGGGGTGGTCACGAATTAAGGTCCTTTTGGCTCTACGACGCATATTTAAGGAGTTATGGCCAAAATAAGTTTTTCATATAAAAATTTCAATTTTTTCAGGATTTTCATCGAAATTTTGATTTTTTGGGGGTGGTCACGAATTGAGGTCCTTTTGGCTCTAGGACGCATATTTAAGGAATTATGGCCAAAATAAGTTTTTCATATAAAAATTTCAATTTTTTCAGGATTTTCATCGAAATTTTGATTTTTTGGGGGTGGTCACGAATTAAGGTCCTTTTGGCTCTAGGACGCATATTTAAGGAGTTATGGCCAAAATAAGTTTTTTATATAAAAATTTCAATTTTTTCAGGATTTTCATCGAAATTTTGATTTTTTTGGGGGTGGTCACGAATTAAGGTCCTTTTGGCTCTAGGACGCATATTTAAGGAGTTATGGCCAAAATAAGTTTTTCATATAAAAATTTTAATTTTTTCAGGATTTTCATCGAAATTTTGATTTTTTGGGGGTGGTCACGAATTAAGGTCCTTTTGGCTCTAGGACGCATATTTAAGGAGTTATGGCCAAAATAAGTTTTTCATATAAAAATTTCAATTTTTTAAGGATTTTCATCGAAATTTTGAATTTGTGGGGGGTGGTCACGAATTAAGGTCCTTTTGGCTCTAGGACGCATATTTAAGGAGTTATGGCCAAAATAAGTTTTTCATATAAAAATTTCAATTTTTTCAGGATTTTCATCGAAATTTTGATTTTTTGGGGGTGGTCACGAATTAAGGTCCTTTTGGCTCTAGGACGCATATTTAAGGAGTTATGGCCAAAATAAGTTTTTCATATAAAAATTTCAATTTTTTCAGGATTTTCATCGAAATTTTGATTTTTTGGGGGTGGTCACGAATTAAGGTCCTTTTGGCTCTAGGACGCATATTTAAGGAGTTATGGCCAAAATAAGTTTTTCATATAAAAATTTCAATTTTTAAGGATTTTCATCGAAATTTTGATTTTTTGGGGGTGGTCACGAATTAAGGTCCTTTTGGCTCTAGGACGCATATTTAAGGAGTTATGGCCAAAATAAGTTTTTCATATAAAAATTTCAATTTTTTCAGGATTTTCATCGAAATTTTGATTTTTTGGGGGTGGTCACGAATTAAGGTCCTTTTGGCTCTAGGACGCATATTTAAGGAGTTATGGCCAAAATAAGTTTTTCATATAAAAATTTCAATTTTTTCAGGATTTTCATCGAAATTTTGATTTTTTGGGGGTGGTCACGAATTAAGGTCCTTTTGGCTCTAGGACGCATATTTAAGGAGTTATGGCCAAAATAAGTTTTTCATATAAAAATTTCAATTTTTTCAGGATTTTCATCGAAATTTTGATTTTTTGGGGGTGGTCACGAATTAAGGTCCTTTTGGCTCTAGGACGCATTTTAAGGAGTTATGGCAAAAATAAGTTTTTCATATAAAAATTTCAATTTTTTCAGGATTTTCATCGAAATTTTGATTTTTTGGGGGTGGTCACGAATTAAGGTCCTGTTGGCTCTACGACGCATATTTAAGGAGTTATGGCCAAAATAAGTTTTTCATATAAAAATTTCAATTTTTTAAGGATTTTCATCGAAATTTTGATTTTTTGGGGGTGGTCACGAATTAAGGTCCTTTTGGCTCTAGGACGCATATTTAAGGAGTTATGGCCAAAATAAGTTTTTCATATAAAAATTTCAATTTTTTCAGGATTTTCATCGAAATTTTGATTTTTTGGGGGTGGTCACGAATTAAGGTCCTCTAGTACGCATATTTAAGGAGTTATGGCCAAAATAAGTTTTTCATATAAAAATTTCAATTTTTTAAGGATTTTCATCGAAATTTTGATTTTTTGGGGGTGGTCACGAATTAAGGTCCTTTTGGCTCTAGGACGCATATTTAAGGAGTTATGGCCAAAATAAGTTTTTCATATAAAAATTTCAATTTTTTAAGGATTTTCATCGAAATTTTGATTTTTTGGGGGTGGTCACGAATTAAGGTCCTTTTGGCTCTAGGACGCATATTTAAGGAGTTATGGCCAAAATAAGTTTTTCATATAAAAATTTCAATTTTTTAAGGATTTTCATCGAAATTTTGATTTTTGCGGGGTGGTCACGAATTAAGGTCCTTTTGGCTCTAGGACGCATATTTAAGGAGTTATGGCCAAAATAAGTTTTTCATATAAAAATTTCAATTTTTTCCGGATTTTCATCGAAATTTTGATTTTTTGGGGGTGGTCACGAATTAAGGTCCTTTTGGCTCTAGGACGCATATTTAAGGAGTTATGGCCAAAATAAGTTTTTCATATAAAAATTTCAATTTTTAAGGATTTTCATCGAAATTTTGATTTTTTGGGGGTGGTTACGAATTAAGGTCCTTTTGGCTCTAGGACGCATATTTAAGGAGTTATGGCCAAAATAAGTTTTTCATATAAAAATTTCAATTTTTTCAGGATTTTCATCGAAATTTTGATTTTTTGGGGGTGGTCACGAATGAAGGTCCTTTTGGCTCTAGGACGCATATTTAAGGAGTTATGGCCAAAATAAGTTTTTCATATAAAAATTTCAATTTTTTCAGGATTTTCATCGAAATTTTGATTTTTTGGGGGTGGTCACGAATTAAGGTCCTTTTGGCTCTAGGACGCATATTTAAGGAGTTATGGCCAAAATAAGTTTTTCATATAAAAATTTCAATTTTTTCAGGATTTTCGTCGAAATTTTGATTTTTTGGGGGTGGTCACGAATTAAGGTCCTTTTGGCTCTAGGACGCATATTTAAGGAGTTATGGCCAAAATAAGTTTTTCATATAAAAATTTCAATTTTTAAGGATTTTTCATCGAAATTTTGATTTTTTGGGGGTGGTCACGAATTAAGGACCTTTTGGCTCTAGGACGCATATTTAAGGAGTTATGGCCAAAATAAGTTTTTCATATAAAAATTTCAATTTTTTAAGCATTTTCATCGAAATTTTGAATTTTTGGGGGGAGGTCACGAATTAAGGTCCTTTTGGCTCTAGGACGCATATTTAAGGAGTTATGGCCAAAATAAGTTTTTCATATAAAAATTTCAATTTTTTCAGGATTTTCATCGAAATTTTGATTTTTTGGGGGTGGTCACGAATTAAGGTCCTTTTGGCTCTAGGACACATATTTAAGGAGTTATGGCCGAAATAAGTTTTTCATATAAAAATTTCAATTTTTTCAGGATTTTCATCGAAATTTTGATTTTTTGGGGGTGGTCACGAATTAAGGTCCTTTTGGCTCTAGGACGCATATTTAAGGAGTTATGGCCAAAATAAGTTTTTCATATAAAAATTTCAATTTTTTCAGGATTTTCGTCGAAATTTTGATTTTTTGGGGGTGGTCACGAATTAAGGTCCTTTTGGCTCTAGGACGCATATTTAAGGAGTTATGGCCAAAATAAGTTTTTCATATAAAAATTTAAATTTTTTCCGGATTTTCATCGAAATTTTGATTTTTTGGGGGTGGTCACGAATTAAGGTCCTTTTGGCTCTAGGACGCATATTTAAGGAGTTATGGCCAAAATATGTTTTTCATATAAAAATTTCAATTTTTTAAGGATTTTCATCGAAATTTTGATTTTTTGGGGGTGGTCACGAATTAAGGTCCTTATGGCTCTAGGACGCATATTTAAGGAGTTATGGCCAAAATAAGTTTTTCATATAAAAATTTCAATTTTTTCAGGATTTTCATCGAAATTTTGATTTTTTGGGGTTGGTCACGAATTAAGGTCCTTTTGGCTCTAGGACGCATATTTATGGAGTTATGGCCAAAATAAGTTTTTCGTATAAAAATTTCAATTTTTTAAGGATTTTCATCGAAATTTTGATTTTTACGGGGTGGTCACGAATTAAGGTCCTTTTGGCTCTAGGACGCATATTTAAGGAGTTATGGCCAAAATAAGTTTTTCATATAAAAATTTCAATTTTTTCAGGATTTTCATCGAAATTTTGATTTTTTGGGGGTGGTCACGAATTAAGGTCCTTTTGGCTCTAGGACGCATATTTAAGGAGTTATGGCCAAAATAAGTTTTTCATATAAAAATTTCAATTCTTAAGGATTTTCATCGAAATTTTGATATTTTGGGGGTGGTCACGAATTAAGGTCCTTTTGGCTCTAGGACGCATATTTAAGGAGTTATGGCCAAAATAAGTTTTTCATATAAAAATTTCAATTTTTTCAGGATTTTCATCGAAATTTTGATTTTTTGGGGGTGGTCACGAATTAAGGTCCTTTTGGCTCTAGGACGCATATTTAAGGAGTTATGGCCAAAATAAGTTTTTCATATAAAAATTTCAATTTTTTCAGGATTTTCATCGAAATTTTGATTTTTTGGGGGTGGTCACGAATTAAGGTCCTTTTGGCTCTAGGACGCATATTTAAGGAGTTATGGCCAAAATAAGTTTTTCATATAAAAATTTAAATTTTTTCCGGATTTTCATCGAAATTTTGATTTTTTGGGGGTGGTCACGAATTAAGGTCCTTTTGGCTCTACGACGCATATTTAAGGAGTTATGGCCAAAATAAGTTTTTCATATAAAAATTTCAATTTTTTAAGGATTTTCATCGAAATTTTGATTTTTTGGGGGTGGTCACGAATTAAGGTCCTTTTGGCTCTAGGACGCATATTTAAGGAGTTATGGCCAAAATAAGTTTTTCATATAAAAATTTCAATTTTTTCAGGATTTTCATCGAAATTTTGATTTTTTGGGGGTGGTCACGAATTAAGGTCCTTTTGGCTCTAGGACGCATATTTAAGGAGTTATGGCAAAAATAAGTTTTTCATATAAAAATTTCAATTTTTTCAGGATTTTCATCGAAATTTTGATTTTTTGGGGGTGGTCACGAATTAAGGTCCTTTTGGCTCTACGACGCATATTTAAGGAGTTATGGCCAAAATAAGTTTTTCATATAAAAATTTCAATTTTTTAAGGATTTTCATCGAAATTTTGATTTTTTGGGGGTGGTCACGAATTAAGGTCCTTTTGGCTCTAGGACGCATATTTAAGGAGTTATGGCCAAAATAAGTTTTTCATATAAAAATTTCAATTTTTTCAGGATTTTCATCGAAATTTTGATTTTTTGGGGGTGGTCACGAATTAAGGTCCTTTTGGCTCTAGGACGCATATTTAAGGAGTTATGGCCAAAATAAGTTTTTCATATAAAAATTTCAATTCTTAAGGATTTTCATCGAAATTTTGATATTTTGGGGGTGGTCACGAATTAAGGTCCTTTTGGCTCTAGGACGCATATTTAAGGAGTTATGGCCAAAATAAGTTTTTCATATAAAAATTTCAATTTTTTCAGGATTTTCATCGAAATTTTGATTTTTTGGGGGTGGTCACGAATTAAGGTCCTTTTGGCTCTAGGACGCATATTTAAGGAGTTATGGCCAAAATAAGTTTTTCATATAAAAATTTCAATTTTTTCAGGATTTTCATCGAAATTTTGATTTTTTGGGGGTGGTCACGAATTAAGGTCCTTTTGGCTCTAGGACGCATATTTAAGGAGTTATGGCCAAAATAAGTTTTTCATATAAAAATTTAAATTTTTTCCGGATTTTCATCGAAATTTTGATTTTTTGGGGGTGGTCACGAATTAAGGTCCTTTTGGCTCTAGGACGCATATTTAAGGAGTTATGGCCAAAATAAGTTTTTCATATAAAAATTTCAATTTTTTCCGGATTTTCATCGAAATTTTGATTTTTTGGGGGTGGTCACGAATTAAGGTCCTTTTGGCTCTAGGACGCATATTTAAGGAGTTATGGCCAAAATAAGTTTTTCATATAAAAATTTCAATTTTTAAGGATTTTCATCGAAATTTTGATTTTTTGGGGGTGGTTACGAATTAAGGTCCTTTTGGCTCTAGGACGCATATTTAAGGAGTTATGGCCAAAATAAGTTTTTCATATAAAAATTTCAATTTTTTCAGGATTTTCATCGAAATTTTGATTTTTTGGGGGTGGTCACGAATGAAGGTCCTTTTGGCTCTAGGACGCATATTTAAGGAGTTATGGCCAAAATAAGTTTTTCATATAAAAATTTCAATTTTTTCAGGATTTTCATCGAAATTTTGATTTTTTGGGGGTGGTCACGAATTAAGGTCCTTTTGGCTCTAGGACGCATATTTAAGGAGTTATGGCCAAAATAAGTTTTTCATATAAAAATTTCAATTTTTTCAGGATTTTCATCGAAATTTTGATTTTTTGGGGGTGGTCACGAATTAAGGTCCTTTTGGCTCTAGGACGCATATTTAAGGAGTTATGGCCAAAATAAGTTTTTCATATAAAAATTTCAATTTTTTCAGGATTTTCATCGAAATTTTGATTTTTTGGGGGTGGTCACGAATTAAGGTCCTTTTGGCTCTAGGACGCATATTTAAGGAGTTATGGCCAAAATAAGTTTTTCATATAAAAATTTCAATTTTTTCAGGATTTTCATCGAAATTTTGATTTTTTGGGGGTGGTCACGAATTAAGGACCTTTTGGCTCTAGAGCGCATATTTAAGGAGTTATGGCCAAAATAAGTTTTTCATATAAAAATTTCAATTTTTTAAGGATTTTCATCGAAATTTTGAATTTTTGGGGGGTGGTCACGAATTAAGGTCCTTTTGGCTCTAGGACGCATATTTAAGGAGTTATGGCCAAAATAAGTTTTTCATATAAAAATTTCAATTTTTTCAGGATTTTCATCGAAATTTTGATTTTTTGGGGGTGGTCACGAATTAAGGTCCTTTTGGCTCTAGGACGCATATTTAAGGAGTTATGGCCAAAATAAGTTTTTCATATAAAAATTTCAATTTTTTCAGGATTTTCATCGAAATTTTGATTTTTTGGGGGTGGTCACGAATTAAGGTCCTTTTGGCTCTAGGACGCATATTTAAGGAGTTATGGCCAAAATAAGTTTTTCATATAAAAATTTCAATTTTTTCAGGATTTTCATCGAAATTTTGATTTTTTGGGGGTGGTCACGAATTAAGGTCCTTTTGGCTCTAGGACGCATATTTAAGGAGTTATGGCCAAAATAAGTTTTTCATATAAAAATTTCAATTTTTTCAGGATTTTCATCGAAATTTTGATTTTTTGGGAGTGGTCACGAATTAAGGTCCTTTTGGCTCTAGGACGCATATTTAAGGAGTTATGGCCAAAATAAGTTTTTCATATAAAAATTTCAATTTTTTCAGGATTTTCATCGAAATTTTGATTTTTTGGGGGTGGTCACGAATTAAGGTCCTTTTGGCTCTAGGACGCATATTTAAGGAGTTATGGCCAAAATAAGTTTTTCATATAAAAATTTCAATTTTTAAGGATTTTTCATCGAAATTTTGATTTTTTGGGGGTGGTCACGAATTAAGGACCTTTTGGCTCTAGGACGCATATTTAAGGAGTTATGGCCAAAATAAGTTTTTCATATAAAAATTTCAATTTTTTAAGCATTTTCATCGAAATTTTGAATTTTTGGGGGGAGGTCACGAATTAAGGTCCTTTTGGCTCTAGGACGCATATTTAAGGAGTTATGGCCAAAATAAGTTTTTCATATAAAAATTTCAATTTTTTCAGGATTTTCATCGAAATTTTGATTTTTTGGGGGTGGTCACGAATTAAGGTCCTTTTGGCTCTAGGACACATATTTAAGGAGTTATGGCCGAAATAAGTTTTTCATATAAAAATTTCAATTTTTTCAGGATTTTCATCGAAATTTTGATTTTTTGGGGGTGGTCACGAATTAAGGTCCTTTTGGCTCTAGGACGCATATTTAAGGAGTTATGGCCAAAATAAGTTTTTCATATAAAAATTTCAATTTTTTCAGGATTTTCGTCGAAATTTTGATTTTTTGGGGGTGGTCACGAATTAAGGTCCTTTTGGCTCTAGGACGCATATTTAAGGAGTTATGGCCAAAATAAGTTTTTCATATAAAAATTTAAATTTTTTCCGGATTTTCATCGAAATTTTGATTTTTTGGGGGTGGTCACGAATTAAGGTCCTTTTGGCTCTAGGACGCATATTTAAGGAGTTATGGCCAAAATATGTTTTTCATATAAAAATTTCAATTTTTTAAGGATTTTCATCGAAATTTTGATTTTTTGGGGGTGGTCACGAATTAAGGTCCTTATGGCTCTAGGACGCATATTTAAGGAGTTATGGCCAAAATAAGTTTTTCATATAAAAATTTCAATTTTTTCAGGATTTTCATCGAAATTTTGATTTTTTGGGGTTGGTCACGAATTAAGGTCCTTTTGGCTCTAGGACGCATATTTATGGAGTTATGGCCAAAATAAGTTTTTCGTATAAAAATTTCAATTTTTTAAGGATTTTCATCGAAATTTTGATTTTTACGGGGTGGTCACGAATTAAGGTCCTTTTGGCTCTAGGACGCATATTTAAGGAGTTATGGCCAAAATAAGTTTTTCATATAAAAATTTCAATTTTTTCAGGATTTTCATCGAAATTTTGATTTTTTGGGGGTGGTCACGAATTAAGGTCCTTTTGGCTCTAGGACGCATATTTAAGGAGTTATGGCCAAAATAAGTTTTTCATATAAAAATTTCAATTCTTAAGGATTTTCATCGAAATTTTGATATTTTGGGGGTGGTCACGAATTAAGGTCCTTTTGGCTCTAGGACGCATATTTAAGGAGTTATGGCCAAAATAAGTTTTTCATATAAAAATTTCAATTTTTTCAGGATTTTCATCGAAATTTTGATTTTTTGGGGGTGGTCACGAATTAAGGTCCTTTTGGCTCTAGGACGCATATTTAAGGAGTTATGGCCAAAATAAGTTTTTCATATAAAAATTTCAATTTTTTCAGGATTTTCATCGAAATTTTGATTTTTTGGGGGTGGTCACGAATTAAGGTCCTTTTGGCTCTAGGACGCATATTTAAGGAGTTATGGCCAAAATAAGTTTTTCATATAAAAATTTAAATTTTTTCCGGATTTTCATCGAAATTTTGATTTTTTGGGGGTGGTCACGAATTAAGGTCCTTTTGGCTCTACGACGCATATTTAAGGAGTTATGGCCAAAATAAGTTTTTCATATAAAAATTTCAATTTTTTAAGGATTTTCATCGAAATTTTGATTTTTTGGGGGTGGTCACGAATTAAGGTCCTTTTGGCTCTAGGACGCATATTTAAGGAGTTATGGCCAAAATAAGTTTTTCATATAAAAATTTCAATTTTTTCAGGATTTTCATCGAAATTTTGATTTTTTGGGGGTGGTCACGAATTAAGGTCCTTTTGGCTCTAGGACGCATATTTAAGGAGTTATGGCAAAAATAAGTTTTTCATATAAAAATTTCAATTTTTTCAGGATTTTCATCGAAATTTTGATTTTTTGGGGGTGGTCACGAATTAAGGTCCTTTTGGCTCTACGACGCATATTTAAGGAGTTATGGCCAAAATAAGTTTTTCATATAAAAATTTCAATTTTTTAAGGATTTTCATCGAAATTTTGATTTTTTGGGGGTGGTCACGAATTAAGGTCCTTTTGGCTCTAGGACGCATATTTAAGGAGTTATGGCCAAAATAAGTTTTTCATATAAAAATTTCAATTTTTTCAGGATTTTCATCGAAATTTTGATTTTTTGGGGGTGGTCACGAATTAAGGTCCTTTTGGCTCTAGTACGCATATTTAAGGAGTTATGGCCAAAATAAGTTTTTCATATAAAAATTTCAATTTTTTAAGGATTTTCATCGAAATTTTGATTTTTTGGGGGTGGTCACGAATTAAGGTCCTTTTGGCTCTAGGACGCATATTTAAGGAGTTATGGCCAAAATAAGTTTTTCATATAAAAATTTCAATTTTTTAAGGATTTTCATCGAAATTTTGATTTTTTGGGGGTGGTCACGAATTAAGGTCCTTTTGGCTCTAGGACGCATATTTAAGGAGTTATGGCCAAAATAAGTTTTTCATATAAAAATTTCAATTTTTTAAGGATTTTCATCGAAATTTTGATTTTTGCGGGGTGGTCACGAATTAAGGTCCTTTTGGCTCTAGGACGCATATTTAAGGAGTTATGGCCAAAATAAGTTTTTCATACAAAAATTTCAATTTTTTTCCGGATTTTCATCGAAATTTTGATTTTTTGGGGGTGGTCACGAATTAAGGTCCTTTTGGCTCTAGGACGCATATTTAAGGAGTTATGGCCAAAATAAGTTTTTCATATAAAAATTTCAATTTTTAAGGATTTTCATCGAAATTTTGATTTTTTGGGGGTGGTTACGAATTAAGGTCCCTTTGGCTCTAGGACGCATATTTAAGGAGTTATGGCCAAAATAAGTTTTTCATATAAAAATTTCAATTTTTTCAGGATTTTCATCGAAATTTTGATTTTTTGGGGGTGGTCACGAATGAAGGTCCTTTTGGCTCTAGGACGCATATTTAAGGAGTTATGGCCAAAATAAGTTTTTCATATAAAAATTTCAATTTTTTCAGGATTTTCATCGAAATTTTGATTTTTTGGGGGTGGTCACGAATTAAGGTCCTTTTTGCTCTAGGACGCATATTTAAGGAGTTATGGCCAAAATAAGTTTTTCATATAAAAATTTCAATTTTTTCAGGATTTTCATCGAAATTTTGATTTTTTGGGGGTGGTCACGAATTAAGGTCCTTTTGGCTCTAGGACGCATATTTATGGAGTTATGGCCAAAATAAGTTTTTCATATAAAAATTTCAATTTTTTCAGGATTTTCATCGAAATTTTGATTTTTTGGGGGTGGTCACGAATTAAGGACCTTTTGGCTCTAGAGCGCATATTTAAGGAGTTATGGCCAAAATAAGTTTTTCATATAAAAATTTCAATTTTTTAAGGATTTTCATCGAAATTTTGAATTTTTGGGGGGTGGTCACGAATTAAGGTCCTTTTGGCTCTAGGACGCATATTTAAGGAGTTATGGCCAAAATAAGTTTTTCATATAAAAATTTCAATTTTTTCAGGATTTTCATCGAAATTTTGATTTTTTGGGGGTGGTCACGAATTAAGGTCCTTTTGGCTCTAGGACGCATATTTAAGGAGTTATGGCCAAAATAAGTTTTTCATATAAAAATTTCAATTTTTTTCAGGATTTTCATCGAAATTTTGATTTTTTGGGGGTGGTCACGAATTAAGGTCCTTTTGGCTCTAGGACGCATATTTAAGGAGTTATGGCCAAAATAAGTTTTTCATATAAAAATTTCAATTTTTACAGGATTTTCATCGAAATTTTGATTTTTTGGGGGTGGTCACGAATTAAGGTCCTTTTGGCTCTAGGACGCATATTTAAGGAGTTATGGCCAAAATAAGTTTTTCATATAAAAATTTCAATTTTTTCAGGATTTTCATCGAAATTTTGATTTTTTGGGAGTGGTCACGAATTAAGGTCCTTTTGGCTCTAGGACACATATTTAAGGAGTTATGGCCAAAATAAGTTTTTCATATAAAAATTTCAATTTTTTCAGGATTTTCATCGAAATTTTGATTTTTTGGGGGTGGTCACGAATTAAGGTCCTTTTGGCTCTAGGACGCATATTTAAGGAGTTATGGCCAAAATAAGTTTTTCATATAAAAATTTCAATTTTTAAGGATTTTCATCGAAATTTTGATTTTTTGGGGGTGGTCACGAATTAAGGACCTTTTGGCTCTAGGACGCATATTTAAGGAGTTATGGCCAAAATAAGTTTTTCATATAAAAATTTCAATTTTTTAAGCATTTTCATCGAAATTTTGAATTTTTGGGGGGAGGTCACGAATTAAGGTCCTTTTGGCTCTAGGACGCATATTTAAGGAGTTATGGCCAAAATAAGTTTTTCATATAAAAATTTCAATTTTTTCAGGATTTTCATCGAAATTTTGATTTTTTGGGGGTGGTCACGAATTAAGGTCCTTTTGGCTCTAGGACACATATTTAAGGAGTTATGGCCGAAATAAGTTTTTCATATAAAAATTTCAATTTTTTCAGGATTTTCATCGAAATTTTGATTTTTTGGGGGTGGTCACGAATTAAGGTCCTTTTGGCTCTACGACGCATATTTAAGGAGTTATGGCCAAAATAAGTTTTTCATATAAAAATTTCAATTTTTTAAGGATTTTCATCGAAATTTTGATTTTTTGGGGGGTGGTCACGAATTAAGGTCCTTTTGGCTCTAGGACGCATATTTAAGGAGTTATGGCCAAAATAAGTTTTTCATATAAAAATTTCAATTTTTTCAGGATTTTCATCGAAATTTTGATTTTTTGGGGGTGGTCACGAATTAAGGTCCTTTTGGCTCTAGGACGCATATTTAAGGAGTTATGGCCAAAATAAGTTTTTCATATAAAAATTTCAATTTTTTCAGGATTTTCATCGAAATTTTGATTTTTTTGGGGGTGGTCACGAATTAAGGTCCTTTTGGCTCTAGGACGCATATTTAAGGAGTTATGGCCAAAATAAGTTTTTCATATAAAAATTTCAATTTTTTCAGGATTTTCATCGAAATTTTGATTTTTTGGGGGTGGTCACGAATTAAGGTCCTTTTGGCTCTAGGACGCATATTTAAGGAGTTATGGCCAAAATAAGTTTTTCATATAAAAATTTCAATTTTTTTAGGATTTTCATCGAAATTTTGATTTTTTGAGGGTGGTCACGAATTAAGGTCCTTTTGGCTCTAGGACGCATATTTAAGGAGTTATGGCCAAAATAAGTTTTTCATATAAAAATTTAAATTTTTTAAGGATTTTCATCGAAATTTTGATTTTTTGGGGGTGGTCACGAATTAAGGTCCTTTTGGCTCTAGGACGCATATTTAAGGAGTTATGGCCAAAATAAGTTTTTCATATAAAAATTTAAATTTTTTCAGGATTTTCATCGAAATTTTAATTTTTTGGGGGTGGTCACGAATTAAGGTCCTTTTGGCTCTAGGACGCATATTTAAGGAGTTATGGCCAAAATAAGTTTTTCATACAAAAATTTCAATTTTTTCAGGATTTTCATCGAAATTTTGATTTTTTGGGGGTGGTCACGAATTAAGGTCCTTTTGGACCTTAGGAAGCATATTTAAGGAGTTATGGCCAAAATAAGTTTTTCATATAAAAATTTCAATTTTTTAAGGATTTTCATCGAAATTTTTATTTTTTGGGGGTGGTCACGAATTAAGGTCCTTTTGGCTCTACGACGCATATTTAAGGAGTTATGGCCAAAATAAGTTTTTCATATAAACTTTTCAATTTTTTAAGGATTTTCATCGAAATTTTGATTTTTTGGGGGTGGTCACGAATTAAGGTCCTTTTGGCTCTAGGACGCATATTTAAGGAGTTATGGCCAAAATAAGTTTTTCATATAAAAATTTCAATTTTTTAAGGATTTTCATCGAAATTTTGATTTTTTGGGGGTGGTCACGAATTAAGGTCCTTTTGGCTCTACGACGCATATTTAAGGAGTTATGGCCAAAATAAGTTTTTCATATAAAAATTTCAATTTTTTAAGGATTTTCATCGAAATTTTGATTTTTACGGGGTGGTCACGAATTAAGGTCCTTTTGGCTCTAGGACGCATATTTAAGGAGTTATGGCCAAAATAAGTTTTTCATATAAAAATTTCAATTCTTAAGGATTTTCATCGAAATTTTGATATTTTGGGGGTGGTCACAAATTAAGGTCCTTTTGGCTCTAGGACGCATATTTAAGGAGTTATGGCCAAAATAAGTTTTTCATATAAAAATTTCAATTTTTTCAGGATTTTCATCGAAATTTTGATTTTTTGGGGGTGGTCACGAATTAAGGTCCTTTTGGCTCTAGGACGCATATTTAAGGAGTTATGGCCAAAATAAGTTTTTCATATAAAAATTTCAATTTTTTCAGGATTTTCATCGAAATTTTGATTTTTTGGGGGTGGTCACGAATTAAGGTCCTTTTGGCTCTAGGACGCATATTTAAGGAGTTATGGCCAAAATAAGTTTTTCATATAAAAATTTAAATTTTTTCCGGATTTTCATCGAAATTTTGATTTTTTGGGGGTGGTCACGAATTAAGGTCCTTTTGGCTCTACGACGCATATTTAAGGAGTTATGGCCAAAATAAGTTTTTCATATAAAAATTTCAATTTTTTAAGGATTTTCATCGAAATTTTGATTTTTTGGGGGTGGTCACGAATTAAGGTCCTTTTGGCTCTAGGACGCATATTTAAGGAGCTATGGCCAAAATAAGTTTTTCATATAAAAATTTCAATTTTTTCAGGAGTTTCATCGAAATTTTGATTTTTTTGGGGGTGGTCACGAATTAAGGTCCTTTTGGCTCTAGGACGCATATTTAAGGAGTTATGGCCAAAATAAGTTTTTCATATAAAAATTTTAATTTTTTCAGGATTTTCATCGAAATTTTGATTTTTTGGGGGTGGTCACGAATTAAGGTCCTTTTGGCTCTAGGACGCATATTTAAGGAGTTATGGCCAAAATAAGTTTTTCATATAAAAATTTCAATTTTTTAAGGATTTTCATCGAAATTTTGAATTTGTGGGGGGTGGTCACGAATTAAGGTCCTTTTGGCTCTAGGACGCGTATTTAAGGAGTTATGGCCAAAATAAGTTTTTCATATAAAAATTTCAATTTTTTTCAGGATTTTCATCGAAATTTTGATTTTTTGGGGGTGGTCACGAATTAAGGTCCTTTTGGCTCTAGGACGCATATTTAAGGAGTTATGGCCAAAATAAGTTTTTCATATAAAAATTTCAATTTTTTCAGGATTTTCATCGAAATTTTGATTTTTTGGGGGTGGTCACGAATTAAGGTCCTTTTGGCTCTAGGACGCATATTTAAGGAGTTATGGCCAAAATAAGTTTTTCATATAAAAATTTCAATTTTTAAGGATTTTCATCGAAATTTTGATTTTTTGGGGGTGGTCACGAATTAAGGTCCTTTTGGCTCTAGGACGCATATTTAAGGAGTTATGGCCAAAATAAGTTTTTCATATAAAATTATCATTTTTTTAAGGATTTTCATCGAAATTTTGATTTTTTGGGGGTGGTCACGAATTAAGGTCCTTTTGGCTCTAGGACGCATATTTAAGGAGTTATGGCCAAAATAAGTTTTTCATATAAAAATTTCAATTTTTTCAGGATTTTCATCGAAATTTTGATTTTTTGGAGGTGGTCACGAATTAAGGTCCTTTTGGCTCTAGGACGCATATTTAAGGAGTTATGGCCAAAATAAGTTTTTCATATAAAAATTTCAATTTTTTAAGGATTTTCATCGAAATTTTGATTTTTTGGGGGTGATCACGAATTAAGGTCCTTTTGGCTCTACGACGCATATTTAAGGAGTTATGGCCAAAATAAGTTTTTCATATAAAAATTTCAATTTTTTCAGGATTTTCATCGAAATTTTGATTTTTTTGGGGGTGGTCACGAATTAAGGTCATTTTGGCTCTAGGACGCATATTTAAGGAGTTATGGCCAAAATAAGTTTTTCATATAAAAATTTTAATTTTTTCAGGATTTTCATCGAAATTTTGATTTTTTGGGGGTGGTCACGAATTAAGGTCCTTTTGGCTCTAGTACGCATATTTAAGGAGTTATGGCCAAAATAAGTTTTTCATATAAAAATTTCAATTTCTTCAGGATTTTCATCGAAATTTTGATTTTTTGGGGGTGGTCACGAATTCAGGTCCTTTTGGCTCTAGGACGCATATTTAAGGAGTTATGGCCAAAATAAGTTTTTCATATAAAAATTTCAATTTTAAGGAGTTATGGCCAAAATAAGTTTTTCATATAAAAATTTCAATTTTTTCAGGATTTTCATCGAAATTTTGATTTTTTGGGGGTGGTCACGAATTAAGGTCCTTTCGGCTCTAGGACGCATATTTAAGGAGTTATGGCCAAAATAAGTTTTTCATATAAAAATTTCAATTTTTTCAGGATTTTCATCGAAATTTTGATTTTTTGGGGGTGGTCACGAATTAAGGTCCTTTTGGCTCTAGGATGCATATTTAAGGAGTTATGGCCAAAATAAGTTTTTCATATAAAAATTTCAATTTTTTAAGGATTTTCATCGAAATTTTGGTTTTTTGGATGTGGTCACGAATTAAGGTCCTTTTGGCTCTAGGACGCATATTTAAGGAGTTATGGCCAAAATAAGTTTTTCATATAAAAATTTCAATTTCTTCAGGATTTTCATCGAAATTTTGATTTTTTGGGGGTGGTCACGAATTAAGGTCCTTTTGGCTCTAGGACGCATATTTAAGGAGTTATGGCCAAAATAAGTTTTTCATATAAAAATTTCAATTTTAAGGAGTTATGGCCAAAATAAGTTTTTCATATAAAAATTTCAATTTTTTCAGGATTTTCATCGAAATTTTGATTTTTTGGGGGTGGTCACGAATTAAGGTCCTTTCGGCTCTAGGACGCATATTTAAGGAGTTATGGCCAAAATAAGTTTTTCATATAAAAATTTCAATTTTTTCAGGATTTTCATCGAAATTTTGATTTTTTGGGGGTGGTCACGAATTAAGGTCCTTTTGGCTCTAGGATGCATATTTAAGGAGTTATGGCCAAAATAAGTTTTTCATATAAAAATTTCAATTTTTTAAGGATTTTCATCGAAATTTTGGTTTTTTGGATGTGGTCACGAATTAAGGTCCTTTTGGCTCTAGGACGCATATTTAAGGAGTTATGGCCAAAATAAGTTTTTCATATATAAATTTCAATTTTTTCAGGATTTTCATCGAAATTTTGATTTTTTGGGGGTGGTCACGAATTAAGGTCCTTTTGGCTCTAGGACGCATATTTAAGGAGTTGTGGCCAAAATAAGTTTTTCATATAAAAATTTCAATTTTTTCAGGATTTTCATCGAAATTTTGATTTTTTGGGGGTGGTCACGAATTAAGGTCCTTTTGGCTCTAGGACGCATATTTAAGGAGTTATGGCCAAAATAAGTTTTTCATATAAAAATTTCAATTTTTAAGGATTTTCATCGAAATTTTGATATTTTGGGGGTGGTCACGAATTAAGGTCCTTTTGGCTCTAGGACGCATATTTAAGGAGTTATGGCCAAAATAAGTTTTTCATATAAAAATTTCTATTTTTTCAGGATTTTCATCGAAATTTTTATTTTTTGGGGGTGGTCACGAATTAAGGTCCTTTTGGCTCTAGGACGCATATTTAAGGAGTTATGGCCAAAATAAGTTTTTCATATAAAAATTTCAATTTTTTCAGGATTTTCATCGAAATTTTGATTTTTTGGGGGTGGTCACGAATTAAGGTCCTTTTGGCTCTAGGACGCATATTTAAGGAGTTATGGCCAAAATAAGTTTTTCATATAAAAATTTAAATTTTTTCCGGATTTTCATCGAAATTTTGATTTTTTGGGGGTGGTCACGAATTAAGGTCCTTTTGGCTCTACGACGCATATTTAAGGAGTTATGGCCAAAATAAGTTTTTCATATAAAAATTTCAATTTTTTAAGGATTTTCATCGAAATTTTGATTTTTTGGGGGTGGTCACGAATTAAGGTCCTTTTGGCTCTAGGACGCATATTTAAGGAGTTATGGCCAAAATAAGTTTTTCATATAAAAATTTCAATTTTTTAAGGATTTTCATCGAAATTTTGATTTTTTGGAGGTGGTCACGAATTAAGGACCTTTTGGCTCTAGGACGCATATTTAAGGAGTTATGGCCAAAATAAGTTTTTCATATAAAAATTTCAATTTTTTAAGGATTTTCATCGAAATTTTGAATTTTTGGGGGGTGGTCACGAATTAAGGTCCTTTTGGCTCTAGGACGCATATTTAAGGAGTTATGGCCAAAATAAGTTTTTCATATAAAAATTTCAATTTTTTCAGGAGTTTCATCGAAATTTTGATTTTTTGGGGGTGGTCACGAATTAAGGTCCTTTTGGCTCTAGGACGCATATTTAAGGAGTTATGGCCAAAATAAGTTTTTCATATAAAAATTTCAATTTTTTCAGGATTTTCATCGAAATTTTGATTTTTTGGGGGTGGTCACGAATTAAGGTCCTTTTGGCTCTACGACGCATATTTAAGGAGTTATGGCCAAAATAAGTTTTTCATATAAAACTTTCAATTTTTTCAGGATTTTCATCGAAATTTTGATTTTTTGGGGGTGGTCACGAATTGAGGTCCTTTTGGCTCTAGGACGCATATTTAAGGAATTATGGCCAAAATAAGTTTTTCATATAAAAATTTCAATTTTTTCAGGATTTTTCATCGAAATTTTGATTTTTTGGGGGTGGTCACGAATTAAGGTCCTTTTGGCTCTAGGACGCATATTTAAGGAGTTATGGCCAAAATAAGTTTTTCATATAAAAATTTCAATTTTTTCAGGATTTTCATCGAAATTTTGATTTTTTTGGGGGTGGTCACGAATTAAGGTCCTTTTGGCTCTAGGACGCATATTTAAGGAGTTATGGCCAAAATAAGTTTTTCATATAAAAATTTTAATTTTTTCAGGATTTTCATCGAAATTTTGATTTTTTGGGGGTGGTCACGAATTAAGGTCCTTTTGGCTCTAGGACGCATATTTAAGGAGTTATGGCCAAAATAAGTTTTTCATATAAAAATTCAATTTTTTAAGGATTTTCATCGAAATTTTGATTTTTTGGGGGTGGTCACGAATTAAGGTCCTTTTGGCTCTAGGACGCATATTTAAGGAGTTATGGCCAAAATAAGTTTTTCATATAAAAATTTCAATTTTTTCAGGATTTTCATCGAAATTTTGATTTTTTGGAGGTGGTCACGAATTAAGGTCCTTTTGGCTCTAGGACGCATATTTAAGGAGTTATGGCCAAAATAAGTTTTTCATATAAAAATTTCAATTTTTTAAGGATTTTCATCGAAATATTGATTTTTTGGGGGTGGTCACGAATTAAGGTCCTTTTGGCTCTACGACGCATATTTAAGGAGTTATGGCCAAAATAAGTTTTTCATATAAAAATTTCATTTTTTTCAGGATTTTCATCGAAATTTTGATTTTTTTGGGGGTGGTCACGAATTAAGGTCATTTTGGCTCTAGGACGCATATTTAAGGAGTTATGGCCAAAATAAGTTTTTCATATAAAAATTTTAATTTTTTCAGGATTTTCATCGAAATTTTGATTTTTTGGGGGTGGTCACGAATTAAGGTCCTTTTGGCTCTAGGACGCATATTTAAGGAGTTATGGCCAAAATAAGTTTTTCATATAAAAATTTCAATTTTTTAAGGATTTTCATCGAAATTTTGATTTTTTGGGGGTGGTCACGAATTAAGGTCCTTTTGGCTCTAGGACGCATATTTAAGGAGTTATGGCCAAAATAAGTTTTTCATATAAAAATTTCAATTTTTAAGGATTTTCATCGAAATTTTGATTTTTTGGGGGTGGCCACGAATTAAGGTCCTTTTGGCTCTAGGACGCATATTTAAGGAGTTATGGCCAAAATAAGTTTTTCATATAAAAATTTCAATTTTTTCAGGATTTTCATCGAAATTTTGATTTTTTGGGGGTGGTCACGAATTAAGGTCCTTTTGGCTCTAGGACGCATATTTAAGGAGTTATGGCCAAAATAAGTTTTTCATATAAAAATTTCAATTTCTTCAGGATTTTCATCGAAATTTTGATTTTTTGGGGGTGGTCACGAATTAAGGTCCTTTTGGCTCTATGACGCATATTTAAGGAGTTATGGCCAAAATAAGTTTTTCATATAAAAATTTCAATTTTAAGGAGTTATGGCCAAAATAAGTTTTTCATATAAAAATTTCAATTTTTTCAGGATTTTCATCGAAATTTTGATTTTTTGGGGGTGGTCACGAATTAAGGTCCTTTTGGCTCTAGGACGCATATTTAAGGAGTTATGGCCAAAATAAGTTTTTCATATAAAAATTTCAATTTTTTCAGGATTTTCATCGAAATTTTGATTTTTTGGGGGTGGTCACGAATTAAGGTCCTTTTGGCTCTAGGACGCATATTTAAGGAGTTATGGCCAAAATAAGTTTTTCATATAAAAATTTCAATTTTTTAAGGATTTTCATCGAAATTTTGGTTTTTTGGATGTGGTCACGAATTAAGGTCCTTTTGGCTCTAGGACGCATATTTAAGGAGTAATGGCCAAAATAAGTTTTTCATATATAAATTTCAATTTTTTCAGGATTTTCATCGAAATTTTGATTTTTTGGGGGTGGTCACGAATTAAGGTCCTTTTGGCTCTAGGACGCATATTTAAGGAGTTATGGCCAAAATAAGTTTTTCATATAAAAATTTCAATTTTTTCAGGATTTTCATCGAAATTTTGATTTTTTGGGGGTGGTCACGAATTAAGGTCCTTTTGGTTCTAGAACGCATAGTTAAGGAGTTATGGCCAAAATAAGTTTTTCATATAAAAATTTCAATTTTTTCAGGATTTTCATCGAAATTTTGATTTTTTGGGGGTGGTCACGAATTAAGGTCCTTTTGGCTCTAGGACGCATATTTAAGGAGTTATGGCCAAAATAAGTTTTTCATATAAAAATTTCAATTTTTTCAGGATTTTCATCGAAATTTTGATTTTTTGGGGGTGGTCACGAATTAAGGTCCTTTTGGCTCTAGGACGCATATTTAAGGAGTTATGGCCAAAATAATTTTTTCATATAAAAATTTCAATTTTTTCAGGATTTTCATCGAAATTTTGGTTTTTTGGATGTGGTCACGAATTAAGGTCCTTTTGGCTCTAGGACGCATATTTAAGGAGTTATGGCCAAAATAAGTTTTTCATATATAAATTTCAATTTTTTCAGGATTTTCATCGAAATTTTGATTTTTTGGGGGTGGTCACGAATTAAGGTCCTTTTGGCTCTAGGACGCATATTTAAGGAGTTATGGCCAAAATAAAGTTTTCATATAAAAAATTTAATTTTTTCAGGATTTTCATCGAAATTTTGATTTTTTGGGGGTGGTCACGAATTAAGGTCCTTTTGGCTCTAGGACGCATATTTAAGGAGTTATGGCCAAAATAAGTTTTTCATATAAAAATTTCAATTTTTTCAGGATTTTCATCGAAATTTTGATTTTTTGGGGGTGGTCATGAATTAAGGTCCTTTTGGCTCTAGGACGCATATTTAAGGAGTTATGGCCAAAATAAGTTTTTCATATAAAAATTTCAATTTTTTAAGGATTTCATCGAAATTTTGATTTTTTGGGGGTGGTCACGAATTAAGGTCCTTTTGGCTCTAGGACGCATATTTAAGGAGTTATGGCCAAAATAAGTTTTTCATATAAAAATTTCAATTTTTTCAGGATTTTCATCGAAATTTTGAGTTTTTGGGGGTGGTCACGAATTAAGGTCCTTTTGGCTCTAGGACGCATATTTAAGGAGTTATGGCCAAAATAAGTTTTTCATATAAAAATTTCAATTTTTTTAGGATTTTCATCGAAATTTTGAGTTTTTGGGGGTGGTCACGAATTAAGGTCCTTTTGGCTCTAGGACGCATATTTAAGGAGTTATGGCCAAAATAAGTTTTTCATATAAAAATTTCAATTTTTTTAGGATTTTCATCGAAATTTTGATTTTTTGGGGGTGGTCACGAATTAAGGTCCTTTTGGCTCTAGGACGCATATTTAAGGAGTTATGGCCAAAATAAGTTTTTCATATAAAAATTTCAATTTTTTCAGGATTTTCATCGAAATTTTGATTTTTTAGGAGTGGTCACGAATTAAGATCCTTTTGGCTCTAGGACGCATATTTAAGGAGTTATGGCCAAAATAAGTTTTTCATATAAAAATTTCAATTTTTTCAGGATTTTCATCGAAATTTTGATTTTTTTGGGGGTGGTCACGAATTATGGTCCTTTTGGCTCTAGGACGCATATTTAAGGAGTTATGGCCAAAATAAGTTTTTCATATAAAAATTTCAATTTTTTCAGGATTTTCATCGAAATTTTGATTTTTTGGGGGTGGTCACGAATTAAGGTCCTTTTGGCTCTAGGACGCATATTTAAGGAGTTATGGCCAAAATAAGTTTTTCATATAAAAATTTCAATTTTTTCAGGATTTTCATCGAAATTTTGATTTTTTGGGGGTGGTCACGAATTAAGGTCCTTTTGGCTCTAGGACGCATATTTAAGGAGTTATGGCCAAAATAAGTTTTTCATATAAAAATTTCAATTTTTTCAGGATTTTCATCGAAATTTTGATTTTTTGGGGGTGGTCACGAATTAAGGTCCTTTTGGCTCTAGGACGCATATTTAAGGAGTTATGGCCAAAATAAGTTTTTCATATAAAAATTTCAATTTTTTCAGGATTTTCATCGAAATTTTGATTTTTTGGGGGTGGTCACGAATTAAGGTCCTTTTGGCTCTAGGACGCATATTTAAGGAGTTATGGCCAAAATAAGTTTTTCATATAAAAATTTCAATTTTTTCAGGATTTTCATCGAAATTTTGATTTTTTGGGGGTGGTCACGAATTAAGGTCCTTTTGGCTCTAGGACGCATATTTAAGGAGTTATGGCCAAAATAAGTTTTTCATATAAAAATTTCAATTTTTTCAGGATTTTCATCGAAATTTTGATTTTTTGGGGGTGGTCACGAATTAAGGTCCTTTTGGCTCTAGGACGCATATTTAAGGAGTTATGGCCAAAATAAGTTTTTCATATAAAAATTTCAATTTTTTCAGGATTTTCATCGAAATTTTGATTTTTTAGGAGTGGTCACGAATTAAGGTCCTTTTGGCTCTAGGACGCATATTTAAGGAGTTATGGCCAAAATAAGTTTTTCATATAAAAATTTCAATTTTTTCAGGATTTTCATCGAAATTTTGAATTTTTGGGGGGTGGTCACGAATTAAGGTCCTTTTGGCTCTAGGACGCATATTTAAGGAGTTATGGCCAAAATAAGTTTTTCATATAAAATTTTCATTTTTTTCAGGATTTTCATCGAAATTTTGATTTTTTGGGGGTGGTCACGAATTAAGGTCCTTTTGGCTCTAGGACGCATATTTAAGGAGTTATGGCCAAAATAAGTTTTTCATATAAAAATTTCAATTTTTTCAGGATTTTCATCGAAATTTTGATTTTTTGGGGGTGGTCACGAGTTAAGGTCCTTTTGGCTCTAGGACGCATATTTAAGGAGTTATGGCCAAAATAAGTTTTTCATATAAAAATTTCAATTTTTTCAGGATTTTCATCGAAATTTTGATTTTTTGGGGGTGGTCACGAATTAAGGTCCTTTTGGCTCTAGGACGCATATTTAAGGAGTTATGGCCAATATAAGTTTTTCATATAAAAATTTAAATTTTTTAAGGATTTTCATCGAAATTTTGATTTTTTGGGGGTGGTCACGAATTAAGGTTCTTTTGGCTCTAGGACGCATATTTAAGGAGTTATGGCCAAAATAACTTTTTCATATAAAAATTTCAATTTTTTCAGGATTTTCATCGAAATTTTGATTTTTTTGGGGGTGGTCACGAATTATGGTCCTTTTGGCTCTAGGACGCATATTTAAGGAGTTATGGCCAAAATAAGTTTTTCATATAAAAATTTCAATTTTTTCAGGATTTTCATCGAAATTTTGATTTTTTGGGGGTGGTCACGAATTAAGGTCCTTTTGGCTCTAGGACGCATATTTAAGGAGTTATGGCCGGCCAAAATAAGTTTTTCATATAAAAATTTCAATTTTTTCAGGATTTTCATCGAAATTTTGATTTTTTGGGGGTGGTCACGAATTAAGGTCCTTTTGGCTCTAGGACGCATATTTAAGGAGTTATGGCCAAAATAAGTTTTTCATATAAAAATTTCAATTTTTTCAGGATTTTCATCGAAATTTTGATTTTTTAGGAGTGGTCACGAATTAAGGTCCTTTTGGCTCTAGGACGCATATTTAAGGAGTTATGGCCAAAATAAGTTTTTCATATAAAAATTTCAATGTTTTAAGGATTTTCATCGAAATTTTGATTTTTTGGGGGTGGTCACGAATTAAGGTCCTTTTGGCTCTAGGACGCATATTTAAGGAGTTATGGCCAAAATAAGTTTTTCATATAAAAATTTCAATGTTTTAAGGATTTTCATCGAAATTTTGATTTTTTGGGGGTGGTCACGAATTAAGGTCCTTTTGGCTCTAGGACGCATATTTAAGGAGTTATGGCCAAAATAAGTTTTTCATATAAAAATTTCAATTTTTTCAGGATTTTCATCGAAATTTTGATTTTTTGGGGATGGTCACGAATTAAGGTCCTTTTGGCTCTAGGACGCATATTTAAGGAGTTATGGCCAAAATAAGTTTTTCATATAAAAATTTCAATTTTTTCAGGATTTTTCATCGAAATTTTGATTTTTTGGGGATGGTCACGAATTAAGGTCCTTTTGGCTCTAGGACGCATATTTAAGGAGTTATGCCAAAATAAGTTTTTCATATAAAAATTTCAATTTTTTAAGGATTTTCATCGAAATTTTTATTTTTTGGGGGTGGTCACGAATTAAGGTCCTTTTGGCTCTAGGACGCATATTTAAGGAGTTATGGCCAAAATAAGTTTTTCATATAAAAATTTCAATTTTTTCAGGATTTTCATCGAAATTTTGATTTTTTGGGGGTGGTCACGAATTAAGGTCCTTTTGGCTCTAGGACGCATATTTAAGGAGTTATGGCCAAAATAAGTTTTTCATATAAAAATTTCAATTTTTTCAGGATTTTCATCGAAATTTTTATTTTTTTGGGGGTGGTCACGAATTAAGGTCCTCTTGGCTCTAGGACGCATATTTAAGGAGTTATGGCCAAAATAAGTTTTTCATATAAAAATTTCAGTTTTTTCAGGATTTTCATCGAAATTTTGATTTTTTGGGGGTGGTCACCAATTAAGGTCCTTTTGGCTCTAGGACGCATATTTAAGGAGTTATGGCCAAAATAAGTTTTTCATATAAAAATTTCAATTTTTTAAGGATTTTCATCGAAATTTTGATTTTTTGGGGGTGGTCACGAATTAAGGTCCTTTTGGCTCTAGGACGCATATTTAAGGAGTTATGGCCAAAATAAGTTTTTCATATAAAAATTTAAATTTTTTCAGGATTTTCATCGAAATTTTGATTTTTTGGGGGTGGTCACGAATTAAGGTCCTTTTGGCTCTAGGACGCATATTTAAGGAGTTATGGCCAAAATAAGTTTTTCATATAAAAATTTCAATTTTTTCAGGATTTTCATCGAAATTTTGATTTTTTGGGGGTGGTCACGAATTAAGGTCCTTTTGGCTCTAGGACGCATATTTAAGGAGTTATGGCCAAAATAAGTTTTTCATATAAAAATTTCAATTTTTTCAGGATTTTCATCGAAATTTTGATTTTTTGGGGGTGGTCACGAATTAAGGTCCTTTTGGCTCTAGGACGCATATTTAAGGAGTTATGGCCAAAATAAGTTTTTCATTTAAAATTTAAATTTTTTCAGGATTTTCATCGAAATTTTGATTTTTTGGGGGTGGTCACGAATTAAGGTCCTTTTGGCTCTAGGACGCATATTTAAGGAGTTATGGCCAAAATAAGTTTTTCATATAAAAATTTCAATTTTTTAAGGATTTTCATCGAAATTTTGATTTTTTAGGGGTGGTCACGAATTAAGGTCCTTTTGGCTCTAGGACGCATATGTAAGGAGTTATGGCCAAAATAAGTTTTTCATATAAAAATTTCAATTTTTTAAGGATTTTCATCGAAATTTTGATTTTTGGGGGGTGGTCACGAATTAAGGTCCTTTTGGCTCTAGGACGCATATTTAAGGAGTTATGGCCAAACTAAGTTTTTCATATAAAAATTTCAATTTTTTCAGGATTTTCATCGAAATTTTGATTTTTTTGGGGGTGGTCACGAATTAAGGTCCTTTTGGCTCTAGGACGCATATTTAAGGAGTTATGGCCAAAATAAGTTTTTCATATAAAAATTTCAATTTTTTCAGGATTTTCATCGAAATTTTGATTTTTTTGGGGGTGGTCACGAATTAAGGTCCTTTTGGCTCTAGGACGCATATTTAAGGAGTTATGGCCAAAATAAGTTTTTCATATAAAAATTTCAATTTTTTAAGGATTTTCATCGAAATTTTGATTTTTTGGGGGTGGTCACGAATTAAGGTCCTTTTGGCTCTAGGACGCATATTTAAGGAGTTATGGCCAAAATAAGTTTTTCATATAAAAATTTCAATTTTTTCAGGATTTTCATCGAAATTTTGATTTTTTGGGTGTGGTCACGAATTGAGGTCCTTTTGGCTCTAGGACGCATATTTAAGGAGTTATGGCCAAAATAAGTTTTTCATATAAAAATTTAAATTTTTTAAGGATTTTCATCGAAATTTTGATTTTTTGGGGGTGGTCACGAATTAAGGTCCTTTTGGCTCTAGGACGCATATTTAAGGAGTTATGGCCAAAATAAGTTTTTCATATAAAAATTTCAATTTTTTCAGGATTTTCATCGAAATTTTTATTTTTTGGGGGTGGCCACGAATTAAGGTCCTTTTGGCTCTAGGACGCATATTTAAGGAGTTATGGCCAAAATAAGTTTTTCATATAAAAATTTCAATTTTTTCAGGATTTTCATCGAAATTTTGATTTTTTGGGGGTGGTCACGAATTAAGGTCCTTTTGGCTCTAGGACTCATATTTAAGGAGTTATGGCCAAAATAAGTTTTTCATATAAAAATTTCAATTTTTTCAGGATTTTCATCGAAATTTTGATTTTTTGAGGGTGGTCACGAATTAAGGTCCTTTTGGCTCTAGGACGCATATTTAAGGAGTTATGGCCAAAATAAGTTTTTCATATAAAAATTTCAATTTTTTCAGGATTTCATCGAAATTTTGATTTTTTGGGGGTGGTCACGAATTAAGGTCCTTTTGGCTCTAGGACGCATATTTAAGGAGTTATGGCCAAAATAAGTTTTTCATATAAAAATTTCAATTTTTTCAGGATTTTCATCGAAATTTTTATTTTTTTGGGGGTGGTCACGAATTAAGGTCCTCTTGGCTCTAGGACGCATATTTAAGGAGTTATGGCCAAAATAAGTTTTTCATATAAAAATTTCAGTTTTTTCAGGATTTTCATCGAAATTTTGATTTTTTGGGGGTGGTCACGAATTAAGGTCCTTTTGGCTCTAGGACGCATATTTAAGGAGTTATGGCCAAAATAAGTTTTTCATATAAAAATTTCAATTTTTTAAGGATTTTCATCGAAATTTTGATTTTTTGGGGGTGGTCACGAATTAAGGTCCTTTTGGCTCTAGGACGCATATTTAAGGAGTTATGGCCAAAATAAGTTTTTCATATAAAAATTTAAATTTTTTCAGGATTTTCATCGAAATTTTGATTTTTTGGGGGTGGTCACGAATTAAGGTCCTTTTGGCTCTAGGACGCATATTTAAGGAGTTATGGCCAAAATAAGTTTTTCATATAAAAATTTCAATTTTTTCAGGATTTTCATCGAAATTTTGATTTTTTGGGGGTGGTCACGAATTAAGGTCCTTTTGGCTCTAGGACGCATATTTAAGGAGTTATGGCCAAAATAAGTTTTTCATATAAAAATTTCAATTTTTTCAGGATTTTCATCGAAATTTTGATTTTTTGGGGGTGGTCACGAATTAAGGTCCTTTTGGCTCTAGGACGCATATTTAAGGAGTTATGGCCAAAATAAGTTTTTCATTTAAAATTTAAATTTTTTCAGGATTTTCATCGAAATTTTGATTTTTTGGGGGTGGTCACGAATTAAGGTCCTTTTGGCTCTAGGACGCATATTTAAGGAGTTATGGCCAAAATAAGTTTTTCATATAAAAATTTCAATTTTTTAAGGATTTTCATCGAAATTTTGATTTTTTAGGGGTGGTCACGAATTAAGGTCCTTTTGGCTCTAGGACGCATATGTAAGGAGTTATGGCCAAAATAAGTTTTTCATATAAAAATTTCAATTTTTTAAGGATTTTCATCGAAATTTTGATTTTTGGGGGGTGGTCACGAATTAAGGTCCTTTTGGCTCTAGGACGCATATTTAAGGAGTTATGGCCAAACTAAGTTTTTCATATAAAAATTTCAATTTTTTCAGGATTTTCATCGAAATTTTGATTTTTTTGGGGGTGGTCACGAATTAAGGTCCTTTTGGCTCTAGGACGCATATTTAAGGAGTTATGGCCAAAATAAGTTTTTCATATAAAAATTTCAATTTTTTCAGGATTTTCATCGAAATTTTGATTTTTTTGGGGGTGGTCACGAATTAAGGTCCTTTTGGCTCTAGGACGCATATTTAAGGAGTTATGGCCAAAATAAGTTTTTCATATAAAAATTTCAATTTTTTAAGGATTTTCATCGAAATTTTGATTTTTTGGGGGTGGTCACGAATTAAGGTCCTTTTGGCTCTAGGACGCATATTTAAGGAGTTATGGCCAAAATAAGTTTTTCATATAAAAATTTCAATTTTTTCAGGATTTTCATCGAAATTTTGATTTTTTGGGTGTGGTCACGAATTGAGGTCCTTTTGGCTCTAGGACGCATATTTAAGGAGTTATGGCCAAAATAAGTTTTTCATATAAAAATTTCAATTTTTTCAGGATTTTCATCGAAATTTTGATTTTTTTGGGGGTGGTCACGAATTAAGGTCCTTTTGGCTCTAGGACGCATATTTAAGGAGTTATGGCCAAAATAAGTTTTTCATATAAAAATTTCAATTTTTTAAGGATTTTCATCGAAATTTTGATTTTTTGGGGGTGGTCACGAATTAAGGTCCTTTTGGCTCTAGGACGCATATTTAAGGAGTTATGGCCAAAATAAGTTTTTCATATAAAAATTTCAATTTTTTCAGGATTTTCATCGAAATTTTGATTTTTTGGGTGTGGTCACGAATTGAGGTCCTTTTGGCTCTAGGACGCATATTTAAGGAGTTATGGCCAAAATAAGTTTTTCATATAAAAATTTAAATTTTTTAAGGATTTTCATCGAAATTTTGATTTTTTGGGGGTGGTCACGAATTAAGGTCCTTTTGGCTCTACGACGCATATTTAAGGAGTTATGGCCAAAATAAGTTTTTCATATAAAAATTTCAATTTTTTCAGGATTTTCATCGAAATTTTTATTTTTTGGGGGTGGCCACGAATTAAGGTCCTTTTGGCTCTAGGACGCATATTTAAGGAGTTATGGCCAAAATAAGTTTTTCATATAAAAATTTCAATTTTTTCAGGATTTTCATCGAAATTTTGATTTTTTGGGGGTGGTCACGAATTAAGGTCCTTTTGGCTCTAGGACTCATATTTAAGGAGTTATGGCCAAAATAAGTTTTTCATATAAAAATTTCAATTTTTTCAGGATTTTCATCGAAATTTTGATTTTTTGAGGGTGGTCACGAATTAAGGTCCTTTTGGCTCTAGGACGCATATTTAAGGAGTTATGGCCAAAATAAGTTTTTCATATAAAAATTTCAATTTTTTCAGGATTTCATCGAAATTTTGATTTTTTGGGGGTGGTCACGAATTAAGGTCCTTTTGGCTCTAGGACGCATATTTAAGGAGTTATGGCCAAAATAAGTTTTTCATATAAAAATTTCAATTTTTTCAGGATTTTCATCGAAATTTTGATTTTTTGGGGGTGGTCACGAATTAAGGTCCTTTTGGCTCTAGGACGCATATTTAAGGAGTTATGGCCAAAATAAGTTTTTCATATAAAAATTTCAATTTTTTAAGGATTTTCATCGAAATTTTGATTTTTTGGGGGTGGTCACGAATTAAGGTCCTTTTGGCTCTAGGACGCATATTTAAGGAGTTATGGCCAAAATAAGTTTTTCATATAAAAATTTCAATTTTTTAAGGATTTTCATCGAAATTTTGATTTTTTGGGGGTGGTCACGAATTAAGGTCCTTTTGGCTCTAGGACGCATATTTAAGGAGTTATGGCCAAAATAAGTTTTTCATATAAAAATTTCAATTTTTTCAGGATTTTCATCGAAATTTTGATTTTTTTGGGGGTGGTCACGAATTAAGGTCCTTTTGGCTCTAGGACGCATATTTAAAGAGTTATGGCCAAAATAAGTTTTTCATATAAAAATTTCAATTTTTTCAGGATTTTCATCGAAATTTTGATTTTTTTGGGGTGGTCACGAATTATGGTCCTTTTGGCTCTAGGACGCATATTTAAGGAGTTATGGCCAAAATAAGTTTTTCATATAAAAATTTCAATTTTTTAAGGATTTTCATCGAAATTTTGATTTTTTGGGGGTGGTCACGAATTATGGTCCTTTTGGCTCTAGGACGCATATTTAAGGAGTTATGGCCAAAATAAGTTTTTCATATAAAAATTTCAATGTTTTAAGGATTTTCATCGAAATTTTGATTTTTTGGGGGTGGTCACGAATTATGGTCCTTTTGGCTCTAGGACGCATATTTAAGGAGTTATGGCCAAAATAAGTTTTTCATATAAAAATTTCAATGTTTTAAGGATTTTCATCGAAATTTTGATTTTTTGGGGATGGTCACGAATTAAGGTCCTTTTGGCTCTAGGACGCATATTTAAGGAGTTATGGCCAAAATAAGTTTTTCATATAAAAATTTCAATTTTTTCAGGATTTTTCATCGAAATTTTGATTTTTTGGGGATGGTCACGAATTAAGGTCCTTTTGGCTCTAGGACGCATATTTAAGGAGTTATGCCAAAATAAGTTTTTCATATAAAAATTTCAATTTTTTAAGGATTTTCATCGAAATTTTTATTTTTTGGGGGTGGTCACGAATTAAGGTCCTTTTGGCTCTAGGACGCATATTTAAGGAGTTATGGCCAAAATAAGTTTTTCATATAAAAATTTCAATTTTTTCAGGATTTTCATCGAAATTTTTATTTTTTTGGGGGTGGTCACGAATTAAGGTCCTTTTGGCTCTAGGACGCATATTTAAGGAGTTATGGCCAAAATAAGTTTTTCGTATAAAAATTTCAATTTTTTCAGGATTTTCATCGAAATTTTTATTTTTTTGGGGGTGGTCACGAATTAAGGTCCTTTTGGCTCTAGGACGCATATTTAAGGAGTTATGGCCAAAATAAGTTTTTCATATAAAAATTTCAGTTTTTTCAGGATTTTCATCGAAATTTTGATTTTTTGGGGGTGGTCACGAATTAAGGTCCTTTTGGCTCTAGGACGCATATTTAAGGAGTTATGGGCAAAATAAGTTTTTCATATAAAAATTTCAATTTTTTAAGGATTTTCATCGAAATTGTGATTTTTTGGGGGTGGTCACGAATTAAGGTCCTTTTGGCTCTAGGACGCATATTTAAGGAGTTATGGGCAAAATAAGTTTTTCATATAAAAATTTCAATTTTTTAAGGATTTTCATCGAAATTGTGATTTTTTGGGGGTGGTCACGAATTAAGGTCCTTTTGGCTCTAGGACGCATATGTAAGGAGTTATGGCCAAAATAAGTTTTTCATATAAAAATTTCAATTTTTTAAGGATTTTCATCGAAATTTTGATTTTTTGGGGGTGGTCACGAATTAAGGTCCTTTTGGCTCTAGGACGCATATGTAAGGAGTTATGGCCAAAATAAGTTTTTCATATAAAAATTTCAATTTTTTAAGGATTTTCATCGAAATTTTGATTTTTTGGGGGTGATCACGAATTAAGGTCCTTTTGGCTCTAGGACGCATATTTAAGGAGTTATGGCCAAAATAAGTTTTTCATATAAAAATTTCAATTTTTTCAGGATTTTCATCGAAATTTTGATTTTTTTGGGGGTGGTCACGAATTAAGGTCCTTTTGGCTCTAGGACGCATATTTAAGGAGTTATGGCCAAAATAAGTTTTTCATATAAAAATTTCAATTTTTTCAGGATTTTCATCGAAATTTTGATTTTTTTGGGGGTGGTCACGAATTAAGGTCCTTTTGGCACTAGGACGCATATTTAAGGAGTTATGGCCAAAATAAGTTTTTCATATAAAAATTTCAATTTTTTTAAGGATTTTCATCGAAATTTTGATTTTTTGGGGGTGGTCACGAATTAAGGTCCTTTTGGCTCAAGGACGCATATTTAAGGAGTTATGGCCAAAATAAGTTTTTCATATAAAAATTTCAATTTTTTCAGGATTTTCATCGAAATTTTGATTTTTTTGGAGTGGTCACGAATTAAGGTCCTTTTGGCTCTAGGACGCATATTTAAGGAGTTATGGCCAAAATAAGTTTTTCATATAAAAATTTCAATTTTTTCAGGATTTTCATCGAAATTTTGATTTTTTTGGAGTGGTCACGAATTAAGGTCCTTTTGGCTCTAGGACGCATATTTAAGGAGTTATGGCCAAAATAAGTTTTTCATATAAAAATTTCAATTTTTTCAGGATTTTCATCGAAATTTTGATTTTTTGGGGGTGGTCACGAATTAAGGTCCTTTTGGCTCTAGGACGCATATTTAAGGAGTTATGGCCAAAATAAGTTTTTCATATAAAAATTTCAATTTTTTCAGGATTTTCATCGAAATTTTGATTTTCTGGGGGTGGTCACGAATTGAGGTCCTTTTGGCTCTAGGACGCATATTTAAGGAGTTATGGCCAAAATAAGTTTTTCATATAAAAATTTCAATTTTTTCAGGATTTTCATCGAAATTTTGATTTTTTGGGGGTGGTCACGAATTAAGGTCCTTTTGGCTCTACGGCGCATATTTAAGGAGTTATGGCCAAAATAAGTTTTTCATATAAAAATTTCAATTTTTTAAAGATTTTCATCGAAATTTTTATTTTTTGGGGGTGGCCACGAATTAAGGTCCTTTTGGCTCTAGGACGCATATTTAAGGAGTTATGGCCAAAATAAGTTTTTCATATAAAAATTTCAATTTTTTCAGGATTTTCATCGAAATTTTGATTTTTTGGGGGTGGTCACGAATTAAGGTCCTTTTGGCTCTAGGACGCATATTTAAGGAGTTATGGCCAAAATAAGTTTTTCATATAAAAATTTCAATTTTTTCAGGATTTTCATCGAAATTTTGAATTTGTAGGGGGTGGTCACGAATTAAGGTCCTTTTGGCTCTAGGACGCATATTTAAGGAGTTATGGCCAAAATAAGTTTTTCATATAAAAATTTCAATTTTTTCAGGATTTTCATCGAAATTTTGATTTTTTGGGGGTGGTCACGAATTAAGGTCCTTTTGGCTCTAGGACGCATATTTAAGGAGTTATGGCCAAAATAAGTTTTTCATATAAAAATTTCAATTTTTTCAGGATTTTCATCGAAATTTTGATTTTTTGGGGGTGGTCACGAATTAAGGTCCTTTTGGCTCTAGGACGCATATTTAAGGAGTTATGGCCAAAATAAGTTTTTCATATAAAAATTTCAATTTTTTCAGGATTTTCATCGAAATTTTGATTTTTTGGGGGTGGTCACGAATTAAGGCTCTAGGACGCATATTTAAGGAGTTATGGCCAAAATAAGTTTTTCATATAAAAATTTCAATTTTTTAAGGATTTTCATCGAAATTTTGATTTTTTTGGGGGTGGTCACGAATTAAGGTCCTTTTGGCTCTAGGACGCATATTTAAAGAGTTATGGCCAAAATAAGTTTTTCATATAAAAATTTAAATTTTTTAAGGATTTTCATCGAAATTTTGATTTTTTTGGGGGTGGTCACGAATTAAGGTCCTTTTGGCTCTAGGACGCATATTTAAGGAGTTATGGCCAAAATAAGTTTTTCATATAAAAATTTAAATTTTTTCAGGATTTTCATCGAAATTTTGATTTTTTGGGGGTGGTCACGAATTAAGGTCCTTTTGGCTCTAGGACGCATATTTAAGGAGTTATGGCCAAAATAAGTTTTTCATATAAAAATTTCAATTTTTTAAGGATTTTCATCGAAATTTTGATTTTTTGGGGGTGGTCACGAATTAAGGTCCTTTTGGCTCTAGGACGCATATTTAAGGAGTTATGGCCAAAATAAGTTTTTCATATAAAAATTTCAATTTTTTCCGGATTTTCATCGAAATTTTGATTTTTTGGGGGTGGTCACGAATTAAGGTCCTTTTGGCTCTAGAACGCATATTTAAGGAGTTATGGCCAAAATAAGTTTTTCATATAAAAATTTAAATTTTTTCAGGATTTTCATCGAAATTTTGATTTTTTTGGGGGTGGTCACGAATTAAGGTCCTTTTGGTTCTAGGACGCATATTTAAGGAGTTATGGCCAAACTAAGTTTTTCATATAAAAATTTAAATTTTTTCAGGATTTTCATCGAAATTTTGATTTTTTTGGGGGTGGTCACGAATTAAGGTCCTTTTGGCTCTAGGACGCATATTTAAGGAGTTATGGCCAAAATAAGTTTTTCATATAAAAATTTCAATTTTTTCAGGATTTTCATCGAAATTTTGATTTTTTGGGGGTGGTCACGAATTAAGGTCCTTTTGGCTCTAGGACGCATATTTAAGGAGTTATGGCCAAAATAAGTTTTTCATATAAAAATTTCAATTTTTTCCGGATTTTCATCGAAATTTTGATTTTTTAGGGGTGGTCACGAATTAAGGTCCTTTTGGCTCTAGGACGCATATTTAAGGAGTTATGGCCAAAATAAGTTTTTCATATAAAAATTTAAATTTTTTCAGGATTTTCATCGAAATTTTGATTTTTTTGGGGGTGGTCACGAATTAAGGTCCTTTTGGTTCTAGGACGCATATTTAAGGAGTTATGGCCAAACTAAGTTTTTCATATAAAAATTTAAATTTTTTCAGGATTTTCATCGAAATTTTGATTTTTTTGGGGGTGGTCACGAATTAAGGTCCTTTTGGCTCTAGGACGCATATTTAAGGAGTTATGGCCAAAATAAGTTTTTCATATAAAAATTTCAATTTTTTCAGGATTTTCATCGAAATTTTGATTTTTTGGGGGTGGTCACGAATTAAGGTCCTTTTGGCTCTAGGACGCATATTTAAGGAGTTATGGCCAAAATAAGTTTTTCATATAAAAATTTTAATTTTTTCAGGATTTTCATCGAAATTTTGATTTTTTGGGGGTGGTCACGAATTAAGGTCCTTTTGGCTCTAGGACGCATATTTAAGGAGTTATGGCCAAAATAAGTTTTTCATATAAAAATTTCAATTTTTTAAGGATTTTCATCGAAATTTTGATTTTTTGGGGGTGGTCACGAATTAAGGTCCTTTTGGCTCTAGGACGCATATTTAAGGAGTTATGGCCAAAATAAGTTTTTCATATAAAAATTTCAATTTTTTCAGGATTTTCATCGAAATTTTGATTTTTTGGGGGTGGTCACGAATTAAGGTCCTTTTGGCTCTAGGACGCATATTTAAGGAGTTATGGCCAAAATAAGTTTTTCATATAAAAATTTCAATTTTTTCAGGATTTTCATCGAAATTTTTATTTTTTGGGGGTGGTCACGAATTAAGGTCCTTTTGGCTCTAGGACGCATATTTAAGGAGTTATGCCAACATAAGTTTTTCATATAAAAATTTCAATTTTTTAAGGATTTTCATCGAAATTTTGATTTTTTGGGGGTGGTCACGAATTAAGGTCCTTTTGGCTCTAGGACGCATATTTAAGGAGTTATGGCCAAAATAAGTTTTTCATATAAAAATTTCAATTTTTTAAGGATTTTCATCGAAATTTTGATTTTTTGGGGTGGTCACGAATTAAGGTCCTTTTGGCTCTAAGACGCATATTTAAGGAGTTATGGCCAAAATAAGTTTTTCATATAAAATTTTCAATTTTTTCAGGATTTTCATCGAAATTTTGATTTTTTGGGGGTGGTCACGAATTAAGGTCCTTTTGGCTCTAAGACGCATATTTAAGGAGTTATGGCCAAAATAAGTTTTTCATATAAAAATTTCAATTTTTTCAGGATTTTCATCGAAATTTTGATTTTTTGGGGGTGGTCACGAATTAAGGTCCTTTTGGCTCTAGGACGCATATTTAAGGAGTTATGGCCAAAATAAGTTTTTCATATAAAAATTTCAATTTTTTCAGGATTTTCATCGAAATTTTGATTTTTTGGGGGTGGTCACGAATTAAGGTCCTTTTGGCTCTAGGACGCATATTTAAGGAGTTATGGCCAAAATAAGTTTTTCATATAAAAATTTCAATTTTTTCAGGATTTTCATCGAAATTTTGATTTTTTGGGGGTGGTCACGAATTAAGGTCCTTTTGGCTCTAGGACGCATATTTAAGGAGTTATGGCCAAAATAAGTTTTTCATATAAAAATTTCAATTTTTTAAGGATTTTCATCGAAATTTTGATTTTTTGGGGGTGGTCACGAATTAAGGTCCTTTTGGCTCTAGGACGCATATTTAAGGAGTTATGGCCAAAATAAGTTTTTCATATAAAAATTTAAATTTTTTAAGGATTTTCATCGAAATTTTGATTTTTTGGGGGTGGTCACGAATTAAGGTCCTTTTGGCTCTAGGACGCATATTTAAGGAGTTATGGCCAAAATAACTTTTTCATATAAAAATTTAAATTTTTTAAGGATTTTCATCGAAATTTTGATTTTTTGGGGGTGGTCACGAATTAAGGTCCTTTTGGCTCTAGGACGCATATTTAAGGAGTTATGGCCAAAATAAGTTTTTCATATAAAAATTTCAATTTTTTAAGGATTTTCATCGAAATTTTGATTTTTTGGGGGTGGTCACGAATTATGGTCCTTTTGGCTCTAGGACGCATATTTAAGGAGTTATGGCCAAAATAAGTTTTTCATATAAAAATTTCAATTTTTTAAGGATTTTCATCGAAATTTTGATTTTTTGGGGGTGGTCACGAATTAAGGTCCTTTTGGCTCTAGGACGCATATTTAAGGAGTTATGGCCAAAATAAGTTTTTCATATAAAAATTTCAATTTTTTCAGGATTTTTCATCGAAATTTTGATTTTTTGGGGGTGGTCACGAATTAATTTCCTTTTGGCTCTAGGACGCATATTTAAGGAGTTATGGCCAAAATAAGTTTTTCATATAAAAATTTCAATTTTTTCAGGATTTTCATCGAAATTTTTATTTTTTGGGGGTGGTCACGAATTAAGGTCCTTTTGGCTCTAGGACGCATATTTAAGGAGTTATGGCCAAAATAAGTTTTTCATATAAAAATTTCAATTTTTTAAGGATTTTCATCGAAATTTTGATTTTTTGGGGGGTGGTCACGAATTAAGGTCCTTTTGGCTCTAGGACGCATATTTAAGGAGTTATGGCCAAAACAAGATTTTCATATAAAAATTTCAATTTTTTAAGGATTTTCATCGAAATTTTGATTTTTTGAGGGTGGTCACGAATTAAGGTCCTTTTGGCTCTAGGACGCATATTTAAGGAGTTATGGCCAAAATAAGTTTTTCATATAAAAATTTCAATTTTTTCAGGATTTTCATCGAAATTTTGATTTTTTGGGGGTGGTCACGAATTAAGGTCCTTTTGGCTCTAGGACGCATATTTAAGGAGTTATGGCCAAAATAAGTTTTTCATATAAAAATTTCAATTTTTTCAGTATTTTCATCGAAATTTTGATTTTTTGGGGGTGGTCACGAATTAAGGTCCTTTTGGCTCTAGGACGAATATTTAAGGAGTTATGGCCAAAATAAGTTTTTCATATAAAAATTTAAATTTTTTCAGGATTTTCATCGAAATTTTGATTTTTTTGGGGGTGGTCACGAATTAAGGTCCTTTTGGCTCTAGGACGCATATTTAAGGAGTTATGGCCAAAATAAGTTTTTCATATAAAAATTTCAATTTTTTAAGGATTTTCATCGAAATTTTGATTTTTTGGGGGTGGTCACGAATTAAGGTCCTTTTGGCTCTAGGACGCATATTTAAGGAGTTATGGCCAAAATAAGTTTTTCATATAAAAATTTCAATTTTTTTCAGGATTTTCATCGAAATTTTGATTTTTTGGGGGTGGTCACGAATTAAGGTCCTTTTGGCTCTAGGACGCATATTTAAGGAGTTATGGCCAAAATAAGTTTTTCATATAAAAATTTCAATTTTTTCAGGATTTTCATCGAAATTTTGATTTTTTGGGGGTGGTCACGAATTAAGGTCCTTTTGGCTCTAGGACGCATATTTAAGGAGTTATGGCCAAAATAAGTTTTTCATATAAAAATTTCAATTTTTTCAGGATTTTCATCGAAATTTTGATTTTTTGGGGGTGGTCACGAATTAAGGACCTTTTGGCTCTAGGACGCATATTTAAGGAGTTATGGCCAAAATAAGTTTTTCATATAAAAATTTCAATTTTTTAAGGATTTTCATCGAAATTTTGATTTTTGGGGGGTGGTCACGAATTAAGGTCCTTTTGGCTCTAGGACGCATATTTAAGGAGTTATGGCCAAAATAAGTTTTTCATATAAAAATTTCAATTTTTTAAGGATTTTCATCGAAATTTTGATTTTTTGGGGGTGGTCACGAATTAAGGTCCTTTTGGCTCTAGGACGCATATTTAAGGAGTTATGGCCAAAATAAGTTTTTCATATAAAAATTTCAATTTTTTCAGGATTTTCATCGAAATTTTGATTTTTTGGGGGTGGTCACGAATTAAGGTCCTTTTGGCTCTAGGACGCATATTTAAGGAGTTATGGCCAAAATAAGTTTTTCATATAAAAATTTCAATTTTTTCAGGATTTTCATCGAAATTTTGATTTTTTGGGGGTGGTCACGAATTAAGGTCCTTTTGGCTCTAGGACGCATATTTAAGGAGTTATGGCCAAAATAAGTTTTTCATATAAAAATTTCAATTTTTTCAGGATTTCCATCGAAATTTTGATTTTTTGGGGGTGGTCACGAATTAAGGACCTTTTGGCTCTAGGACGCATATTTAAGGAGTTATGGCCAAAATAAGTTTTTCATATAAAAATTTAAATTTTTTAAGGATTTTCATCGAAATTTTGATTTTTTGGGGGTGGTCACGAATTAAGGTCCTTTTGGCTCTAGGACGCATATTTAAGGAGTTATGGCCAAAATAAGTTTTTCATATAAAAATTTCAATTTTTTAAGGATTTTCATCGAAATTTTGATTTTTTGGGGGTGGTCACGAATTAAGGTCCTTTTGGCTCTAGGACGCATATTTAAGGAGTTATGGCCAAAATAAGTTTTCCATATAAAAATTTCAATTTTTTAAGGATTTTCATCGAAATTTTGATTTTTTGGGGGTGGTCACGAATTAAGGTCCTTTTGGCTCTAGGACGCATATTTAAGGAGTTATTGCCAAAATAAGTTTTTCATATAAAAATTTCAATATTTTCAGGATTTTCATCGAAATTTTTATTTTTTGGGGGTGGTCACGAATTAAGGTCCTTTTGGCTCTAGGACGCATATTTAAGGAGTTATGGCCAAAATAAGTTTTTCATATAAAAATTTCAATTTTTTCAGGATTTTCATCGAAATTTTTATTTTTTGGGGGTGGTCACGAATTAAGGTCCTTTTGGCTCTAGGACGCATATTTAAGGAGTTATGGCCAAAATAAGTTTTTCATATAAAAATTTCAATTTTTTCAGGACTTATTTTTTTGGGGGTGGTCACGAATTAAGGTAGGACGCATATTTAAGGAGTTATGGCCAAAATAAGTTTTTCATATAAAAATTTCAATTTTTTAAGGATTTTCATCGAAATTTTGATTTTTTGGGGGTGGTCACGAATTAAGGTCCTTTTGGCTCTAGGACGCATATTTAAGGAGTTATGGCCAAAATAAGTTTTTCATATAAAAATTTCAATTTTTTTCAGGATTTTCATCGAAATTTTGATTTTTTGGGGGTGGTCACGAATTAAGGTCCTTTTGGCTCTAGGACGCATATTTAAGGAGTTATGGCCAAAATAAGTTTTTCATATAAAAATTTCAATTTTTTCAGGATTTTCATCGAAATTTTGATTTTTTGGGGGTGGTCACGAATTAAGGTCCTTTTGGCTCTAGGACGCATATTTAAGGAGTTATGGCCAAAATAAGTTTTTCATATAAAAATTTCAATTTTTTCAGGATTTTCATCGAAATTTTGATTTTTTGGGGGTGGTCACGAATTAAGGACCTTTTGGCTCTAGGACGCATATTTAAGGAGTTATGGCCAAAATAAGTTTTTCATATAAAAATTTCAATTTTTTAAGGATTTTCATCGAAATTTTGATTTTTGGGGGGTGGTCACGAATTAAGGTCCTTTTGGCTCTAGGACGCATATTTAAGGAGTTATGGCCAAAATAAGTTTTTCATATAAAAATTTCAATTTTTTAAGGATTTTCATCGAAATTTTGATTTTTTGGGGGTGGTCACGAATTAAGGTCCTTTTGGCTCTAGGACGCATATTTAAGGAGTTATGGCCAAAATAAGTTTTTCATATAAAAATTTCAATTTTTTTAGGATTTTCATCGAAATTTTGATTTTTTGGGGGTGGTCACGAATTAAGGTCCTTTTGGCTCTAGGACGCATATTTAAGGAGTTATGGCCAAAATAAGTTTTTCATATAAAAATTTCAATTTTTTCAGGGTTTTCATCGAAATTTTGATTTTTTGGGGGTGGTCACGAATTAAGGTCCTTTTGGCTCTAGGACGCATATTTAAGGAGTTATGGCCAAAATAAGTTTTTCATATAAAAATTTCAATTTTTTCAGGATTTCCATCGAAATTTTGATTTTTTGGGGGTGGTCACGAATTAAGGACCTTTTGGCTCTAGGACGCATATTTAAGGAGTTATGGCCAAAATAAGTTTTTCATATAAAAATTTAATTTTTTTAAGGATTTTCATCGAAATTTTGATTTTTTGGGGGTGGTCACGAATTAAGGTCCTTTTGGCTCTAGGACGCATATTTAAGGAGTTATGGCCAAAATAAGTTTTTCATATAAAAATTTCAATTTTTTAAGGATTTTCATCGAAATTTTGATTTTTTGGGGGTGGTCACGAATTAAGGTCCTTTTGGCTCTAGGACGCATATTTAAGGAGTTATGGCCAAAATAAGTTTTTCATATAAAAATTTCAATTTTTTCAGGATTTTCATCGAAATTTTGATTTTTTGGGGGTGGTCACGAATTAAGGTCCTTTTGGCTCTAGGACGCATATTTAAGGAGTTATGGCCAAAATAAGTTTTTCATATAAAAATTTCAATTTTTTAAGGATTTTCATCGAAATTTTGATTTTTGGGGGGTGGTCACGAATTAAGGTCCTTTTGGCTCTAGGACGCATATTTAAGGAGTTATGGCCAAAATAAGTTTTTCATATAAAAATTTCAATTTTTTCAGGATTTTCATCGAAATTTTGATTTTTTGGGGGTGGTCACGAATTAAGGTCCTTTTGGCTCTAGGACGCATATTTAAGGAGTTATGGCCAAAATAAGTTTTTCATATAAAAATTTCAATTTTTTAAGGATTTTCATCGAAATTTTGAATTTTTGGGGGGTGGTCACGAATTAAGGTCCTTTTGGCTCTAGGACGCATATTTAAGGAGTTATGGCCAAAATAAGTTTTTCATATAAAAATTTCAATTTTTTAAGGATTTTCATCGAAATTTTGATTTTTTGGGGGTGGTCACGAATTAAGGTCCTTTTGGCTCTAGGACGCATATTTAAGGAGTTATGGCCAAAATAAGTTTTTCATATAAAAATTTCAATTTTTTAAGGATTTTCATCGAAATTTTGAATTTTTGGGGGGTGGTCACGAATTAAGGTCCTTTTGGCTCTAGGACGCATATTTAAGGAGTTATGGCCAAAATAAGTTTTTCATATAAAAATTTCAATTTTTTAAGGATTTTCATCGAAATTTTGATTTTTTGGGGGTGGTCACGAATTAAGGTCCTTTTGGCTCTAGGACGGATATTTAAGGAGTTATGGCCAAAATAAGTTTTTCATATAAAAATTTGAATTTTTTAAGGATTTTCATCGAAATTTTGATTTTTTGGGGGGTGGTCACGAATTAAGGTCCTTTTGGCTCTAGGACGCATATTTAAGGAGTTATGGCCAAAATAAGTTTTTCATATAAAAATTTCAATTTTTTAAGGATTTTCATCGAAATTTTGATTTTTTGGGGGTGGTCACGAATTAAGGTCCTTTTGGCTCTAGGACGCATATTTAAGGAGTTATGGCCAAAATAAGTTTTTCATATAAAAATTTCAATTTTTTCAGGATTTTCATCGAAATTTTGATTTTTTGGGGGTGGTCACGAATTAAGGTCCTTTTGGCTCTAGGACGCATATTTAAGGAGTTATGGCCAAAATAAGTTTTTCATATAAAAATTTCAATTTTTTAAGGATTTTCATCGAAATTTTGATTTTTGGGGGGTGGTCACGAATTAAGGTCCTTTTGGCTCTAGGACGCATATTTAAGGAGTTATGGCCAAAATAAGTTTTTCATATAAAAATTTCAATTTTTTCAGGATTTTCATCGAAATTTTGATTTTTTGGGGGTGGTCACGAATTAAGGTCCTTTTGGCTCTAGGACGCATATTTAAGGAGTTATGGCCAAAATAAGTTTTTCATATAAAAATTTCAATTTTTTAAGGATTTTCATCGAAATTTTGAATTTTTGGGGGGTGGTCACGAATTAAGGTCCTTTTGGCTCTAGGACGCATATTTAAGGAGTTATGGCCAAAATAAGTTTTTCATATAAAAATTTCAATTTTTTAAGGATTTTCATCGAAATTTTGATTTTTTGGGGGTGGTCACGAATTAAGGTCCTTTTGGCTCTAGGACGGATATTTAAGGAGTTATGGCCAAAATAAGTTTTTCATATAAAAATTTGAATTTTTTAAGGATTTTCATCGAAATTTTGATTTTTTGGGGGGTGGTCACGAATTAAGGTCCTTTTGGCTCTAGGACGCATATTTAAGGAGTTATGGCCAAAATAAGTTTTTCATATAAAAATTTCAATTTTTTCAGGATTTTCATCGAAATTTTGATTTTTTGGGGGTGGTCACGAATTAAGGTCCTTTTGGCTCTAGGACGCATATTTAAGGAGTTATGGCCAAAATAAGTTTTTCATATAAAAATTTCAATTTTTTCAGGATTTTCATCGAAATTTTGATTTTTTGGGGGTGGTCACGAATTAAGGTCCTTTTGGCTCTAGGACGCATATTTAAGGAGTTATGGCCAAAATAAGTTTTTCATATAAAAATTTCAATTTTTTCAGGATTTTCATCGAAATTTTGATTTTTTGGGGGTGGTCACGAATTAAGGTCCTTTTGGCTCTAGGACGCATATTTAAGGAGTTATGGCCAAAATAAGTTTTTCATATAAAAATTTCAATTTTTTCAGGATTTTCATCGAAATTTTGATTTTTTTGGGGGTGGTCACGAATTAAGGTCCTTTTGGCTCTAGGACGCATATTTAAGGAGTTATGGCCAAAATAAGTTTTTCATATAAAAATTTCAATTTTTTCAGGATTTTCATCGAAATTTTTATTTTTTGGGGGTGGTCACGAATTAAGGTCCTTGGCTCTAGGACGCATATTTAAGGAGTTATGGCCAAAATAAGTTTTTCATATAAAAATTTCAATTTTTTCAGGATTTTCATCGAAATTTTTATTTTTTGGGGGTGGCCACGAATTAAGGTCCTTTTGGCTCCAGGACGCATATTTAAGGAGTTATGGCCAAAATAAGTTTTTCATATAAAAATTTCAATTTTTTCAGGATTTTCATCGAAATTTTGATTTTTTGGGGGTGGTCACGAATTATGGTCCTTTTGTGTCTAGGACGCATATTTAAGGAGTTATGGCCAAAATAAGTTTTTCATATAAAAATTTCAATTTTTTCAGGATTTTCATCGAAATTTTGATTTTTTTTGGGGGTGGTCACGAATTAAGGTCCTTTTGGCTCTAGGACGCATATTTAAGGAGTTATGGCCAAAATAAGTTTTTCATATAAAAATTTCAATTTTTTCAGGATTTTCATCGAAATTTTGATTTTTTTGGGGGTGGTCACGAATTAAGGTCCTTTTGGCTCTAGGACGCATATTTAAGGAGTTATGGCCAAAATAAGTTTTTCATATAAAAATTTCAATTTTTTCAGGATTTTCATCGAAATTTTGATTTTTTGGGGGTGGTCACGAATTAAGGTCCTTTTGGCTCTAGGACGCATATTTAAGGAGTTATGGCCAAAATAAGTTTTTCATATAAAAATTTCAATTTTTTCAGGATTTTCATCGAAATTTTGATTTTTTGGGGGTGGTCACGAATTAAGGTCCTTTTGGCTCTAGGACGCATATTTAAGGAGTTATGGCCAAAATAAGTTTTTCATATAAAAATTTCAATTTTTTCAGGATTTTCATCGAAATTTTGATTTTTTGGGGGTGGTCACGAATTAAGGTCCTTTTGGCTCTAGGACGCATATTTAAGGAGTTATGGCCAAAATAAGTTTTTCATATAAAAATTTCAATTTTTTCAGGATTTTCATCGAAATTTTGATTTTTTGGGGGTGGTCACGAATTAAGGTCCTTTTGGCTCTAGGACGCATATTTAAGGAGTTATGGCCAAAATAAGTTTTTCATATAAAAATTTCAATTTTTTCAGGATTTTCATCGAATTAAGGTCCTTTTGGCTCTAGGACGCATATTTAAGGAGTTATGGCCAAAATAAGTTTTTCATATAAAAATTTCAATTTTTTCAGGATTTTCATCGAAATTTTTATTTTTTGGGGGTGGCCACGAATTAAGGTCCTTTTGGCTCTAGGACGCATATTTAAGGAGTTATGGCCAAAATAAGTTTTTCATATAAAAATTTCAATTTTTTCAGGATTTTCATCGAAATTTTTATTTTTTGGGGGTGGCCACGAATTAAGGTCCTTTTGGCTCTAGGACGCATATTTAAGGAGTTATGGCCAAAATAAGTTTTTCATATAAAAATTTCAATTTTTTCAGGATTTTCATCGAAATTTTTATTTTTTGGGGGTGGCCACGAATTAAGGTCCTTTTGGCTCTAGGACGCATATTTAAGGAGTTATGGCCAAAATAAGTTTTTCATATAAAAATTTCAATTTTTTCAGGATTTTCATCGAAATTTTGATTTTTTGGGGGTGGTCACGAATTAAGGTCCTTTTGGCTCTAGGACGCATATTTAAGGAGTTATGGCCAAAATAAGTTTTTCATATAAAAATTTCAATTTTTTAAGGATTTTCATCGAAATTTTGATTTTTTGGGGGTGGTCACGAATTAAGGTCCTTTTGGCTCTAGGACGCATATTTAAGGAGTTATGGCCAAAATAAGTTTTTCATATAAAAATTTAATTTTTTAAGGATTTTCATCGAAATTTTGATTTTTTGGGGGTGGTCACGAATTAAGGTCCTTTTGGCTCTAGGACGCATATTTAAGGAGTTATGGCCAAAATAAGTTTTTCATATAAAAATTTCAATTTTTTAAGGATTTTCATCGAAATTTTGATTTTTGGGGGTGGTCACGAATTAAGGTCCTTTTGGCTATAGGACGCATATTTAAGGAGTTATGGCCAAAATAAGTTTTTCATATAAAAATTTCAATTTTTTCAGGATTTTCATCGAAATTTTGATTTTTTGGGGGTGGTCACGAATTAAGGTCCTTTTGGCTCTAGGACGCATATTTAAGGAGTTATGGCCAAAATAAATTTTTCATATAAAAATTTCAATTTTTTAAGGATTTTCATCGAAATTTTGATTTTTTGGGGGTGGTCACGAATTAAGGTCCTTTTGGCTCTACGACGCATATTTAAGGAGTTATGGCCAAAATAAGTTTTTCATATAAAAATTTAAATTTTTTAAGGATTTTCATCGAAATTTTTATTTTTTGGGGGTGGTCACGAATTAAGGTCCTTTTGGCTCTAGGACGCATATTTAAGGAGTTATGGCCAAAATAAGTTTTTCATATAAAAATTTCAATTTTTTCAGGATTTTCATCGAAATTTTGATTTTTTGGGGGTGGTCACGAATTAAGGTCCTTTTGGCTCTAGGACGCATATTTAAGGAGTTATGGCCAAAATAAGTTTTTCATATAAAAATTTCAATTTTTTCAGGATTTTCATCGAAATTTTGTTTTTTTGGGGGTGGTCACGAATTAAGGTCCTTTTGGCTCTAGGACGCATATTTAAGGAGTTATGGCCAAAATAAGTTTTTCATATAAAAATTTCAATTTTTTAAGGATTTTCATCGAAATTTTGATTTTTTGGGGGTGGTCACGAATTAAGGTCCTTTTGGCTCTAGGACGCATATTTAAGGAGTTATGGCCAAAATAAGTTTTTCATATAAAAATTTCAATTTTTTAAGGATTTTCATCGAAATTTTGATTTTTTGGGGGTGGTCACGAATTAAGGTCCTTTTGGCTCTAGGACGCATATTTAAGGAGTTATGGCCAAAATAAGTTTTTCATATAAAAATTTCAATTTTTTCAGGATTTTCATCGAAATTTTGATTTTTTGGGGGTGGTCACGAATTAAGATCCTTTTGGCTCTAGGACGCATATTTAAGGAGTTATGGCCAAAATAAGTTTTTCATATAAGAATTTCAATTTTTTCAGGATTTTCATCGAAATCTTGATTTTTTGGGGGTGGTCACGAATTAAGGTCCTTTTGGCTCTAGGACGCATATTTAAGGAGTTATGGCCAAAATAAGTTTTTCATATAAAAATTTCAATTTTTTCAGGATTTTCATCGAAATTTTGATTTTTTGGGGGTGGTCACGAATTAAGGTCCTTTTGGCTCTAGGACGCATATTTAAGGAGTTATGGCCAAAATAAGTTTTTCATATAAAAATTTCAATTTTTTCAGGATTTTCATCGAAATTTTGATTTTTTGGGGGTGGTCACGAATTAAGGTCCTTTTGGCTCTAGGACGCATATTTAAGGAGTTATGGCCAAAATAAGTTTTTCATATAAAAATTTCAATTTTTTAAGGATTTTCATCGAAATTTTGATTTTTTGGGGGTGGTCACGAATTAAGGTCCTTTTGGCTCTAGGACGCATATTTAAGGAGTTATGGCCAAAATAAGTTTTTCATATAAAAATTTCAATTTTTTCAGGATTTTCATCGAAATTTTGATTTTTTGGGGGTGGTCACGAATTAAGGTCCTTTTGGCTCTAGGACGCATATTTAAGGAGTTATGGCCAAAATAAGTTTTTCATATAAAAATTTCAATTTTTTCAGGATTTTCATCGAAATTTTGATTTTTTGGGGGTGGTCACGAATTAAGGTCCTTTTGGCTCTAGGACGCATATTTAAGGAGTTATGGCCAAAATAAGTTTTTCATATAAAAATTTCAATTTTTCCAGGATTTTCATCGAAATTTTGATTTTTTGGGGGTGGTTACGAATTAAGGTCCTTTTGGCTCTAGGACGCATATTTAAGGAGTTATGGCCAAAATAAATTTTTCATATAAAAATTTCAATTTTTAAGGATTTTCATCGAAATTTTGATTTTTGGGGGGTGGTCACGAATTAAGGTCCTTTTGGCTCTAGGACGCATATTTAAGGAGTTATGGCCAAAATAAGTTTTTCATATAAAAATTTCAATTTTTTCAGGATTTTCATCGAAATTTTGATTTTTTGGGGGTGGTCACGAATTAAGGTCCTTTTGGCTCTAGGACGCATATTTAAGGAGTTATGGCCAAAATAAGTTTTTCATATAAAAATTTCAATTTTTTCAGGATTTTCATCGAAATTTTGATTTTTTGGGGGTGGTCACGAATTAAGGTCCTTTTGGCTCTAGGACGCATATTTAAGGAGTTATGGCCAAAATAAGTTTTTCATATAAAAATTTAAATTTTTTAAGGATTTTCATCGAAATTTTGATTTTTTGGGGGTGGTCACGAATTAAGGTCCTTTTGGCTCTAGGACGCATATTTAAGGAGTTATGGCCAAAATAAGTTTTTCATATAAAAATTTCAATTTTTTCAGGATTTTCATCAAAATTTTGATTTTTTGGGGGTGGTCACGAATTAAGGTCCTTTTGGCTCTAGGACGCATATTTAAGGAGTTATGGCCAAAATAAGTTTTTCATATAAAAATTTCAATTTTTCCAGGATTTTCATCGAAATTTTTATTTTTTGGGGGTGGTCACGAATTAAGGTCCTTTTGGCTCTAGGACGCATATTTAAGGAGTTATGGCCAAAATAAGTTTTTCATATAAAAATTTCAATTTTTTAAGGATTTTCATCGAAATTTTGATTTTTGGGGGGTGGTCACGAATTAAGGTCCTTTTGGCTCTAGGACGCATATTTAAGGAGTTATGGCCAAAATAAGTTTTTCATATAAAAATTTCAATTTTTTTTTGGGGGGTGGTCACGAATTAAGGTCCTTTTGGCTCTAGGACGCATATTTAAGGAGTTATGGCCAAAATAAGTTTTTCATATAAAAATTTCAATTTTTTCAGGATTTTCATCGAAATTTTGATTTTTTTGGGGGTGGTCACGAATTAAGGTCCTTTTGGCTCTAGGACGCATATTTAAGGAGTTATGGCCAAAATAAGTTTTTCATATAAAAATTTCAATTTTTTCAGGATTTTCATCGAAATTTTTATTTTTTTGGGGGTGGTCACGAATTAAGGTCCTTTTGGCTCTAGGACGCATATTTAAGGAGTTATGGCCAAAATAAGTTTTTCAAATAAAAATTTCAATTTTTTAAGGATTTTCATCGAAATTTTGATTTTTTGGGGGGTGGTCACGAATTAAGGTCCTTTTGGCTCTAGGACGCATATTTAAGGAGTTATGGCCAAAATAAGTTTTTCATATAAAAATTTCAATTTTTTAAGGATTTTCATCGAAATTTTGATTTTTTGGGGGTGGTCACGAATTAAGGTCCTTTTGGCTCTAGGACGCATATTTAAGGAGTTATGGCCAAAATAAGTTTTTCATATAAAAATTTCAATTTTTTCAGGATTTTCATCGAAATTTTGATTTTTTGGGGGTGGTCACGAATTAAGGTCCTTTTGGCTCTAGGACGCATATTTAAGGAGTTATGGCCAAAATAAGTTTTTCATATAAAAATTTCAATTTTTTCAGGATTTTCATCGAAATTTTGATTTTTTGGGGGTGGTCACGAATTAAGGTCCTTTTGGCTCTAGGACGCATATTTAAGGAGTTATGGCCAAAATAAGTTTTTCATATAAAAATTTCAATTTTTTCAGGATTTTCATCGAAATTTTGATTTTTTGGGGGTGGTCACGAATTAAGGTCCTTTTGGCTCTAGGACGCATATTTAAGGAGTTATGGCCAAAATAAGTTTATCATATAAAAATTTCAATTTTTTCAGGATTTTCATCGAAATTTTGATTTTTTGGGGGTGGTCACGAAATAAGGTCCTTTTGGCTCTAGGACGCATATTTAAGGAGTTATGGCCAAAATAAGTTTTTCGTATAAAAATTTCAATTTTTTCAGGATTTTCATCGAAATTTTAATTTTTTGGGGGTGGTCACGAATTAAGGTCCTTTTGGCTCTAGGACGCATATTTAAGGAGTTATGGCCAAAATAAGTTTTTCATATAAAAATTTCAATTTTTTCAGGATTTTCATCGAAATTTTGATTTTTTGGGGGTGGTCACGAATTAAGGTCCTTTTGGCTCTAGGACGCATATTTAAGGAGTTATGGCCAAAATAAGTTTTTCATATAAAAATTTCAATTTTTTCAGGATTTTCATCGAAATTTTGATTTTTTGGGGGTGGTCACGAATTAAGGTCCTTTTGGCTCTAGGACGCATATTTAAGGAGTTATGGCCAAAATAAGTTTTTCATATAAAAATTTCAATTTTTTCAGGATTTTCATCGAAATTTTGATTTTTTGGGGGGTGGTCACGAATTAAGGTCCTTTTGGCTCTAGGACGCATATTTAAGGAGTTATGGCCAAAATAAGTTTTTCATATAAAAATTTCAATTTTTTAAGGATTTTCATCGAAATTTTGATTTTTTGGGGGTGGTCACGAATTAAGGTCCTTTTGGCTCTAGGACGCATATTTAAGGAGTTATGGCCAAAATAAGTTTTTCATATAAAAATTTCAATTTTTTAAGGATTTTCATCGAAATTTTTATTTTTTGGGGGTGGTCACGAATTAAGGTCCTTTTGGCTCTAGGACGCATATTTAAGGAGTTATGGCCAAAATAAGTTTTTCATATAAAAATTTCAATTTTTTCAGGATTTTCATCGAAATTTTTATTTTTTGGGGGTGGTCACGAATTAAGGTCCTTTTGGCTCTAGGACGCATATTTAAGGAGTTATGGCCAAAATAAGTTTTTCATATAAAAATTTCAATTTTTTCAGGATTTTCATCGAAATTTTTATTTTTTGGGGGTGGTCACGAATTAAGGTCCTTTTGGCTCTAGGACGCATATTTAAGGAGTTATGGCCAAAATAAATTTTTCATATAAAAATTTCAATTTTTTCAGGATTTTCATCGAAATTTTGATTTTTTGGGGGTGGTCACGAATTAAGGTCCTTTTGGCTCTAGGACGCATATTTAAGGAGTTATGGCCAAAATAAGTTTTTCATATAAAAATTTCAATTTTTTCAGGATTTTCATCGTAATTTTGATTTTTTGAGGGTGGTCACGAATTAAGGTCCTTTTGGCTCTTGGACGCATATTTAAGGAGTTATGGCCAAAATAAGTTTTTCATATAAAAATTTCAATTTTTTCAGGATTTTCATCGAAATTTTGATTTTTTGGGGGTGGTCACGAATTAAGGTCCTTTTGGCTCTAGGTCGCATATTTAAGGAGTTATGGCCAAAATAAGTTTTTCATATAAAAATTTCAATTTTTTCAGGATTTTCATCGAAATTTTGATTTTTTGGGGGTGGTCACGAATTAAGGTCCTTTTGGCTCTAGGACGCATATTTAAGGAGTTATGGCCAAAATAAGTTTTTCATATAAAAATTTCAATTTTTTCAGGATTTTCATCGAAATTTTGATTTTTTGGGGGGTGGTCACGAATTAAGGTCCTTTTGGCTCTAGGACGCATATTTAAGGAGTTATGGCCAAAATAAGTTTTTCATATAAAAATTTCAATTTTTTAAGGATTTTCATCGAAATTTTGATTTTTTGGGGGTGGTCACGAATTAAGGTCCTTTTGGCTCTAGGACGCATATTTAAGGAGTTATGGCCAAAATAAGTTTTTCATATAAAAATTTCAATTTTTTAAGGATTTTCATCGAAATTTTGATTTTTTGGGGGTGGTCACGAATTAAGGTCCTTTTGGCTCTAGGACGCATATTTAAGGAGTTATGGCCAAAATAAGTTTTTCATATAAAAATTTCATTTTTTTAAGGATTTTCATCGAAATTTTTATTTTTTGGGGGTGGTCACGAATTAAGGTCCTTTTGGCTCTAGGACGCATATTTAAGGAGTTATGGCCAAAATAAGTTTTTCATATAAAAATTTCAATTTTTTCAGGATTTTCATCGAAATTTTGATTTTTTGGGGGTGGTCACGAATTAAGGTCCTTTTGGCTCTAGGACGCATATTTAAGGAGTTATGGCCAAAATAAGTTTTTCATATAAAAATTTCAATTTTTTCAGGATTTTCATCGAAATTTTTATTTTTTGGGGGTGGTCACGAATTAAGGTCCTTTTGGCTCTAGGACGCATATTTAAGGAGTTATGGCCAAAATAAGTTTTTCATATAAAAATTTCAATTTTTTCAGGATTTTCATCGAAATTTTTATTTTTTGGGGGTGGTCACGAATTAAGGTCCTTTTGGCTCTAGGACGCATATTTAAGGAGTTATGGCCAAAATAAATTTTTCATATAAAAATTTCAATTTTTTCAGGATTTTCATCGAAATTTTGATTTTTTGGGGGTGGTCACGAATTAAGGTCCTTTTGGCTCTAGGTCGCATATTTAAGGAGTTATGGCCAAAATAAGTTTTTCATATAAAAATTTCAATTTTTTCAGGATTTTCATCGAAATTTTGATTTTTTGGGGGTGGTCACGAATTAAGGTCCTTTTGGCTCTAGGACGCATATTTAAGGAGTTATGGCCAAAATAAGTTTTTCATATAAAAATTTCAATTTTTTCAGGATTTTCATCGAAATTTTGATTTTTTGGGGGGTGGTCACGAATTAAGGTCCTTTTGGCTCTAGGACGCATATTTAAGGAGTTATGGCCAAAATAAGTTTTTCATATAAAAATTTCAATTTTTTAAGGATTTTCATCGAAATTTTGATTTTTTGGGGGTGGTCACGAATTAAGGTCCTTTTGGCTCTAGGACGCATATTTAAGGAGTTATGGCCAAAATAAGTTTTTCATATAAAAATTTCAATTTTTTAAGGATTTTCATCGAAATTTTGATTTTTTGGGGGGTGGTCACGAATTAAGGTCCTTTTGGCTCTAGGACGCATATTTAAGGAGTTATGGCCAAAATAAGTTTTTCATATAAAAATTTCAATTTTTTAAGGATTTTCATCGAAATTTTGATTTTTTGGGGGTGGTCACGAATTAAGGTCCTTTTGGCTCTAGGACGCATATTTAAGGAGTTATGGCCAAAATAAGTTTTTCATATAAAAATTTCAATTTTTTAAGGATTTTCATCGAAATTTTGATTTTTTGGGGGTGGTCACGAATTAAGGTCCTTTTGGCTCTAGGACGCATATTTAAGGAGTTATGGCCAAAATAAGTTTTTCATATAAAAATTTCAATTTTTTCAGGATTTTCATCGAAATTTTGATTTTTTGGGGGTGGTCACGAATTAAGGTCCTTTTGGCTCTAGGACGCATATTTAAGGAGTTATGGCCAAAATAAGTTTTTCATATAAAAATTTCAATTTTTTCAGGATTTTCATCGAAATTTTGATTTTTTGGGGGTGGTCACGAATTAAGGTCCTTTTGGCTCTAGGACGCATATTTAAGGAGTTATGGCCAAAATAAGTTTTTCATATAAAAATTTCAATTTTTTCAGGATTTTCATCGAAATTTTGATTTTTTGGGGGTGGTCACGAATTAAGGTCCTTTTGGCTCTAGGACGCATATTTAAGGAGTTATGGCCAAAATAAGTTTTTCATATAAAAATTTCAATTTTTTAAGGATTTTCATCGAAATTTTTATTTTTTGGGGGTGGTCACGAATTAAGGTCCTTTTGGCTCTAGGACGCATATTTAAGGAGTTATGGCCAAAATAAGTTTTTCATATAAAAATTTAAATTTTTTCCGGATTTTCATCGAAATTTTGATTTTTTGGGGGTGGTCACGAATTAAGGTCCTTTTGGCTCTAGGTCGCATATTTAAGGAGTTATGGCCAAAATAAAAATTTCAATTTTTTCAGGATTTTCATCGAAATTTTGATTTTTTGGGGGTGGTCACGAATTAAGGTCCTTTTGGCTCTAGGACGCATATTTAAGGAGTTATGGCCAAAATAAGTTTTTCATATAAAAATTTCAATTTTTTAAGGATTTTCATCGAATTTTGATTTTTTGGGGGTGGTCACGAATTAAGGTCCTTTTGGCTCTAGGACGCATATTTAAGGAGTTATGGCCAAAATAAGTTTTTCATATAAAAATTTCAATTTTTTCAGGATTTTCATCGAAATTTTGATTTTTTGGGGGTGGTCACGAATTAAGGTCCTTTTGGCTCTAGGACGCATATTTAAGGAGTTATGGCCAAAATAAGTTTTTCATATAAAAATTTCAATTTTTTAAGGATTTTCATCGAAATTTTTATTTTTTGGGGGTGGTCACGAATTAAGGTCCTTTTGGCTCTAGGACGCATATTTAAGGAGTTATGGCCAAAATAAGTTTTTCATATAAAAATTTCAATTTTTTCAGGATTTTCATCGAAATTTTGATTTTTTGGGGGTGGTCACGAATTAAGGTCCTTTTGGCTCTAGGTCGCATATTTAAGGAGTTATGGCCAAAATAAAAATTTCAATTTTTTCAGGATTTTCATCGAAATTTTGATTTTTTGGGGGTGGTCACGAATTAAGGTCCTTTTGGCTCTAGGACGCATATTTAAGGAGTTATGGCCAAAATAAGTTTTTCATATAAAAATTTCAATTTTTTAAGGATTTTCATCGAATTTTGATTTTTTGGGGGTGGTCACGAATTAAGGTCCTTTTGGCTCTAGGACGCATATGTAAGGAGTTATGGCCAAAATAAGTTTTTCATATAAAAATTTCAATTTTTCCAGGATTTTCATCGAAATTTTGATTTTTTGGGGGTGGTCACGAATTAAGGTCCTTTTGGCTCTAGGACGCATATTTAAGGAGTTATGGCCAAAATAAGTTTTTCATATAAAAATTTCAATTTTTTAAGGATTTTCATCGAAATTTTGATTTTTGGGGGGTGGTCACGAATTAAGGTCCTTTTGGCTCTAGGACGCATATTTAAGGAGTTATGGCCAAAATAAGTTTTTCATATAAAAATTTCAATTTTTTCAGGATTTTCATCGAAATTTTGATTTTTTTGGGGGTGGTCACGAATTAAGGTCCTTTTGGCTCTAGGACGCATATTTAAGGAGTTATGGCCAAAATAAGTTTTTCATATAAAAATTTCAATTTTTTCAGGATTTTCATCGAAATTTTGATTTTTTTGGGGGTGGTCACGAATTAAGGTCCTTTTGGCTCTAGGACGCATATTTAAGGAGTTATGGCCAAAATAAGTTTTTCATATAAAAATTTCAATTTTTTCAGGATTTTCATCGAAATTTTGATTTTTTGGGGGTGGTCACGAATTAAGGTCCTTTTGGCTCTAGGACGCATATTTAAGGAGTTATGGCCAAAATAAGTTTTTCATATAAAAATTTCAATTTTTTCAGGATTTTCATCGAAATTTTGATTTTTTGGGGGTGGTCACGAATTAAGGACCTTTTGGCTCTAGGACGCATATTTAAGGAGTTATGGCCAAAATAAGTTTTTCATATAAAAATTTCAATTTTTTAAGGATTTTCATCGAAATTTTGATTTTTTGGGGGTGGTCACGAATTAAGGTCCTTTTGGCTCTAGGACGCATATTTAAGGAGTTATGGCCAAAATAAGTTTTTCATATAAAAATTTCAATTTTTTAAGGATTTTCATCGAAATTTTGATTTTTTGGGGGTGGTCACGAATTAAGGTCCTTTTGGCTCTAGGACGCATATTTAAGGAGTTATTGCCAAAATAAGTTTTTCATATAAAAATTTCAATTTTTTCAGGATTTTCATCGAAATTTTTATTTTTTGGGGGTGGTCACGAATTAAGGTCCTTTTGGCTCTAGGACGCATATTTAAGGAGTTATGGCCAAAATAAGTTTTTCATATAAAAATTTCAATTTTTTCAATATTTTCATCGAAATTTTGATTTTTTGGGGGTGGTCACGAATTAAGGCCCTTTTGGCTCTAGGACGCATATTTAAGGAGTTATGGCCAAAATAAGTTTTTCATATAAAAATTTCAATTTTTTCAGGATTTTCATCGAAATTTTGATTTTTTGGGGGTGGTCACGAATTAAGGTCCTTTTGGCTCTAGGACGCATATTTAAGGAGTTATGGGCAAAATAAGTTTTTCATATAAAAATTTCAATTTTTTCAGGATTTTCATCGAAATTTTGATTTTTTGAGGGTGGTCACGAATTAAGGTCCTTTTGGCTCTAGGACGCATATTTAAGGAGTTATGGCCAAAATAAGTTTTTCATATAAAAATTTCAATTTTTTAAGGATTTTCATCGAAATTTTGATTTTTTGAGGGTGGTCACGAATTAAGGTCCTTTTGGCTCTAGGACGCATATTTAAGGAGTTATGGCCAAAATAAGTTTTTCATATAAAAATTTCAATTTTTTCATGATTTTCATCGAAATTTTTATTTTTTGGGGGTGGTCACGAATTAAGGTCCTTTTGGCTCTAGGACGCATATTTAAGGAGTTATGGCCAAAATAAGTTTTTCATATAAAAATTTCAATTTTTTCAGGATTTTCATCGAAATTTTGATTTTTTGGGGGTGGTCACGAATTAAGGTCCTTTTGGCTCTAGGACGCATATTTAAGGAGTTATGGCCAAAATAAGTTTTTCATATAAAAATTTCAATTTTTTCAGGATTTTCATCGAAATTTTGATTTTTTGGGGGTGGTCACGAATTAAGGTCCTTTTGGCTCTAGGACGCATATTTAAGGAGTTATGGCCAAAATAAGTTTTTCATATAAAAATTTCAATTTTTTCAGGATTTTCATCGAAATTTTGATTTTTTGGGGGTGGTCACGAATTAAGGACCTTTTGGCTCTAGGACGCATATTTAAGGAGTTATGGCCAAAATAAGTTTTTCATATAAAAATTTAAATTTTTTAAGGATTTTCATCGAAATTTTGATTTTTTGGGGGTGGTCACGAATTAAGGTCCTTTTGGCTCTAGGACGGATATTTAAGGAGTTATGGCCAAAATAAGTTTTTCATATAAAAATTTCAATTTTTTAAGGATTTTCATCGAAATTTTGATTTTTTGGGGGTGGTCACGAATTAAGGTCCTTTTGGCTCTAGGACGCATATTTAAGGAGTTATGGCCAAAATAAGTTTTTCATATAAAAATTTCAATTTTTTAAGGATTTTCATCGAAATTTTGATTTTTTGGGGGTGGTCACGAATTAAGGTCCTTTTGGCTCTAGGACGCATATTTAAGGAGTTATTGCCAAAATAAGGTTTTCATATAAAAATTTCAATTTTTTCAGGATTTTCATCGAAATTTTGATTTTTTGGGGGTGGTCACGAATTAAGGTCCTTTTGGCTCTAGGACGCATATTTAAGGAGTTATGGCCAAAATAAGTTTTTCATATAAAAATTTCAATTTTTTCAATATTTTCATCGAAATTTTGATTTTTTGGGGGTGGTCACGAATTAAGGTCCTTTTGGCTCTAGGACGCATATTTAAGGAGTTATGGCCAAAATAAGTTTTTCATATAAAAATTTCAATTTTTTCAGGATTTTCATCGAAATTTTGATTTTTTGGGGGTGGTCACGAATTAAGGTCCTTTTGGCTCTAGGACGCATATTTAAGGAGTTATGGCCAAAATAAGTTTTTCATATAAAAATTTCAATTTTTTCAGGATTTTCATCGAAATTTTGATTTTTTGAGGGTGGTCACGAATTAAGGTCCTTTTGGCTCTAGGACGCATATTTAAGGAGTTATGGCCAAAATAAGTTTTTCATATAAAAATTTCAATTTTTTCAGGATTTTCATCGAAATTTTGATTTTTTGGGGGTGGTCACGAATTAAGGTCCTTTTGGCTCTAGGTCGCATATTTAAGGAGTTATGGCCAAAATAAGTTTTTCATATAAAAATTTCAATTTTTTCAGGATTTTCATCGAAATTTTGATTTTTTGGGGGTGGTCACGAATTAAGGTCCTTTTGGCTCTAGGACGCATATTTAAGGAGTTATGGCCAAAATAAGTTTTTCATATAAAAATTTCAATTTTTTAAGGATTTTCATCGAAATTTTGATTTTTTGGGGGTGGTCACGAATTAAGGTCCTTTTGGCTCTAGGACGCATATGTAAGGAGTTATGGCCAAAATAAGTTTTTCATATAAAAATTTCAATTTTTCCAGGATTTTCATCGAAATTTTGATTTTTTGGGGGTGGTCACGAATTAAGGTCCTTTTGGCTCTAGGACGCATATTTAAGGAGTTATGGCCAAAATAAGTTTTTCATATAAAAATTTCAATTTTTTCAGGATTTTCATCGAAATTTTGATTTTTTGGGGGTGGTCACGAATTAAGGTCCTTTTGGCTCTAGGACGCATATTTAAGGAGTTATGGCCAAAATAAGTTTTTCATATAAAAATTTCAATTTTTTCAGGATTTTCATCGAAATTTTGATTTTTTGGGGGTGGTCACGAATTAAGGTCCTTTTGGCTCTAGGACGCATATTTAAGGAGTTATGGCCAAAATAAGTTTTTCATATAAAAATTTCAATTTTTTCAGGATTTTCATCGAAGTTTTGATTTTTTGGGGGTGGTCACGAATTAAGGTCCTTTTGGCTCTAGGACGCATATTTAAGGAGTTATGGCCAAAATAAGTTTTTCATATAAAAATTTCAATTTTTTCAGGATTTTCATCGAAATTTTGATTTTTTGGGGGTGGTCACGAATTAAGGTCCTTTTGGCTCTAGGACGCATATTTAAGGAGTTATGGCCAAAATAAGTTTTTCATATAAAAATTTCAATTTTTTCAGGATTTTCATCGAAATTTTGATTTTTTGGGGGTGGTCACGAATTAAGGTCCTTTTGGCTCTAGGACGCATATTTAAGGAGTTATGGCCAAAATAAGTTTTTCATATAAAAATTTAATTTTTTTCAGGATTTTCATCGAAATTTTGATTTTTTGGGGGTGGTCACGAATTAAGGTCCTTTTGGCTCTAGGACGCATATTTAAGGTGTTATGGCCAAAATAAGTTTTTCATATAAAAATTTCAATTTTTTCAGGATTTTCATCGAAATTTTGATTTTTTGCGGGTGGTCACGAATTAAGGTCCTTTTGGCTCTAGGACGCATATTTAAGGAGTTATGGCCAAAATAAGTTTTTCATATAAAAATTTCAATTTTTTCAGGATTTTCATCGAAATTTTGATTTTTTGGGGGTGGTCACGAATTAAGGTCCTTTTGGCTCTAGGACGCATATTTAAGGAGTTATGGCCAAAATAAGTTTTTCATATAAAAATTTCAATTTTTTCAGGATTTTCATCGAAATTTTGATTTTTTGGGGGTGGTCACGAATTAAGGTCCTTTTGGCTCTAGGACGCATATTTAAGGAGTTATGGCCAAAATAAGTTTTTCATATAAAAATTTCAATTTTTTCAGGATTTTCATCGAAATTTTGATTTTTTGGGGGTGGTCACGAATTAGGGACCTTTTGGCTCTAGGACGCATATTTAAGGAGTTATGGCCAAAATAAGTTTTTCATATAAAAATTTCAATTTTTTAAGGATTTTCATCGAAATTTTGATTTTTTGGGGGTGGTCACGAATTAAGGTCCTTTTGGCTCTAGGACGCATATTTAAGGAGTTATGGCCAAAACAAGTTTTTCATATAAAAATTTAAATTTTTTAAGGATTTTCATCGAAATTTTGATTTTTTGGGGGTGGTCACGAATTAAGGTCCTATTGGCTCTAGGACGCATATTTAAGGAGTTATGGCCAAAATAAGTTTTTCATATAAAAATTTCAATTTTTTAAGGATTTTCATCGAAATTTTGATTTTTTGGGAGTGGTCACGAATTAAGGTCCTTTTGGCTCTAGGACGCATATTTAAGGAGTTATTGCCAAAATAAGTTTTTCATATAAAAATTTCAATTTTTTCAGGATTTTCATCGAAATTTTGATTTTTTGGGGGTGGTCACGAATTAAGGTCCTTTTGGCTCTAGGACGCATATTTAAGGAGTTATGGCCAAAATAAGTTTTTCATATAAAAATTTAATTTTTTAAGGATTTTCATCGAAATTTTTATTTTTTGGGGGTGGTCACGAATTAAGGTCCTTTTGGCTCTAGGACGCATATTTAAGGAGTTATGGCCAAAATAAGTTTTTCATATAAAAATTTCAATTTTTTCAGGATTTTCATCGAAATTTTTATTTTTTGGGGGTGGTCACGAATTAAGGTCCTTTTGGCTCTAGGACGCATATTTAAGGAGTTATGGCCAAAATAAGTTTTTCATATAAAAATTTCAATTTTTTCAGGATTTTCATCGAAATTTTGATTTTTTTGGGGGTGGTCACGAATTAAGGTCCTTTTGGCTCTAGGACGCATATTTAAGGAGTTATGGCCAAAATAAGTTTTTCATATAAAAATTTCAATTTTTTCAGGATTTTCATCGAAATTTTGATTTTTTGGGGGTGGTCACGAATTAAGGTCCTTTTGGCTCTAGGACGCATATTTAAGGAGTTATGGCCAAAATAAGTTTTTCATATAAAAATTTCAATTTTTTCAGGATTTTCATCGAAATTTTGATTTTTTGGGGGTGGTCACGAATTAAGGTCCTTTTGGCTCTAGGACGCATATTTAAGGAGTTATGGCCAAAATAAGTTTTTCATATAAAAATTTCAATTTTTTCAGGATTTTCATCGAAATTTTGATTTTTTGGGGGTGGTCACGAATTAAGGTCCTTTTGGCTCCAGGACGCATATTTAAGGAGTTATGGCCAAAATAAGTTTTTCATATAAAAATTTCAATTTTTTAAGGATTTTCATCGAAATTTTGATTTTTTGGGGGTGGTCACGAATTAAGGTCCTTTTGGCTCTAGGACGCATATGTAAGGAGTTATGGCCAAAATAAGTTTTTCATATAAAAATTTCAATTTTTCCAGGATTTTCATCGAAATTTTGATTTTTTGGGGGTGGTCACGAATTAAGGTCCTTTTGGCTCTAGGACGCATATTTAAGGAGTTATGGCCAAAATAAGTTTTTCATATAAAAATTTCAATTTTTTAAGGATTTTCATCGAAATTTTGATTTTTGGGGGGTGGTCACGAATTAAGGTCCTTTTGGCTCTAGGACGCATATTTAAGGAGTTATGGCCAAAATAAGTTTTTCATATAAAAATTTCAATTTTTTCAGGATTTTCATCGAAATTTTGATTTTTTGGGGGTGGTCACGAATTAAGGTCCTTTTGGCTCCAGGACGCATATTTAAGGAGTTATGGCCAAAATAAGTTTTTCATATAAAAATTTCAATTTTTTAAGGATTTTCATCGAAATTTTGATTTTTTGGGGGTGGTCACGAATTAAGGTCCTTTTGGCTCTAGGACGCATATGTAAGGAGTTATGGCCAAAATAAGTTTTTGATATAAAAATTTCAATTTTTCCAGGATTTTCATCGAAATTTTGATTTTTTGGGGGTGGTCACGAATTAAGGTCCTTTTGGCTCTAGGACGCATATTTAAGGAGTTATGGCCAAAATAAGTTTTTCATATAAAAATTTCAATTTTTTAAGGATTTTCATCGAAATTTTGATTTTTGGGGGGTGGTCACGAATTAAGGTCCTTTTGGCTCTAGGACGCATATTTAAGGAGTTATGGCCAAAATAAGTTTTTCATATAAAAATTTCAATTTTTTCAGGATTTTCATCGAAATTTTGATTTTTTTGGGGGTGGTCACGAATTAAGGTCCTTTTGGCTCTAGGACGCATATTTAAGGAGTTATGGCCAAAATAAGTTTTTCATATAAAAATTTCAATTTTTTCAGGATTTTCATCGAAATTTTGATTTTTTTGGGGGTGGTCACGAATTAAGGTCCTTTTGGCTCTAGGACGCATATTTAAGGAGTTGTGGCCAAAATAAGTTTTTCATATAAAAATTTCAATTTTTTCAGGATTTTCATCGAAATTTTGATTTTTTGGGGGGTGGTCACGAATTAAGGTCCTTTTGGCTCTAGGACGCATATTTAAGGAGTTATGGCCAAAATAAGTTTTTCATATAAAAATTTCAATTTTTTAAGGATTTTCATCGAAATTTTGATTTTTTGGGGGTGGTCACGAATTAAGGTCCTTTTGGCTCTAGGACGCATATTTAAGGAGTTATGGCCAAAATAAGTTTTTCATATAAAAATTTCAATTTTTTCAGGATTTTCATCGAAATTTTGATTTTTTGGGGGTGGTCACGAATTAAGGTCCTTTTGGCTCTAGGACGCATATTTAAGGAGTTATGGCCAAAATAAGTTTTTCATATAAAAATTTCAATTTTTTCAGGATTTTCATCGAAATTTTGATTTTTTGGGGGTGGTCACGAATTAAGGTCCTTTTGGCTCTAGGATGCATATTTAAGGAGTTATGGCCAAAATAAGTTTTTCATATAAAAATTTCAATTTTTTCATGATTTTCATCGAAATTTTGATTTTTTGGGGGTGGTCACGAATTAAGGTCCTTTTGGCTCTAGGACGCATATTTAAGGAGTTATGGCCAAAATAAGTTTTTCATATAAAAATTTAAATTTTTTAAGGATTTTCATCGACATTTTGATTTTTTGGGGGTGGTCACGAATTAAGGTCCTTTTGGCTCTAGGACGCATATTTAAGGAGTTATGGCCAAAATAAGTTTTTCATATAAAAATTTCAATTTTTTTACGGATTTTCATCGAAATTTTGATTTTTTGGGGGTGGTCACGAATTAAGGTCCTATTGGCTCTAGGACGCATATTTAAGGAGTTATGGCCAAAATAAGTTTTTCATATAAAAATTTCAATTTTTTAAGGATTTTCATCGAAATTTTGATTTTTTGGGGGTGGTCACGAATTAAGGTCCTTTTGGCTCTACGACGCATATTTAAGGAGTTATTGCCAAAATAAGTTTTTCATATAAAAATTTCAATTTTTTCAGGATTTTCATCGAAATTTTGATTTTTTGGGGGTGGTCACGAATTAAGGTCCTTTTGGCTCTAGGACGCATATTTAAGGAGTTATGGCCAAAATAAGTTTTTCATATAAAAATTTAATTTTTTAAGGATTTTCATCGAAATTTTTATTTTTTGGGGGTGGTCACGAATTAAGGTCCTTTTGGCTCTAGGACGCATATTTAAGGAGTTATGGCCAAAATAAGTTTTTCATATAAAAATTTCAATTTTTTCAGGATTTTCATCGAAATTTTTATTTTTTGGGGGTGGTCACGAATTAAGGTCCTTTTGGCTCTAGGACGCATATTTAAGGAGTTATGGCCAAAATAAGTTTTTCATATAAAAATTTCAATTTTTTCAGGATTTTCATCGAAATTTTGATTTTTTTGGGGGTGGTCACGAATTAAGGTCCTTTTGGCTCTAGGACGCATATTTAAGGAGTTATGGCCAAAATAAGTTTTTCATATAAAAATTTCAATTTTTTCAGGATTTTCATCGAAATTTTGATTTTTTGGGGGTGGTCACGAATTAAGGTCCTTTTGGCTCTAGGACGCATATTTAAGGAGTTATGGCCAAAATAAGTTTTTCATATAAAAATTTCAATTTTTTCAGGATTTTCATCGAAATTTTGATTTTTTGGGGGTGGTCACGAATTAAGGTCCTTTTGGCTCTAGGACGCATATTTAAGGAGTTATGGCCAAAAAGTTTTTCATATAAAAATTTCAATTTTTTAAGGATTTTCATCGAAATTTTGATTTTTTGGGGGTGGTCACGAATTAAGGTCCTTTTGGCTCTAGGACGCATATTTAAGGAGTTATGGCCAAAATAAGTTTTTCATATAAAAATTTCAATTTTTTCAGGATTTTCATCGAAATTTTGATTTTTTGGGGGTGGTCACGAATTAAGGTCCTTTTGGCTCTAGGACGCATATTTAAGGAGTTATGGCCAAAATAAGTTTTTCATATAAAAATTTCAATTTTTTCAGGGTTTTCATCGAAATTTTGATTTTTTGGGGGTGGTCACGAATTAAGGTCCTTTTGGCTCTAGGACGCATATTTAAGGAGTTATGGCCAAAATAAGTTTTTCATATAAAAATTTCAATTTTTTCAGGATTTTCATCGAAATTTTGATTTTTTGAGGGTGGTCACGAATTAAGGTCCTTTTGGCTCTAGGACGCATATTTAAGGAGTTATGGCCAAAATAAGTTTTTCATATAAAAATTTCAATTTTTTAAGGATTTTCATCGAAATTTTGATTTTTTGGGGGTGGCCACGAATTAAGGTCCTTTTGGCTCTAGGACGCATATTTAAGGAGTTATGGCCAAAATAAGTTTTTCATATAAAAATTTAAATTTTTTAAGGATTTTCATCGAAATTTTGATTTTTTGGGGGTGGTCACGAATTAAGGTCCTTTTGGCTCTAGGACGCATATTTAAGGAGTTATGGCCAAAATAAGTTTTTCATATAAAAATTTCAATTTTTTCAGGATTTTCATCGAAATTTTTATTTTTTGGGGGTGGTCACGAATTAAGGTCCTTTTGGCTCTAGGACGCATATTTAAGGAGTTATGGCCAAAATAAGTTTTTCATATAAAAATTTCAATTTTTTCAGGATTTTCATCGAAATTTTTATTTTTTGGGGGTGGTCACGAATTAAGGTCCTTTTGGCTCTAGGATGCATATTTAAGGAGTTATGGCCAAAATAAGTTTTTCATATAAAAATTTCAATTTTTTAAGGATTTTCATCGAAATTTTGATTTTTTGGGGGTGGTCACGAATTAAGGTCCTTTTGGCTCTAGGACGCATATGTAAGGAGTTATGGCCAAAATAAGTTTTTCATATAAAAATTTCAATTTTTCCAGGATTTTCATCGAAATTTTGATTTTTTGGGGGTGGTCACGAATTAAGGTCCTTTTGGCTCTAGGACGCATATTTAAGGAGTTATGGCCAAAATAAGTTTTTCATATAAAAATTTCAATTTTTTAAGGATTTTCATCGAAATTTTGATTTTTGGGGGGTGGTCACGAATTAAGGTCCTTTTGGCTCTAGGACGCATATTTAAGGAGTTATGGCCAAAATAAGTTTTTCATATAAAAATTTCAATTTTTTCAGGATTTTCATCGAAATTTTGATTTTTTGGGGGTGGTCACGAATTAAGGTCCTTTTGGCTCTAGGACGCATATTTAAGGAGTTATGGCCAAAATAAGTTTTTCATATAAAAATTTCAATTTTTTCAGGATTTTCATCGAAATTTTGATTTTTTTGGGGGTGGTCACGAATTAAGGTCCTTTTGGCTCTAGGACGCATATTTAAGGAGTTATGGCCAAAATAAGTTTTTCATATAAAAATTTTAATTTTTTCAGGATTTTCATCGAAATTTTGATTTTTTGGGGGTGGTCACGAATTAAGGTCCTTTTGGCTCTAGGACGCATATTTAAGGAGTTATGGCCAAAATAAGTTTTTCATATAAAAATTTCAATTTTTTCAGGATTTTCATCGAAATTTTTATTTTTTGGGGGTGGCCACGAATTAAGGTCCTTTTGGCTCTAGGACGCATATTTAAGGAGTTATGGCCAAAATAAGTTTTTCATATAAAAATTTAAATTTTTTTCAGGATTTTCATCGAAATTTTTATTTTTTGGGGGTGGTCACGAATTAAGGTCCTTTTGGCTCTAGGACGCATATTTAAGGAGTTATGGCCAAAATAAGTTTTTCATATAAAAATTTCAATTTTTTCAGGATTTTCATCGAAATTTTGATTTTTTGGGGGTGGTCACGAATTAAGGTCCTTTTGGCTCTAGGACGCATATTTAAGGAGTTATGGCCAAAATAAGTTTTTCATATAAAAATTTCAATTTTTTCAGGATTTTCATCGAAATTTTTATTTTTTTGGGGGTGGTCACGAATTAAGGTCCTTTTGGCTCTAGGACGCATATTTAAGGAGTTATGGCCAAAATAAGTTTTTCATATAAAAATTTCAATTTTTTCAGGATTTTCATCGAAATTTTGATTTTTTGGGGGTGGTCACGAATTAAGGTCCTTTTGGCTCTAGGACGCATATTTAAGGAGTTATGGCCAAAATAAGTTTTTCATATAAAAATTTCAATTTTTTCAGGATTTTCATCGAAATTTTGATTTTTTTGGGGGTGGTCACGAATTAAGGTCCTTTTGGCTCTAGGACGCATATTTAAGGAGTTATGGCCAAAATAAGTTTTTTATATAAAAATTTCAATTTTTTCAGGATTTTCATCGAAATTTTGATTTTTTGGGGGTGGTCACGAATTAAGGTCCTTTTGGCTCTAGGACGCATATTTAAGGAGTTATGGCCAAAATAAGTTTTTCATATAAAAATTTCAATTTTTTCAGGATTTTCATCGAAATTTTGATTTTTTGGGGGTGGTCACGAATTAAGGTCCTTTTGGCTCTAGGACGCATATTTAAGGAGTTATGGCCAAAATAAGTTTTTCATATAAAAATTTCAATTTTTGGCTTTTTGGCTCTAGGACGCATATTTAAGGAGTTATGGCCAAAATAAGTTTTTCATATAAAAATTTCAATTTTTTAAGGATTTTCATCGAAATTTTGATTTTTTGGGGGTGGTCACGAATTAAGGTCCTTTTGGCTCTAGGACGCATATTTAAGGAGTTATGGCCAAAATAAGTTTTTCATATAAAAATTTCAATTTTTTCAGGATTTTCATCGAAATTTTGATTTTTTGGGGGTGGTCACGAATTAAGGTCCTTTTGGCTCTAGGATGCATATTTAAGGAGTTATGGCCAAAATAAGTTTTTCATATAAAAATTTCAATTTTTTCAGGATTTTCATCGAAATTTTGATTTTTTGGGGGTGGTCGCGAATTAAGGTCCTTTTGGCTCTAGGACGCATATTTAAGGAGTTATGGCCAAAATAAGTTTTTCATATAAAAATTTAAATTTTTTAAGGATTTTCATCGAAATTTTGATTTTTTGGGGGTGGTCACGAATTAAGGTCCTTTTGGCTCTAGGACGCATATTTAAGGAGTTATGGCCAAAATAAGTTTTTCATATAAAAATTTCAATTTTTTAAGGATTTTCATCGAAATTTAGATTTTTTGGGGGTGGTCACGAATTAAGGTCCTTTTGGCTCTAGGACGCATATTTAAGGAGTTATGGCCAAAATAAGTTTTTCATATAAAAATTTCAATTTTTTAAGGATTTTCATCGAAATTTTGATTTTTTGGGGGTGGTCACGAATTAAGGTCCTTTTGGCTCTAGGACGCATATTTAAGGAGTTATGGCCAAAATAAGTTTTTCATATAAAAATTTCAATTTTTTAAAGATTTTCATCGAAATTTTGATTTTTTGGGGGTGGTCGCGAATTAAGGTCCTTTTGGCTCTAGGACGCATATTTAAGGAGTTATGGCCAAAATAAGTTTTTCATATAAAAATTTCAATTTTTTCAGGATTTTCATCGAAATTTTGATTTTTTTGGGGGTGGTCACGAATTAAGGTCCTTTTGGCTCTAGGACGCATATTTAAGGAGTTATGGCCAAAATAAGTTTTTCATATAAAAATTTCAATTTTTTCAGGATTTTCATCGAAATTTTGATTTTTTGGGGGTGGTCACGAATTAAGGTCCTTTTGGCTCTAGGACGCATATTTAAGGAGTTATGGCCAAAATAAGTTTTTCATATAAAAATTTCAATTTTTTCAGGATTTTCATCGAAATTTTGATTTTTTGGGGGTGGTCACGAATTAAGGTCCTTTTGGCTCTAGGACGCATATTTAAGGAGTTATGGCCAAAATAAGTTTTTCATATAAAAATTTCAATTTTTTCAGGATTTTCATCGAAATTTTTATTTTTTGGGGGTGGTCACGAATTAAGGTTCTTTTGGCTCTACGACGCATATTTAAGGAGTTATGGCCAAAATAAGTTTTTCATATAAAAATTTCAATTTTTTCAGGATTTTCATCGAAATTTTTATTTTTTGGGGGTGGCCACGAATTATGGTCCTTTTGGCTCTAGGACGCATATTTAAGGAGTTATGGCCAAAATAAGTTTTTCATATAAAAATTTAAATTTTTTAAGGATTTTCATCGAAATTTTGATTTTTTGGGGGTGGTCACGAATTAAGGTCCTTTTGGCTCTAGGACGCATATTTAAGGAGTTATGGCCAAAATAAGTTTTTCATATAAAAATTTAAATTTTTTAAGGATTTTCATCGAAATTTTTATTTTTTGGGGGTGGTCACGAATTAAGGTCCTTTTGGCTCTAGGACGCATATTTAAGGAGTTATGGCCAAAATAAGTTTTTCATATAAAAATTTCAATTTTTTAAGGATTTTCATCGAAATTTTGATTTTTTTGGGGGTGGTCACGAATTAAGGTCCTTTTGGCTCTAGGACGCATATTTAAGGAGTTATGGCCAAAATAAGTTTTTCATATAAAAATTTCAATTTTTTAAGGATTTTCATCGAAATTTTTATTTTTTGGGGGTGGTCACGAATTAAGGTCCTTTTGGCTCTAGGACGCATATTTAAGGAGTTATGGCCAAAATAAGTTTTTCATATAAAAATTTCAATTTTTTCAGGATTTTCATCGAAATTTTGATTTTTTGGGGGTGGTCACGAATTAAGGTCCTTTTGGCTCTAGGACGCATATTTAAGGAGTTATGGCCAAAATAAGTTTTTCATATAAAAATTTCAATTTTTTCAGGATTTTCATCGAAATTTTGATTTTTTTGGGGGTGGTCACGAATTAAGGTCCTTTTGGCTCTAGGACGCATATTTAAGGAGTTATGGCCAAAATAAGTTTTTCATATAAAAATTTCAATTTTTTAAGGATTTTCATCGAAATTTTTATTTTTTGGGGGTGGTCACGAATTAAGGTCCTTTTGGCTCTAGGACGCATATTTAAGGAGTTATGGCCAAAATAAGTTTTTCATATAAAAATTTCAATTTTTTCAGGATTTTCATCGAAATTTTTATTTTTTGGGGGTGGTCACGAATTAAGGTCCTTTTGGCTCTAGGACGCATATTTAAGGAGTTATGGCCAAAATAAGTTTTTCATATAAAAATTTCAATTTTTTCAGGATTTTCATCGAAATTTTGATTTTTTGGGGATGGTCACGAATTAAGGTCCTTTTGGCTCTAGGACGCATATTTAAGGAGTTATGGCCAAAATAAGTTTTTCATATAAAAATTTAAATTTTTTAAGGATTTTCATCGAAATTTTGATTTTTTGGGGGTGGTCACGAATTAAGGTCCTTTTGGCTCTAGGACGCATATTTAAGGAGTTATGGCCAAAATAAGTTTTTCATATAAAAATTTAAATTTTTTAAGGATTTTCATCGAAATTTTGATTTTTTGGGGGTGGTCACGAATTAAGGTCCTTTTGGCTCTAGGACGCATATTTAAGGAGTTATGGCCAAAATAAGTTTTTCATATAAAAATTTCAATTTTTTCAGGATTTTCATCGAAATTTTGATTTTTTGGGGGTGGTCACGAATTAAGGTCCTTTTGGCTCTAGGACGCATATTTAAGGAGTTATGGCCAAAATAAGTTTTTCATATAAAAATTTCAATTTTTTCAGGATTTTCATCGAAATTTTGATTTTTTGGGGGTGGTCACGAATTAAGGACCTTTTGGCTCTAGGACGCATATTTAAGGAGTTATGGCCAAAATAAGTTTTTCATATAAAAACTAAAATTTTTTAAGGATTTTCATCGAAATTTTGATTTTTTGGGGGTGGTCACGAATTAAGGTCCTTTTGGCTCTAGGACGCATATTTAAGGAGTTATGGCCAAAATAAGTTTTTCATATAAAAATTTCAATTTTTTCAGGATTTTCATCGAAATTTTGATTTTTTTGGGGGTGGTCACGTATTAAGGTCCTTTTGGCTCTAGGACGCATATTTAAGGAGTTATGGCCAAAATAAGTTTTTCATATAAAAATTTCAATTTTTTAAGGATTTTCATCGAAATTTTTATTTTTTGGGGGTGGTCACGAATTAAGGTCCTTTTGGCTCTAGGACGCATATTTAAGGAGTTATGGCCAAAATAAGTTTTTCATATAAAAATTTCAATTTTTTCAGGATTTTCATCGAAATTTTTATTTTTTGGGGGTGGTCACGAATTAAGGTCCTTTTGGCTCTAGGACGCATATTTAAGGAGTTATGGCCAAAATAAGTTTTTCATATAAAAATTTCAATTTTTTCAGGATTTTCATCGAAATTTTGATTTTTTGGGGGTGGTCACGAATTAAGGTCCTTTTGGCTCTAGGACGCATATTTAAGGAGTTATGGCCAAAATAAGTTTTTCATATAAAAATTTCAATTTTTTCAGGATTTTCATCGAAATTTTGATTTTTTGGGGGTGGTCACGAATTAAGGTCCTTTTGGCTCTAGGACGCATATTTAAGGAGTTATGGCCAAAATAAGTTTTTCATATAAAAATTTCAATTTTTTCAGGATTTTCATCGAAATTTTGATTTTTTTGGGGGTGGTCACGAATTAAGGTCCTTTTGGCTCTAGGACGCATATTTAAGGAGTTATGGCCAAAATGAGTTTTTCATATAAAAATTTCAATTTTTTAAGGATTTTCATCGAAATTTTTATTTTTTGGGGGTGGTCACGAATTAAGGTCCTTTTGGCTCTAGGACGCATATTTAAGGAGTTATGGCCAAAATAAGTTTTTCATATAAAAATTTCAATTTTTTCAGGATTTTCATCGAAATTTTGATTTTTTGGGGGTGGTCACGAATTAAGGTCCTTTTGGCTCTAGGACGCATATTTAAGGAGTTATGGCCAAAATAAGTTTTTCATATAAAAATTTCAATTTTTTCAGGATTTTCATCGAAATTTTGATTTTTTTTTTGGGGTGGTCACGAATTAAGGTCCTTTTGGCTCAGGACGCATATTTAAGGAGTTATGGCCAAAATAAGTTTTTCATATAAAAATTTCAATTTTTTAAGGATTTTCATCGAAATTTTGATTTTTTGGGGGTGGTCACGAATTAAGATCCTTTTGGCTCTACGACGCATATTTAAGGAGTTATGGCCAAAATAAGTTTTTCATATAAAAATTTCAATTTTTTAAGGATTTTCATCGAAATTTTTATTTTTTGGGGGTGGCCACGAATTAAGGTCCTTTTGGCTCTAGGACGCATATTTAAGGAGTTATGGCCAAAATAAGTTTTTCATATAAAAATTTCAATTTTTTCAGGATTTTCATCGAAATTTTGATTTTTTGGGGGTGGTCACGAATTAAGGTCCTTTTGGCTCTAGGACGCATATTTAAGGAGTTATGGCCAAAATAAGTTTTTCATATAAAAATTTCAATTTTTTCAGGATTTTCATCGAAATTTTGATTTTTTGGGGGTGGTCACGAATTAAGGTCCTTTTGGCTCTAGGACGCATATTTAAGGAGTTATGGCCGAAATAAGTTTTTCATATAAAAATTTCAATTTTTTCAGGATTTTCATCGAAATTTTGATTTTTTGGGGGTGGTCACGAATTAAGGTCCTTTTGGCTCTAGGACGCATATTTAAGGAGTTATGGCCAAAATAAGTTTTTCATATAAAAATTTCAATTTTTTAAGGATTTTCATCGAAATTTTTATTTTTTGGGGGTGGTCACGAATTAAGATCCTTTTGGCTCTAGGACGCATATTTAAGGAGTTATGGCCAAAATAAGTTTTTCATATAAAAATTTCAATTTTTTCAGGATTTTCATCGAAATTTTTTGGGGGTGGTCACGAATTAAGGTCCTTTTGGCTCTAGGACGCATATTTAAGGAGTTATGGCCAAAATAAGTTTTTCATATAAAAATTTCAATTTTTTCAGGATTTTCATCGAAATTTTTATTTTTTGGGGGGTGGCCACGAATTAAGGTCCTTTTGGCTCTAGGACGCATATTTAAGGAGTTATGGCCAAAATAAGTTTTTCATATAAAAATTTCAATTTTTTAAGGATTTTCATCGAAATTTTGATTTTTTGGGGGTGGTCACGAATTAAGGTCCTTTTGGCTCTAGGACGCATATTTAAGGAGTTATGGCCAAAATAAGTTTTTCATATAAAAATTTCAATTTTTTCAGGGTTTTCATCGAAATTTTGATTTTTTGGGGGTGGTCACGAATTAAGGTCCTTTTGGCTCTAGGACGCATATTTAAGGAGTTATGGCCAAAATAAGTTTTTCATATAAAAATTTCAATTTTTTCAGGATTTTCATCGAAATTTTGATTTTTTGGAGGTGGTCACGAATTAAGGTCCTTTTGGCTCTAGGACGCATATTTATGGAGTTATGGCCAAAATAAGTTTTTCATATAAAAATTTCAATTTTTTCAGGATTTTCATCGAAATTTTGATTTTTTGGAGGTGGTCACGAATTAAGGTCCTTTTGGCTCTAGGACGCATATTTATGGAGTTATGGCCAAAATAAGTTTTTCATATAAAAATTTCAATTTTTTAAGGATTTTCATCGAAATTTTGATTTTTTGGGGGTGGTCACGAATTAAGGTCCTTTTGGCTCTAGGACGCATATTTAAGGAGTTATGGCCAAAATAAGTTTTTCATATAAAAATTTCAATTTTTTCAGGATTTTCATCGAAATTTTGATTTTTTGGAGGTGGTCACGAATCAAGGTCCTTTTGGCTCTAGGACGCATATTTATGGAGTTATGGCCAAAATAAGTTTTTCATATAAAAATTTCAATTTTTTAAGGATTTTCATCGAAATTTTGATTTTTTGGGGGTGGTCACGAATTAAGGTCCTTTTGGCTCTAGGACGCATATTTAAGGAGTTATGGCCAAAATAAGTTTTTCATATAAAAATTTCAATTTTTTAAGGATTTTCATCGAAATTTTGATTTTTTGGGGGTGGTCACGAATTAAGGTCCTTTTGGCTCTAGGACGCATATTTAAGGAGTTATGGCCAAAATAAGTTTTTCATATAAAAATTTCAATTTTTTCAGGATTTTCATCGAAATTTTTATTTTTTGGGGGTGGTCACGAATTAAGGTCCTTTTGGCTCTAGGACGCATATTTAAGGAGTTATGGCCAAAATAAGTTTTTCATATAAAAATTTCAATTTTTTCAGGATTTTCATCGAAATTTTGATTTTTTGGGGGTGGTCACGAATTAAGGTCCTTTTGGCTCTACGACGCATATTTAAGGAGTTATGGCCAAAATAAGTTTTTCATATAAAAATTTCAATTTTTTCAGGATTTTCATCGAAATTTTTATTTTTTGGGGGTGGCCACGAATTAAGGTCCTTTTGGCTCTAGGACGCATATTTAAGGAGTTATGGCCAAAATAAGTTTTTCATATAAAAATTTCAATTTTTTAAGGATTTTCATCGAAATTTTGATTTTTTGGGGGTGGTCACGAATTAAGGTCCTTTTGGCTCTAGGACGCATATTTAAGGAGTTATGGCCAAAATAAGTTTTTCATATAAAAATTTAAATTTTTTAAGGATTTTCATCGAAATTTTGATTTTTTGGGGGTGGTCACGAATTAAGGTCCTTTTGGCTCTAGGACGCATATTTAAGGAGTTATGGCCAAAATAAGTTTTTCATATAAAAATTTCAATTTTTTCAGGATTTTCATCGAAATTTTGATTTTTTGGGGGTGGTCACGAATTAAGGTCCTTTTGGCTCTAGGACGCATATTTAAGGAGTTATGGCCAAAATAAGTTTTTCATATAAAAATTTAAATTTTTTCAGGATTTTCATCGAAATTTTGATTTTTTGGGGGTGGTCACGAATTAAGGTCCTTTTGGCTCTAGGACGCATATTTAAGGAGTTATGGCCAAAATAAGTTTTTCATATAAAAATTTAAATTTTTTCAGGATTTTCATCGAAATTTTGATTTTTTGGGGGTGGTCACGAATTAAGGTCCTTTTGGCTCTAGGACGCATATTTAAGGAGTTATGGCCAAAATAAGTTTTTCATATAAAAATTTCAATTTTTTAAGGATTTTCATCGAAATTTTGTTTTTTTGGGGGTGGTCACGAATTAAGGTCCTTTTGGCTCTAGGACGCATATTTAAGGAGTTATGGCCAAAATAAGTTTTTCATATAAAAATTTCAATTTTTTAAGGATTTTCATCGAAATTTTGATTTTTTGGGGGTGGTCACGAATTAAGGTCCTTTTGGCTCTAGGACGCATATTTAAGGAGTTATGGCCAAAATAAGTTTTTCATATAAAAATTTCAATTTTTTCAGGATTTTCATCGAAATTTTGATTTTTTGGGGGTGGTCACGAATTAAGGTCCTTTTGGCTCTAGGACGCATATTTAAGGAGTTATGGCCAAAAAAAGTTTTTCATATAAAAATTTCAATTTTTTAAGGATTTTCATCGAAATTTTGATTTTTTGGGGGTGGTCACGAATTAAGGTCCTTTTGGCTCTAGGACGCATATTTAAGGAGTTATGGCCAAAATAAGTTTTTCATATAAAAATTTCAATTTTTTCAGGATTTTCATCGAAATTTTGATTTTTTGGGGGTGGTCACGAATTAAGGTCCTTTTGGCTCTAGGACGCATATTTAAGGAGTTATGGCCAAAATAAGTTTTTCATATAAAAATTTCAATTTTTTCAGGATTTTCATCGAAATTTTTATTTTTTGGGGGTGGTCACGAATTAAGGTCCTTTTGGCTCTAGGACGCATATTTAAGGAGTTATGGCCAAAATAAGTTTTTCATATAAAAATTTCAATTTTTTCAGGATTTTCATCGAAATTTTGATTTTTTGGGGGTGGTCACGAATTAAGGTCCTTTTGGCTCTAGGACGCATATTTAAGGAGTTATGGCCAAAATAAGTTTTTCATATAAAAATTTCAATTTTTTCAGGATTTTCATCGAAATTTTCATTTTTTGAGGGTGGTCACGAATTAAGGTCCTTTTGGCTCTAGGACGCATATTTAAGGAGTTATGGCCAAAATAAGTTTTTCATATAAAAATTTAAATTTTTTCAGGATTTTCATCGAAATTTTGATTTTTTGGGGGTGGTCACGAATTAAGGTCCTTTTGGCTCTAGGACGCATATTTAAGGAGTTATGGCCAAAATAAGTTTTTCATATAAAAATTTCAATTTTTTCAGGATTTCCATCGAAATTTTGATTTTTTGGGGGTGGTCACGAATTAAGGTCCTTTTGGCTCTACGACGCATATTTAAGGAGTTATGGCCAAAATAAGTTTTTCATATAAAAATTTCAATTTTTTAAGGATTTTCATCGAAATTTTGATTTTTTGGGGGTGGTCACGAATTAAGGTCCTTTTGGCTCTAGGACGCATATTTAAGGAGTTATGGCCAAAATAAGTTTTTCATATAAAAATTTCAATTTTTTAAGGATTTTCATCGAAATTTTGATTTTTGGGGGGTGGTCACGAATTAAGGTCCTTTTGGCTCTAGGACGCATATTTAAGGAGTTATGGCCAAAATAAGTTTTTCATATAAAAATTTCAATTTTTTAAGGATTTTCATCGAAATTTTTATTTTTTGGGGGTGGTCACGAATTAAGGTCCTTTTGGCTCTAGGACGCATATTTAAGGAGTTATGGCCAAAATAAGTTTTTCATATAAAAATTTCAATTTTTTCAGGATTTTCATCGAAATTTTGATTTTTTGGGGGTGGTCACGAATTAAGGTCCTTTTGGCTCTAGGACGCATATTTAAGGAGTTATGGCCAAAATAAGTTTTTCATATAAAAATTTCAATTTTTTCAGGATTTCCATCGAAATTTTGATTTTTTGGGGGTGGTCACGAATTAAGGTCCTTTTGGCTCTACGACGCATATTTAAGGAGTTATGGCCAAAATAAGTTTTTCATATAAAAATTTCAATTTTTTAAGGATTTTCATCGAAATTTTGATTTTTTGGGGGTGGTCACGAATTAAGGTCCTTTTGGCTCTAGGACGCATATTTAAGGAGTTATGGCCAAAATAAGTTTTTCATATAAAAATTTCAATTTTTTAAGGATTTTCATCGAAATTTTGATTTTTGGGGGGTGGTCACGAATTAAGGTCCTTTTGGCTCTAGGACGCATATTTAAGGAGTTATGGCCAAAATAAGTTTTTCATATAAAAATTTCAATTTTTTAAGGATTTTCATCGAAATTTTTATTTTTTGGGGGTGGTCACGAATTAAGGTCCTTTTGGCTCTAGGACGCATATTTAAGGAGTTATGGCCAAAATAAGTTTTTCATATAAAAATTTCAATTTTTTCAGGATTTTCATCGAAATTTTGATTTTTTGGGGGTGGTCACGAATTAAGGTCCTTTTGGCTCTAGGACGCATATTTAAGGAGTTATGGCCAAAATAAGTTTTTCATATAAAAATTTCAATTTTTTCAGGATTTTCATCGAAATTTTGATTTTTTGGGGGTGGTCACGAATTAAGGTCCTTTTGGCTCTAGGACGCATATTTAAGGAGTTATGGCCAAAATAAGTTTTTCATATAAAAATTTCAATTTTTTAAGGATTTTCATCGAAATTTTGATTTTTTGAGGGTGGTCACGAATTAAGGTCCTTTTGGCTCTAGGACGCATATTTAAGGAGTTATGGCCAAAATAAGTTTTTCATATAAAAATTTAAATTTTTTCAGGATTTTCATCGAAATTTTGATTTTTTGGGGGTGGTCACGAATTAAGGTCCTTTTGGCTCTAGGACGCATATTTAAGGAGTTATGGCCAAAATAAGTTTTTCATATAAAAATTTCAATTTTTTCAGGATTTTCATCGAAATTTTGATTTTTTGGGGGTGGTCACGAATTAAGGTCCTTTTGGCTCTACGACGCATATTTAAGGAGTTATGGCCAAAATAAGTTTTTCATATAAAAATTTCAATTTTTTAAGGATTTTCATCGAAATTTTGATTTTTTGGGGGTGGTCACGAATTAAGGTCCTTTTGGCTCTAGGACGCATATTTAAGGAGTTATGGCCAAAATAAGTTTTTCATATAAAAATTTCAATTTTTTAAGGATTTTCATCGAAATTTTGATTTTTGGGGGGTGGTCACGAATTAAGGTCCTTTTGGCTCTAGGACGCATATTTAAGGAGTTATGGCCAAAATAAGTTTTTCATATAAAAATTTCAATTTTTTAAGGATTTTCATCGAAATTTTTATTTTTTGGGGGTGGTCACGAATTAAGGTCCTTTTGGCTCTAGGACGCATATTTAAGGAGTTATGGCCAAAATAAGTTTTTCATATAAAAATTTCAATTTTTTCAGGATTTTCATCGAAATTTTGATTTTTTTGGGGGTGGTCACGAATTAAGGTCCTTTTGGCTCTAGGACGCATATTTAAGGAGTTATGGCCAAAATAAGTTTTTCATATAAAAATTTCAATTTTTTCAGGATTTTCATCGAAATTTTGATTTTTTGGGGGTGGTCACGAATTAAGGTCCTTTTGGCTCTAGGACGCATATTTAAGGAGTTATGGCCAAAATAAGTTTTTCATATAAAAATTTCAATTTTTTCAGGATTTTCATCGAAATTTTGATTTTTTGGGGGTGGTCACGAATTAAGGTCCTTTTGGCTCTAGGACGCATATTTAAGGAGTTATGGCCAAAATAAGTTTTTCATATAAAAATTTCAATTTTTTCAGGATTTTCATCGAAATTTTTATTTTTTGGGGGTGGCCACGAATTAAGGTCCTTTTGGCTCTAGGACGCATATTTAAGGAGTTATGGCCAAAATAAGTTTTTCATATAAAAATTTCAATTTTTTAAGGATTTTCATCGAAATTTTGATTTTTTGGGGGTGGTCACGAATTAAGGTCCTTTTGGCTCTAGGATGCATATTTAAGGAGTTATGGCCAAAATAAGTTTTTCATATAAAAATTTCAATTTTTTCAGGATTTTCATCGAAATTTTGATTTTTTTGGGGGTGGTCACGAATTAAGGTCCTTTTGGCTCTAGGATGCATATTTAAGGAGTTATGGCCAAAATAAGTTTTTCATATAAAAATTTCAATTTTTTTCAGGATTTTCATCGAAATTTTGATTTTTTGGAGTTATGGCCAAAATAAGTTTTTCATATAAAAATTTCAATTTTTTAAGGATTTTCATCGAAATTTTGATTTTTTGGGGGCGGTCACGAATTAAGGTTCTTTTGGCTCTAGGACGCATATTTAAGGAGTTATGGCCAAAATAAGTTTTTCATATAAAAATTTAATTTTTTAAGGATTTTCATCGAAATTTTGATTTTTTGGGGGTGGTCACGAATTAAGGTCCTTTTGGCTCTAGGACGCATATTTAAGGAGTTATGGCCAAAATAAGTTTTTCATATAAAAATTTCAATTTTTTCAGGATTTTCATCGAAATTTTGATTTTTAGGGGGTGGTCACGAATTAAGGTCCTTTTGGCTCTAGGACGCATATTTAAGGAGTTATGGCCAAAATAAGTTTTTCATATAAAAATTTCAATTTTTTCAGGATTTTCATCGCAATTTTGATTTTTTGGGGGTGGTCACTAATTAAGGACCTTTTGGCTCTAGGACGCATATTTAAGGAGTTATGGCCAAAATAAGTTTTTCATATAAAAATTTAAATTTTTTAAGGATTTTCATCGAAATTTTGATTTTTTGGGGGTGGTCACGAATTAAGGTCCTTTTGGCTCTAGGACGCATATTTAAGGAGTTATGGCCAAAATAAGTTTTTCATATAAAAATTTCAATTTTTTCAGGATTTTCATCGAAATTTTGATTTTTAGGGGGTGGTCACGAATTAAGGTCCTTTTGGCTCTAGGACGCATATTTAAGGAGTTATGGCCAAAATAAGTTTTTCATATAAAAATTTCAATTTTTTCAGGATTTTCATCGCAATTTTGATTTTTTGGGGGTGGTCACGAATTAAGGACCTTTTGGCTCTAGGACGCATAGTTAAGGAGTTATGGCCAAAATAAGTTTTTCATATAAAAATTTAAATTTTTTAAGGATTTTCATCGAAATTTTGATTTTTTGGGGGTGGTCACGAATTAAGGTCCTTTTGGCTCTAGGACGCATATTTAAGGAGTTATGGCCAAAATAAGTTTTTCATATAAAAATTTAAATTTTTTAAGGATTTTCATCAAAATTTTGATTTTTTGGGGGTGGTCACGAATTAAGGTCCTTTTGGCTCTAGGACGCATATTTAAGGAGTTATGGCCAAAATAAGTTTTTCATATAAAAATTTCAATTTTTTAAGGTTTTCATCGAAATTTTGATTTTTTGGGGGTGGTCACGAATTAAGGTCCTTTTGGCTCTAGGACGCATATTTAAGGAGTTATTGCCAAAATAAGTTTTTCATATAAAAATTTCAATTTTTTCAGGATTTTCATCGAAATTTTTATTTTTTGGGGTTGGTCACGAATTAAGGTCCTTTTGGCTCTAGGACGCATATTTAAGGAGTTATGGCCAAAATAAGTTTTTCATATAAAAATTTAAATTTTTTAAGGATTTTCATCGAAATTTTGATTTTTTGGGGGTGGTCACGAATTAAGGTCTTTTTGGCTCTAGGACGCATATTTAAGGAGTTATGGCCAAAATAAGTTTTTCATATAAAAATTTCAATTTTTTCAGGATTTTCATCGAAATTTTGATTTTTTGGGGGTGGTCACGAATTAAGGTCCTTTTGGCTCTAGGACGCATATTTAAGGAGTTATGGCCAAAATAAGTTTTTCATATAAAAATTAAATTTTTTAAGGATTTTCATCGAAATTTTGATTTTTTGGGGGTGGTCACGAATTAAGGTCCTTTTGGCTCTAGGACGCATATTTAAGGAGTTATGGCCAAAATAAGTTTTTCATATAAAAATTTCAATTTTTTCAGGATTTTCATCGAAATTTTGATTTTTTGGGGGTGGTCACGAATTAAGGTCCTTTTGGCTCTAGGACGCATATTTAAGGAGTTATGGCCAAAATAAGTTTTTCATATAAAAATTTCAATTTTTTTTGGATTTTCATCGAAATTTTGATTTTTTGGGGGTGGTCACGAATTAAGGTCCAAAATAAGTTTTTCATATAAAAATTTCAATTTTTTCAGGATTTTCATCGAAATTTTGATTTTTTGGGGGTGGTCACGAATTAAGGTCCTTTTGGCTCTAGGACGCATATTTAAGGAGTTATGGCCAAAATAAGTTTTTCATATAAAAATTTAAATTTTTTCAGGATTTTCATCGAAATTTTGATTTTTTGGGGGTGGTCACGAATTAAGGACCTTTTGGCTCTAGGACGCATATTTAAGGAGTTATGGCCAAAATAAGTTTTTCATATAAAAATTTCAATTTTTTTAGGATTTTCATCGAAATTTTGATTTTTTGGGGGTGGTCACGAATTAAGGTCCTTTTGGCTCTAGGACGCATATTTAAGGAGTTATGGCCAAAATAAGTTTTTCATATAAAAATTTCAATTTTTTAAGGATTTTCATCGAAATTTTTATTTTTTGGGGGTGGTCACGAATTAAGGTCCTTTTGGCTCTAGGACGCATATTTAAGGAGTTATGGCCAAAATAAGTTTTTCATATAAAAATTTCAATTTTTTCAGGATTTTCATCGAAATTTTTATTTTTTGGGGGTGGTCACGAATTAAGGTCCTTTTGGCTCTAGGACGCATATTTAAGGAGTTATGGCCAAAATAAGTTTTTCATATAAAAATTTCAATTTTTTCAGGATTTTCATCGAAATTTTGATTTTTTTGGGGGTGGTCACGAATTAAGGTCCTTTTGGCTCTAGGACGCATATTTAAGGAGTTATGGCCAAAATAAGTTTTTCATATAAAAATTTCAATTTTTTCAGGATTTTCATCGAAATTTTGATTTTTTGGGGGTGGTCACGAATTAAGGTCCTTTTGGCTCTAGGACGCATATTTAAGGAGTTATGGCCAAAATAAGTTTTTCATATAAAAATTTCAATTTTTTCAGGATTTTCATCGAAATTTTGATTTTTTGGGGGTGGTCACGAATTAAGGTCCTTTTGGCTCTAGGACGCATATTTAAGGAGTTATGGCCAAAATAAGTTTTTCATATAAAAATTTCAATTTTTTCAGGATTTTCATCGAAATTTTGATTTTTTGGGGGTGGTCACGAATTAAGGTCCTTTTGGCTCTAGGACGCATATTTAAGGAGTTATGGCCAAAATAAGTTTTTCATATAAAAATTTGAATTTTTTAAGGATTTTCATCGAAATTTTGATTTTTTGGGGGTGGTCACGAATTAAGGTCCTTTTGGCTCTAGGACGCATATTTAAGGAGTTATGGCCAAAATAAGTTTTTCATATAAAAATTTAAATTTTTTAAGGATTTTCATCGAAATTTTGATTTTTTGGGGGTGGTCACGAATTAAGGTCCTTTTGGCTCTAGGACGCATATTTAAGGAGTTATGGCCAAAATAAGTTTTTCATATAAAAATTTAAATTTTTTAAGGATTTTCATCGAAATTTTGATTTTTTGGGGGTGGTCACGAATTAAGGTCCTTTTGGCTCTAGGACGCATATTTAAGGAGTTATGGCCAAAATAAGTTTTTCATATAAAAATTTCAATTTTTTCAGGATTTTCATCGAAATTTTGATTTTTTGGGGGTGGTCACGAATTAAGGTCCTTTTGGCTCTAGGACGCATATTTAAGGAGTTATGGCCAAAATAAGTTTTTCATATAAAAATTTCAATTTTTTCAGGATTTTCATCGAAATTTTGATTTTTTGGGGGTGGTCACGAATTAAGGTCCTTTTGGCTCTAGGACGCATATTTAAGGAGTTATGGCCAAAATAAGTTTTTCATATAAAAATTTCAATTTTTTAAGGATTTTCATCGACATTTTGATTTTTTGGGGGTGGTCACGAATTAAGGTCCTTTTGGCTCTAGGACGCATATTTAAGGAGTTATGGCCAAAATAAGTTTTTCATATAAAAATTTCAATTTTTTAAGGATTTTCATCGAAATTTTGATTTTTTGGGGGTGGTCACGAATTAAGGTCCTTTTGGCTCTAGGACGCATATTTAAGGAGTTATTGCCAAAATAAGTTTTTCATATAAAAATTTCAATTTTTTCAGGATTTTCATCGAAATTTTTATTTTTTGGGGGTGGTCACCAATTAAGGTCCTTTTGGCTCTAGGACGCATATTTAAGGAGTTATGGCCAAAATAAGTTTTTCATATAAAAATTTCAATTTTTTCAGGATTTTCATCGAAATTTTTATTTTTTGGGGGTGGTCACGAATTAAGGTCCTTTTGGCTCTAGGACGCATATTTAAGGAGTTATGGCCAAAATAAGTTTTTCATATAAAAATTTCAATTTTTTCAGGATTTTCAGCGAAATTTTGATTTTTTGGGGGTGGTCACGAATTAAGGTCCTTTTGGCTCTAGGACGCATATTTAAGGAGTTATGGCCAAAATAAGTTTTTCATATAAAAATTTCAATTTTTTCAGGATTTTCATCGAAATTTTGATTTTTAGGGGGTGGTCACGAATTAAGGTCCTTTTGGCTCTAGGACGCATATTTAAGGAGTTATGGCCAAAATAAGTTTTTCATATAAAAATTTCAATTTTTTCAGGATTTTCATCGCAATTTTGATTTTTTGGGGGTGGTCACGAATTAAGGACCTTTTGGCTCTAGGACGCATATTTAAGGAGTTATGGCCAAAATAAGTTTTTCATATAAAAATTTCAATTTTTTCAGGATTTTCATCGAAATTTTGATTTTTTGGGGGTGGTCACGAATTAAGGTCCTTTTGGCTCTAGGACGCATATTTAAGGAGTTATGGCCAAAATAAGTTTTTTCATATAAAAATTTCAATTTTTTAAGGATTTTCATCGAAATTTTGATTTTTTGGGGGTGGTCACGAATTAAGGTCCTTTTGGCTCTAGGACGCATATTTAAGGAGTTATGGCCAAAATAAGTTTTTCATATAAAAATTTAATTTTTTAAGGATTTTCATCGAAATTTTGATTTTTTGGGGGTGGTCACGAATTAAGGTCCTTTTGGCTCTAGGACGCATATTTAAGGAGTTATAGCCAAAATAAGTTTTTCATATAAAAATTTAAATTTTTTCAGGATTTTCATCGAAATTTTGATTTTTTGGGGGTGGTCACGAATTAAGGTCCTTTTGGCTCTAGGACGCATATTTAAGGAGTTATGGCCAAAATAAGTTTTTCATATAAAAATTTAAATTTTTTCAGGATTTTCATCGAAATTTTGATTTTTTGGGGGTGGTCACGAATTAAGGTCCTTTTGGCTCTAGGACGCATATTTAAGGAGTTATGGCCAAAATAAGTTTTTCATATAAAAATTTCAATTTTTTCAGGATTTTCAGCAAAATTTTGATTTTTTGGGGGTGGTCACGAATTAAGGTCCTTTTGGCTCTAGGACGCATATTTAAGGAGTTATGGCCAAAATAAGTTTTTCATATAAAAATTTCAATTTTTTCAGGATTTTCAGCAAAATTTTGATTTTTTGGGGGTGGTCACGAATTAAGGTCCTTTTGGCTCTAGGACGCATATTTAAGGAGTTATGGCCAAAATAAGTTTTTCATATAAAAATTTCAATTTTTTCAGGATTTTCATCGCAATTTTGATTTTTTGGGGGTGGTCACGAATTAAGGACCTTTTGGCTCTAGGACGCATATTTAAGGAGTTATGGCCAAAATAAGTTTTTCATATAAAAATTTAAATTTTTTAAGGATTTTCATCGAAATTTTGATTTTTGGGGGGTGGTCACGAATTAAGGTCCTTTTGGCTCTAGGACGCATATTTAAGGAGTTATGGCCAAAATAAGTTTTTCATATAAAAATTTCAATTTTTTAAGGATTTTCATCAAAATTTTGATTTTTTGGGGGTGGTCACGAATTAAGGTCCTTTTGGCTCTAGGACGCATATTTAAGGAGTTATGGCCAAAAATTTCATATAAAAATTTCAATTTTTTAAGGTTTTCATCGAAATTTTGATTTTTTGGGGGTGGTCACGAATTAAGGTCCTTTTGGCTCTAGGACGCATATTTAAGGAGTTATTGCCAAAATAAGTTTTTCATATAAAAATTTAAATTTTTTCAGGATTTTCATCGAAATTTTGATTTTTTGGGGGTGGTCACGAATTAAGGTCCTTTTGGCTCTAGGACGCATATTTAAGGAGTTATGGCCAAAATAAGTTTTTCATATAAAAATTTCAATTTTTTCAGGATTTTCATCGAAATTTTGATTTTTTTGGGGGTGGTCACGAATTAAGGTCCTTTTGGCTCTAGGACGCATATTTAAGGAGTTATGGCCAAAATAAGTTTTTCATATAAAAATTTCAATTTTTTCAGGATTTTCATCGAAATTTTGATTTTTTGGGGGTGGTCACGAATTAAGGTCCTTTTGGCTCTAGGACGCATATTTAAGGAGTTATGCCCAAAATAAGTTTTTTCATATAAAAATTTCAATTTTTTAAGGATTTTCATCGAAATTTTGATTTTTTGGGGGTGGTCACGAATTAAGGTCCTTTTGGCTCTAGGACGCATATTTAAGGAGTTATGGCCAAAATAAGTTTTTCATATAAAAATTTAATTTTTTAAGGATTTTCATCGAAATTTTGATTTTTTGGGGGTGGTCACGAATTAAGGTCCTTTTGGCTCTAGGACGCATATTTAAGGAGTTATGGCCAAAATAAGTTTTTCATATAAAAATTTCAATTTTTTCAGGATTTTCATCGAAATTTTGATTTTTTGGGGGTGGTCACGAATTAAGGTCCTTTTGGCTCTAGGACGCATATTTAAGGAGTTATGGCCAAAATAAGTTTTTCATATAAAAATTTCAATTTTTTCAGGATTTTCATCGAAATTTTTATTTTTTGGGGGTGGTCACGAATTAAGGTCCTTTTGGCTCTAGGACGCATATTTAAGGAGTTATGGCCAAAATAAGTTTTTCATATAAAAATTTCAATTTTTTCAGGATTTTCATCGAAATTTTGATTTTTTAGGGGTGGTCACGAATTAAGGTCCTTTTGGCTCTAGGACGCATATTTAAGGAGTTATGGCCAAAATAAGTTTTTCATATAAAAATTTCAATTTTTTAAGGATTTTCATCGAGATTTTGATTTTTTGGGGGTGGTCACGAATTAAGGTCCTTTTGGCTCTAGGACGCATATTTAAGGAGTTATGGCCAAAATAAGTTTTTCATATAAAAATTTCAATTTTTTCAGGATTTTCATCGAAATTTTGATTTTTTTTGGGGTGGTCACGAATTAAGGTCCTTTTGGCTCTAGGACGCATATTTAAGGAGTTATGGCCAAAATAAGTTTTTCATATAAAAATTTCAATTTTTTCAGGATTTTCATCGAAATTTTGATTTTTTTGGGGGGGTGGTCACGAATTAAGGTCCTTTTGGCTCTAGGACGCATATTTAAGGAGTTATGGCCAAAATAAGTTTTTCATATAAAAATTTCAATTTTTTCAGGATTTTCATCGAAATTTTGATTTTTTGGGGGTGGTCACGAATTAAGGTCCTTTTGGCTCTAGGACGCATATTTAAGGAGTTATGGCCAAAATAAGTTTTTCATATAAAAATTTCAATTTTTTCAGGATTTTCATCGAAATTTTTATTTTTTGGGGGTGGTCACGAATTAAGGTCCTTTTGGCTCTAGGACGCATATTTAAGGAGTTATGGCCAAAATAAGTTTTTCATATAAAAATTTCAATTTTTTCAGGATTTTCATCGAAATTTTGATTTTTTAGGGGTGGTCACGAATTAAGGTCCTTTTGGCTCTAGGACGCATATTTAATGAGTTATGGCCAAAATAAGTTTTTCATATAAAAATTTCAATTTTTTAAGGATTTTCATCGAGATTTTGATTTTTTGGGGGTGGTCACGAATTAAGGTCCTTTTGGCTCTAGGACGCATATTTAAGGAGTTATGGCCAAAATAAGTTTTTCATATAAAAATTTCAATTTTTTCAGGATTTTCATCGAAATTTTGATTTTTTTTGGGGTGGTCACGAATTAAGGTCCTTTTGGCTCTAGGACGCATATTTAAGGAGTTATGGCCAAAATAAGTTTTTCATATAAAAATTTCAATTTTTTCAGGATTTTCATCGAAATTTTGATTTTTTTGGGGGTGGTCACGAATTAAGGTCCTTTTGGCTCTAGGACGCATATTTAAGAAGTTATGGCCAAAATAAGTTTTTCATATAAAAATTTCAATTTTTTCAGGATTTTCATCGAAATTTTGATTTTTTGGGGGTGGTCACGAATTAAGGTCCTTTTGGCTCTAGGACGCATATTTAAGGAGTTATGGCCAAAATAAGTTTTTCATATAAAAATTTCAATTTTTAAGGATTTTCATCGAAATTTTGATTTTTTGGGGGTGGTCACGAATTAAGGTCCTTTTGGCTCTAGGACGCATATTTAAGGAGTTATGGCCAAAATAAGTTTTTCATATAAAAATTTCAATTTTTTCAGGATTTTCATCGAAATTTTGATTTTTTGGGGGTGGTCACGAATTAAGGTCCTTTTGGCTCTAGGACGCATATTTAAGGAGTTATGGCCAAAATAAGTTTTTCATATAAAAATTTCAATTTTTTAAGGATTTTCATCGAAATTTTGATTTTTTGGGGGTGGTCACGAATTAAGGTCCTTTTGGCTCTAGGACGCATATTTAAGGAGTTATGGCCAAAATAAGTTTTTCATATAAAAATTTCAATTTTTTCAGGATTTTCATCGAAATTGTGATTTTTTTGGGGGTGGTCACGAATTAAGGTCCTTTTGGCTCTAGGACGCATATTTAAGGAGTTATGGCCAAAATAAGTTTTTCATATAAAAATTTCAATTTTTTCAGGATTTTCATCGAAATTTTGATTTTTTGGGGGTGGTCACGAATTAAGGTCCTTTTGGCTCTAGGACGCATATTTAAGGAGTTATGGCCAAAATAAGTTTTTCATATAAAAATTTCAATTTTTTAAGGATTTTCATCGAAATTTTGATTTTTGGGGGGTGGTCACGAATTAAGGTCCTTTTGGCTCTAGGACGCATATTTAAGGAGTTATGGCCAAAATAAGTTTTTCATATAAAAATTTCAATTTTTTCAGGATTTTCATCGAAATTTTGATTTTTTAGGGGTGGTCACGAATTAAGGTCCTTTTGGCTCTAGGACGCATATTTAAGGAGTTATGGCCAAAATAAGTTTTTCATATAAAAATTTCAATTTTTTAAGGATTTTCATCGAAATTTTGATTTTTTGGGAGTGGTCACGAATTAAGGTCCTTTTGGCTCTAGGACGCATATTTAAGGAGTTATGGCCAAAATAAGTTTTTCATATAAAAATTTCAATTTTTTCAGGATTTTCATCGAAATTTTGATTTTTTGGGGGTGGTCACGAATTAAGGTCCTTTTGGCTCTAGGACGCATATTTAAGGAGTTATGGCCAAAATAAGTTTTTCATATAAAAATTTCAATTTTTTCAGGATTTTCATCGAAATTTTGATTTTTTTGGGGGTGGTCACGAATTAAGGTCCTTTTGGCTCTAGGACGCATATTTAAGGAGTTATGGCCAAAATAAGATTTTCATATAAAAATTTCAATTTTTTCAGGATTTTTCATCGAAATTTTGATTTTTTGGGGGTGGTCACGAATTAAGGTCCTTTTGGCTCTAGGACGCATATTTAAGGAGTTATGGCCAAAATAAGTTTTTCATATAAAAATTTCAATTTTTTCAGGATTTTCATCGAAATTTTGATTTTTTAGGGGTGGTCACGAATTAAGGTCCTTTTGGCTCTAGGACGCATATTTAAGGAGTTATGGCCAAAATAAGTTTTTCATATAAAAATTTAAATTTTTTAAGGATTTTCATCGAAATTTTGATTTTTTGGGAGTGGTCACGAATTAAGGTCCTTTTGGCTCTAGGACGCATATTTAAGGAGTTATGGCCAAAATAAGTTTTTCATATAAAAATTTCAATTTTTTCAGGATTTTCATCGAAATTTTGATTTTTTGGGGGTGGTCACGAATTAAGGTCCTTTTGGCTCTAGGACGCATATTTAAGGAGTTATGGCCAAAATAAGTTTTTCATATAAAAATTTCAATTTTTTCAGGATTTTCATCGAAATTTTGATTTTTTTGGGGGTGGTCACGAATTAAGGTCCTTTTGGCTCTAGGACGCATATTTAAGGAGTTATGGCCAAAATAAGATTTTCATATAAAAATTTCAATTTTTTCAGGATTTTTCATCGAAATTTTGATTTTTTGGGGGTGGTCACGAATTAAGGTCCTTTTGGCTCTAGGACGCATATTTAAGGAGTTATGGCCAAAATAAGTTTTTCATATAAAAATTTCAATTTTTTAAGGATTTTCATCAAAATTTTGATTTTTTGGGGGTGGTCACGAATTAAGGTCCTTTTGGCTCTAGGACGCATATTTAAGGAGTTATGGCCAAAATAAGTTTTTCATATAAAAATTTCAATTTTTTCAGGATTTTCAGCAAAATTTTGATTTTTTGGGGGTGGTCACGAATTAAGGTCCTTTTGGCTCTAGGACGCATATTTAAGGAGTTATTGCCAAAATAAGTTTTTCATATAAAAATTTCAATTTTTTCAGGATTTTCATCGAAATTTTGATTTTTTGGGGGTGGTCACGAATTAAGGTCCTTTTGGCTCTAGGACGCATATTTAAGGAGTTATGGCCAAAATAAGTTTTTCATATAAAAATTTCAATTTTTTAAGGATTTTCATCGAAATTTTGATTTTTTGGGGGTGGTCACGAATTAAGGTCCTTTTGGCTCTAGGACGCATATTTAAGGAGTTATGGCCAAAATAAGTTTTTCATATAAAAATTTCAATTTTTTCAGGATTTTCATCGAAATTGTGATTTTTTTGGGGGTGGTCACGAATTAAGGTCCTTTTGGCTCTAGGACGCATATTTAAGGAGTTATGGCCAAAATAAGTTTTTCATATAAAAATTTCAATTTTTTCAGGATTTTCATCGAAATTTTGATTTTTTGGGGGTGGTCACGAATTAAGGTCCTTTTGGCTCTAGGACGCATATTTAAGGAGTTATGGCCAAAATAAGTTTTTCATATAAAAATTTCAATTTTTTAAGGATTTTCATCGAAATTTTGATTTTTGGGGGGTGGTCACGAATTAAGGTCCTTTTGGCTCTAGGACGCATATTTAAGGAGTTATGGCCAAAATAAGTTTTTCATATAAAAATTTCAATTTTTTCAGGATTTTCATCGAAATTTTGATTTTTTAGGGGTGGTCACGAATTAAGGTCCTTTTGGCTCTAGGACGCATATTTAAGGAGTTATGGCCAAAATAAGTTTTTCATATAAAAATTTCAATTTTTTAAGGATTTTCATCGAAATTTTGATTTTTTGGGAGTGGTCACGAATTAAGGTCCTTTTGGCTCTAGGACGCATATTTAAGGAGTTATGGCCAAAATAAGTTTTTCATATAAAAATTTCAATTTTTTCAGGATTTTCATCGAAATTTTGATTTTTTGGGGGTGGTCACGAATTAAGGTCCTTTTGGCTCTAGGACGCATATTTAAGGAGTTATGGCCAAAATAAGTTTTTCATATAAAAATTTCAATTTTTTCAGGATTTTCATCGAAATTTTGATTTTTTTGGGGGTGGTCACGAATTAAGGTCCTTTTGGCTCTAGGACGCATATTTAAGGAGTTATGGCCAAAATAAGATTTTCATATAAAAATTTCAATTTTTTCAGGATTTTTCATCGAAATTTTGATTTTTTGGGGGTGGTCACGAATTAAGGTCCTTTTGGCTCTAGGACGCATATTTAAGGAGTTATGGCCAAAATAAGTTTTTCATATAAAAATTTCAATTTTTTCAGGATTTTCATCGAAATTTTGATTTTTTAGGGGTGGTCACGAATTAAGGTCCTTTTGGCTCTAGGACGCATATTTAAGGAGTTATGGCCAAAATAAGTTTTTCATATAAAAATTTAAATTTTTTAAGGATTTTCATCGAAATTTTGATTTTTTGGGAGTGGTCACGAATTAAGGTCCTTTTGGCTCTAGGACGCATATTTAAGGAGTTATGGCCAAAATAAGTTTTTCATATAAAAATTTCAATTTTTTCAGGATTTTCATCGAAATTTTGATTTTTTGGGGGTGGTCACGAATTAAGGTCCTTTTGGCTCTAGGACGCATATTTAAGGAGTTATGGCCAAAATAAGTTTTTCATATAAAAATTTCAATTTTTTCAGGATTTTCATCGAAATTTTGATTTTTTTGGGGGTGGTCACGAATTAAGGTCCTTTTGGCTCTAGGACGCATATTTAAGGAGTTATGGCCAAAATAAGATTTTCATATAAAAATTTCAATTTTTTCAGGATTTTTCATCGAAATTTTGATTTTTTGGGGGTGGTCACGAATTAAGGTCCTTTTGGCTCTAGGACGCATATTTAAGGAGTTATGGCCAAAATAAGTTTTTCATATAAAAATTTCAATTTTTTCAGGATTTTCATCGAAATTTTGATTTTTTGGGGGTGGTCACGAATTAAGGTCCTTTTGGCTCTAGGACGCATATTTAAGGAGTTATGGCCAAAATAAGTTTTTCATATAAAAATTTCAATTTTTTCAGGATTTTCATCGAAATTTTGATTTTTTTGGGGGTGGTCACGAATTAAGGTCCTTTTGGCTCTAGGACGCATATTTAAGGAGTTATGGCCAAAATAAGTTTTTCATATAAAAATTTCAATTTTTTCAGGATTTTCATCGAAATTTTGATTTTTTGGGGGTGGTCACGAATTAAGGTCCTTTTGGCTCTAGGACGCATATTTAAGGAGTTATGGCCAAAATAAGTTTTTCATATAAAAATTTCAATTTTTTCAGGATTTTCATCGAAATTTTGATTTTTTGGGGGTGGTCACGAATTAAGGTCCTTTTGGCTCTAGGACGCATATTTAAGGAGTTATGGCCAAAATAAGTTTTTCATATAAAAATTTCAATTTTTTAAGGATTTTCATCGAAATTTTGATTTTTTGGGGGTGGTCACGAATTAAGGTCCTTTTGGCTCTACGACGCATATTTAAGGAGTTATGGCCAAAATAAGTTTTTCATATAAAAATTTCAATTTTTTAAGGATTTTCATCGAAATTTTTATTTTTTGGGGGTGGTCACGAATTAAGGTCCTTTTGGCTCTAGGACGCATATTTAAGGAGTTATGGCCAAAATAAGTTTTTCATATAAAAATTTCAATTTTTTCAGGATTTTCATCGAATTTTGATTTTTTTGGGGGTGGTCACGAATTAAGGTCCTTTTGGCTCTAGGACGCATATTTAAGGAGTTATGGCCAAAATAAGTTTTTCATATAAAAATTTCAATTTTTTCAGGATTTTCATCGAAATTTTGATTTTTTGGGGGTGGTCACGAATTAAGGTCCTTTTGGCTCTAGGACGCATATTTAAGGAGTTATGGCCAAAATAAGTTTTTCATATAAAAATTTCAATTTTTTTAGGATTTTCATCGAAATTTTGATTTTTTGAGGGTGGTCACGAATTAAGGTCCTTTTGGCTCTAGGACGCATATTTAAGGAGTTATGGCCAAAATAAGTTTTTCATATAAAAATTTAAATTTTTTAAGGATTTTCATCGAAATTTTGATTTTTTGGGGGTGGTCACGAATTAAGGTCCTTTTGGCTCTAGGACGCATATTTAAGGAGTTATGGCCAAAATAAGTTTTTCATATAAAAATTTAAATTTTTTCAGGATTTTCATCGAAATTTTAATTTTTTGGGGGTGGTCACGAATTAAGGTCCTTTTGGCTCTACGACGCATATTTAAGGAGTTATGGCCAAAATAAGTTTTTCATATAAACTTTTCAATTTTTTAAGGATTTTCATCGAAATTTTGATTTTTTGGGGGTGGTCACGAATTAAGGTCCTTTTGGCTCTAGGACGCATATTTAAGGAGTTATGGCCAAAATAAGTTTTTCATATAAAAATTTCAATTTTTTAAGGATTTTCATCGAAATTTTGATTTTTTGGGGGTGGTCACGAATTAAGGTCCTTTTGGCTCTACGACGCATATTTAAGGAGTTATGGCCAAAATAAGTTTTTCATATAAAAATTTCAATTTTTTCAGGATTTTCATCGAAATTTTGATTTTTTGGGGGTGGTCACGAATTAAGGTCCTTTTGGCTCTAGGACGCATATTTAAGGAGTTATGGCCAAAATAAGTTTTTCATATAAAAATTTCAATTTTTTAAGGATTTTCATCGAAATTTTGATTTTTTGGGGGGTGGTCACGAATTAGGGTCCTTTTGGCTCTAGGACGCATATTTAAGGAGTTATGGCCAAAATAAGTTTTTCATATAAAAATTTCAATTTTTTCAGGATTTTCATCGAAATTTTTATTTTTTGGGGGTGGTCACGAATTAAGGTCCTTTTGGCTCTACGACGCATATTTAAGGAGTTATGGCCAAAATAAGTTTTTCATATAAAAATTTCAATTTTTTCAGGATTTTCATCGAAATTTTGATTTTTTTGGGGGTGGTCACGAATTAAGGTCCTTTTGGCTCTAGGACGCATATTTAAGGAGTTATGGCCAAAATAAGTTTTTCATATAAAAATTTCAATTTTGTCAGGATTTTCATCGAAATTTTGATTTTTTGGGGGTGGTCACGAATTAAGGTCCTTTTGGCTCTAGGACGCATATTTAAGGAGTTATGGCCAAAATAAGTTTTTCATATAAAAATTTCAATTTTTTAAGGATTTTCATCGAAATTTTGATTTTTTGGGGGTGGTCACGAATTAAGGTCCTTTTGGCTCTACGACGCATATTTAAGGAGTTATGGCCAAAATAAGTTTTTCATATAAAAATTTCAATTTTTTAAGGATTTTCATCGAAATTTTTATTTTTTGGGGGTGGTCACGAATTAAGGTCCTTTTGGCTCTAGGACGCATATTTAAGGAGTTATGGCCAAAATAAGTTTTTCATATAAAAATTTCAATTTTTTCAGGATTTTCATCGAATTTTGATTTTTTTGGGGGTGGTCACGAATTAAGGTCCTTTTGGCTCTAGGACGCATATTTAAGGAGTTATGGCCAAAATAAGTTTTTCATATAAAAATTTCAATTTTTTCAGGATTTTCATCGAAATTTTGATTTTTTGGGGGTGGTCACGAATTAAGGTCCTTTTGGCTCTAGGACGCATATTTAAGGAGTTATGGCCAAAATAAGTTTTTCATATAAAAATTTCAATTTTTTTAGGATTTTCATCGAAATTTTGATTTTTTGAGGGTGGTCACGAATTAAGGTCCTTTTGGCTCTAGGACGCATATTTAAGGAGTTATGGCCAAAATAAGTTTTTCATATAAAAATTTAAATTTTTTAAGGATTTTCATCGAAATTTTGATTTTTTGGGGGTGGTCACGAATTAAGGTCCTTTTGGCTCTAGGACGCATATTTAAGGAGTTATGGCCAAAATAAGTTTTTCATATAAAAATTTAAATTTTTTCAGGATTTTCATCGAAATTTTAATTTTTTGGGGGTGGTCACGAATTAAGGTCCTTTTGGCTCTACGACGCATATTTAAGGAGTTATGGCCAAAATAAGTTTTTCATATAAACTTTTCAATTTTTTAAGGATTTTCATCGAAATTTTGATTTTTTGGGGGTGGTCACGAATTAAGGTCCTTTTGGCTCTAGGACGCATATTTAAGGAGTTATGGCCAAAATAAGTTTTTCATATAAAAATTTCAATTTTTTAAGGATTTTCATCGAAATTTTGATTTTTTGGGGGTGGTCACGAATTAAGGTCCTTTTGGCTCTACGACGCATATTTAAGGAGTTATGGCCAAAATAAGTTTTTCATATAAAAATTTCAATTTTTTCAGGATTTTCATCGAAATTTTGATTTTTTGGGGGTGGTCACGAATTAAGGTCCTTTTGGCTCTAGGACGCATATTTAAGGAGTTATGGCCAAAATAAGTTTTTCATATAAAAATTTCAATTTTTTAAGGATTTTCATCGAAATTTTGATTTTTTGGGGGGTGGTCACGAATTAGGGTCCTTTTGGCTCTAGGACGCATATTTAAGGAGTTATGGCCAAAATAAGTTTTTCATATAAAAATTTCAATTTTTTCAGGATTTTCATCGAAATTTTTATTTTTTGGGGGTGGTCACGAATTAAGGTCCTTTTGGCTCTACGACGCATATTTAAGGAGTTATGGCCAAAATAAGTTTTTCATATAAAAATTTCAATTTTTTCAGGATTTTCATCGAAATTTTGATTTTTTTGGGGGTGGTCACGAATTAAGGTCCTTTTGGCTCTAGGACGCATATTTAAGGAGTTATGGCCAAAATAAGTTTTTCATATAAAAATTTCAATTTTGTCAGGATTTTCATCGAAATTTTGATTTTTTGGGGGTGGTCACGAATTAAGGTCCTTTTGGCTCTAGGACGCATATTTAAGGAGTTATGGCCAAAATAAGTTTTTCATATAAAAATTTCAATTTTTAAGGATTTTCATCGAAATTTTGATTTTTTGGGGGTGGTCACGAATTAAGGTCCTTTTGGCTCTAGGACGCATATTTAAGGAGTTATGGCCAAAATAAGTTTTTCATATAAAAATTTCAATTTTTTCAGGATTTTCATCGAAATTTTGATTTTTTGGGGGTGGTCACGAATTAAGGTCCTTTTGGCTCTAGGACGCATATTTAAGGAGTTATGGCCAAAATAAGTTTTTCATATAAAAATTTCAATTTTTTAAGGATTTTCATCGAAATTTTGATTTTTTGGGGGTGGTCACGAATTAAGGTCCTTTTGGGTCTAGGACGCATATTTAAGGAGTTATGGCCAAAATAAGTTTTTCATATAAAAATTTCAATTTTTTCAGGATTTTCATCGAAATTTTGATTTTTTGGGGGTGGTCACGAATTAAGGTCCTTTTGGCTCTAGGACGCATATTTAAGGAGTTATGGCCAAAATAAGTTTTTCATATAAAAATTTCAATTTTTTTAGGATTTTCATCGAAATTTTGATTTTTTGAGGGTGGTCACGAATTAAGGTCCTTTTGGCTCTAGGACGCATATTTAAGGAGTTATGGCCAAAATAAGTTTTTCATATAAAAATTTAAATTTTTTAAGGATTTTCATCGAAATTTTGATTTTATGGGGGTGGTCACGAATTAAGGTCCTTTTGGCTCTAGGACGCATATTTAAGGAGTTATGGCCAAAATAAGTTTTTCATATAAAAATTTCAATTTTTTCAGGATTTTCATCGAAATTTTAATTTTTTGGGGGTGGTCACGAATTAAGGTCCTTTTGGCTCTAGGACGCATATTTAAGGAGTTATGGCCAAAATAAGATTTTCATATAAAAATTTCAATTTTTTCAGGATTTTTCATCGAAATTTTGATTTTTTGGGGGTGGTCACGAATTAAGGTCCTTTTGGCTCTAGGACGCATATTTAAGGAGTTATGGCCAAAATAAGTTTTTCATATAAAAATTTCAATTTTTTCAGGATTTTCATCGAAATTTTGATTTTTTGGGGGTGGTCACGAATTAAGGTCCTTTTGGCTCTAGGACGCATATTTAAGGAGTTATGGCCAAAATAAGTTTTTCATATAAAAATTTCAATTTTTTCAGGATTTTCATCGAAATTTTGATTTTTTTGGGGGTGGTCACGAATTAAGGTCCTTTTGGCTCTAGGACGCATATTTAAGGAGTTATGGCCAAAATAAGTTTTTCATATAAAAATTTCAATTTTTTCAGGATTTTCATCGAAATTTTGATTTTTTGGGGGTGGTCACGAATTAAGGTCCTTTTGGCTCTAGGACGCATATTTAAGGAGTTATGGCCAAAATAAGTTTTTCATATAAAAATTTCAATTTTTTCAGGATTTTCATCGAAATTTTGATTTTTTGGGGGTGGTCACGAATTAAGGTCCTTTTGGCTCTAGGACGCATATTTAAGGAGTTATGGCCAAAATAAGTTTTTCATATAAAAATTTCAATTTTTTAAGGATTTTCATCGAAATTTTGATTTTTTGGGGGTGGTCACGAATTAAGGTCCTTTTGGCTCTACGACGCATATTTAAGGAGTTATGGCCAAAATAAGTTTTTCATATAAAAATTTCAATTTTTTAAGGATTTTCATCGAAATTTTTATTTTTTGGGGGTGGTCACGAATTAAGGTCCTTTTGGCTCTAGGACGCATATTTAAGGAGTTATGGCCAAAATAAGTTTTTCATATAAAAATTTCAATTTTTTCAGGATTTTCATCGAATTTTGATTTTTTTGGGGGTGGTCACGAATTAAGGTCCTTTTGGCTCTAGGACGCATATTTAAGGAGTTATGGCCAAAATAAGTTTTTCATATAAAAATTTCAATTTTTTCAGGATTTTCATCGAAATTTTGATTTTTTGGGGGTGGTCACGAATTAAGGTCCTTTTGGCTCTAGGACGCATATTTAAGGAGTTATGGCCAAAATAAGTTTTTCATATAAAAATTTCAATTTTTTTAGGATTTTCATCGAAATTTTGATTTTTTGAGGGTGGTCACGAATTAAGGTCCTTTTGGCTCTAGGACGCATATTTAAGGAGTTATGGCCAAAATAAGTTTTTCATATAAAAATTTAAATTTTTTAAGGATTTTCATCGAAATTTTGATTTTTTGGGGGTGGTCACGAATTAAGGTCCTTTTGGCTCTAGGACGCATATTTAAGGAGTTATGGCCAAAATAAGTTTTTCATATAAAAATTTAAATTTTTTCAGGATTTTCATCGAAATTTTAATTTTTTGGGGGTGGTCACGAATTAAGGTCCTTTTGGCTCTACGACGCATATTTAAGGAGTTATGGCCAAAATAAGTTTTTCATATAAACTTTTCAATTTTTTAAGGATTTTCATCGAAATTTTGATTTTTTGGGGGTGGTCACGAATTAAGGTCCTTTTGGCTCTAGGACGCATATTTAAGGAGTTATGGCCAAAATAAGTTTTTCATATAAAAATTTCAATTTTTTAAGGATTTTCATCGAAATTTTGATTTTTTGGGGGTGGTCACGAATTAAGGTCCTTTTGGCTCTACGACGCATATTTAAGGAGTTATGGCCAAAATAAGTTTTTCATATAAAAATTTCAATTTTTTCAGGATTTTCATCGAAATTTTGATTTTTTGGGGGTGGTCACGAATTAAGGTCCTTTTGGCTCTAGGACGCATATTTAAGGAGTTATGGCCAAAATAAGTTTTTCATATAAAAATTTCAATTTTTTAAGGATTTTCATCGAAATTTTGATTTTTTGGGGGGTGGTCACGAATTAGGGTCCTTTTGGCTCTAGGACGCATATTTAAGGAGTTATGGCCAAAATAAGTTTTTCATATAAAAATTTCAATTTTTTCAGGATTTTCATCGAAATTTTTATTTTTTGGGGGTGGTCACGAATTAAGGTCCTTTTGGCTCTACGACGCATATTTAAGGAGTTATGGCCAAAATAAGTTTTTCATATAAAAATTTCAATTTTTTCAGGATTTTCATCGAAATTTTGATTTTTTTGGGGGTGGTCACGAATTAAGGTCCTTTTGGCTCTAGGACGCATATTTAAGGAGTTATGGCCAAAATAAGTTTTTCATATAAAAATTTCAATTTTGTCAGGATTTTCATCGAAATTTTGATTTTTTGGGGGTGGTCACGAATTAAGGTCCTTTTGGCTCTAGGACGCATATTTAAGGAGTTATGGCCAAAATAAGTTTTTCATATAAAAATTTCAATTTTTAAGGATTTTCATCGAAATTTTGATTTTTTGGGGGTGGTCACGAATTAAGGTCCTTTTGGCTCTAGGACGCATATTTAAGGAGTTATGGCCAAAATAAGTTTTTCATATAAAAATTTCAATTTTTTCAGGATTTTCATCGAAATTTTGATTTTTTGGGGGTGGTCACGAATTAAGGTCCTTTTGGCTCTAGGACGCATATTTAAGGAGTTATGGCCAAAATAAGTTTTTCATATAAAAATTTCAATTTTTTAAGGATTTTCATCGAAATTTTGATTTTTTGGGGGTGGTCACGAATTAAGGTCCTTTTGGGTCTAGGACGCATATTTAAGGAGTTATGGCCAAAATAAGTTTTTCATATAAAAATTTCAATTTTTTCAGGATTTTCATCGAAATTTTGATTTTTTGGGGGTGGTCACGAATTAAGGTCCTTTTGGCTCTAGGACGCATATTTAAGGAGTTATGGCCAAAATAAGTTTTTCATATAAAAATTTCAATTTTTTTAGGATTTTCATCGAAATTTTGATTTTTTGAGGGTGGTCACGAATTAAGGTCCTTTTGGCTCTAGGACGCATATTTAAGGAGTTATGGCCAAAATAAGTTTTTCATATAAAAATTTAAATTTTTTAAGGATTTTCATCGAAATTTTGATTTTATGGGGGTGGTCACGAATTAAGGTCCTTTTGGCTCTAGGACGCATATTTAAGGAGTTATGGCCAAAATAAGTTTTTCATATAAAAATTTCAATTTTTTCAGGATTTTCATCGAAATTTTAATTTTTTGGGGGTGGTCACGAATTAAGGTCCTTTTGGCTCTAGGACGCATATTTAAGGAGTTATGGCCAAAATAAGTTTTTCATACAAAAATTTCAATTTTTTCAGGATTTTCATCGAAATTTTGATTTTTTGGGGGTGGTCACGAATTAAGGTCCTTTTGGCTCTAGGACGCATATTTAAGGAGTTATTGCCAAAATAAGTTTTTCATATAAAAATTTCAATTTTTTAAGGATTTTCATCGAAATTTTGATTTTTTGGGGGTGGTCACGAATTAAGGTCCTTTTGGCTCTAGGACGCATATTTAAGGAGTTATTGCCAAAATAAGTTTTTCATATAAAAATTTCAATTTTTTCAGGATTTTCATCGAAATTTTTATTTTTTGGGGGTGGTCACGAATTAAGGTCCTTTTGGCTCTAGGACGCATATTTAAGGAGTTATGGCCAAAATAAGTTTTTCATATAAAAATTTCAATTTTTTCAGGATTTTCATCGAAATTTTTATTTTTTTGGGGGTGGTCACGAATTAAGGTCCTTTTGGCTCTAGGACGCATATTTAAGGAGTTATGGCCAAAATAAGTTTTTCATATAAAAATTTCAATTTTTTCAGGATTTTCATCGAAATTTTGATTTTTTGGGGGTGGTCACGAATTAAGGTCCTTTTGGCTCTAGGACGCATATTTAAGGAGTTATGGCCAAAATAAGTTTTTCATATAAAAATTTCAATTTTTTAAGGATTTTCATCGAAATTTTTATTTTTTGGGGGTGGTCACGAATTAAGGTCCTTTTGGCTCTAGGACGCATATTTAAGGAGTTATGGCCAAAATAAGTTTTTCATATAAAAATTTCAATTTTTTCAGGATTTTCATCGAAATTTTGATTTTTTGGGGGTGGTCACGAATTAAGGTCCTTTTGGCTCTAGGACGCATATTAAAGGAGTTATGGCCAAAATAAGTTTTTCATATAAAAATTTCAATTTTTTCAGGATTTTCATCGAAATTTTGATTTTTTGGGGGTGGTCACGAATTAAGGTCCTTTTGGCTCTAGGACGCATATTTAAGGAGTTATGGCCAAAATAAGTTTTTCATATAAAAATTTCAATTTTTTAAGGATTTTCATCGAAATTTTGATTTTTTGGGGGTGGTCACGAATTAAGGTCCTTTTGGCTCTAGGACGCATATTTAAGGAGTTATGGCCAAAATAAGTTTTTCATATAAAAATTTCAATTTTTTCAGGATTTTCATCGAAATTTTGATTTTTTGGGGGTGGTCACGAATTAAGGTCCTTTTGGCTCTAGGACGCATATTTAAGGAGTTATGGCCAAAATAAGTTTTTCATATAAAAATTTCAATTTTTTCAGGATTTTCATCGAAATTTTTATTTTTTGGGGGTGGTCACGAATTAAGGTCCTTTTGGCTCTAGGACGCATATTTAAGGAGTTATGGCCAAAATAAGTTTTTCATATAAAAATTTCAATTTTTTCAGGATTTTCATCGAAATTTTTATTTTTTGGGGGTGGTCACGAATTAAGGTCCTTTTGGCTCTAGGATGCATATTTAAGGAGTTATGGCCAAAATAAGATTTTCATATAAAAATTTCAATTTTTTCAGGATTTTCATCGAAATTTTGATTTTTTGGGGGTGGTCGCGAATTAAGGTCCTTTTGGCTCTAGGATGCATATTTAAGGAGTTATGGCCAAAATAAGTTTTTCATATAAAAATTTCAATTTTTTCAGGATTTTCATCGAAATTTTGATTTTTTGGGGGTGGTCGCGAATTAAGGTCCTTTTGGCTCTAGGACGCATATTTAAGGAGTTATGGCCAAAATAAGTTTTTCATATAAAAATTTCAATTTTTTCAGGATTTTCATCGAAATTTTGATTTTTTTTGGGGGTGGTCACGAATTAAGGTCCTTTTGGCTCTAGGACGCATATTTAAGGAGTTATGGCCAAAATAAGTTTTTCATATAAAAATTTAAATTTTTTCAGGATTTTCATCGAAATTTTGATTTTTTGGGGGTGGTCACGAATTAAGGTCCTTTTGGCTCTAGGACGCATATTTAAGGAGTTATGGCCAAAATAAGTTTTTCATATAAAAATTTAATTTTTTAAGGATTTTCATCGAAATTTTGATTTTTTGGGGGTGGTCACGAATTAAGGTCCTTTTGGCTCTAGGACGCATATTTAAGGAGTTATGGCCAAAATAAGTTTTTCATATAAAAATTTAATTTTTTAAGGATTTTCATCGAAATTTTGATTTTTTGGGGGTGGTCACGAATTAAGGTCCTTTTGGCTCTAGGACGCATATTTAAGGAGTTATGGCCAAAATAAGTTTTTCATATAAAAATTTCAATTTTTTCAGGATTTTCATCGAAATTTTGATTTTTTGGGGGTGGTCACGAATTAAGGTCCTTTTGGCTCTAGGACGCATATTTAAGGAGTTATGGCCAAAATAAGTTTTTCGTATAAAAATTTCAATTTTTTCAGGATTTTCATCGAAATTTTGATTTTTTGGGGGTGGTCACGAATTAAGGTCCTTTTGGCTCTAGGACGCATATTTAAGGAGTTATGGCCAAAATAAGTTTTTCATATAAAAATTTCAATTTTTTCAGGATTTTCATCGAAATTTTTATTTTTTGGGGGTGGTCACGAATTAAGGTCCTTTTGGCTCTAGGACGCATATTTAAGGAGTTATGGCCAAAATAAGTTTTTCATATAAAAATTTCAATTTTTTCAGGATTTTCATCGAAATTTTTATTTTTTGGGGGTGGTCACGAATTAAGGTCCTTTTGGCTCTAGGACGCATATTTAAGGAGTTATGGCCAAAATAAGTTTTTCATATAAAAATTTCAATTTTTTCAGGATTTTCATCGAAATTTTTATTTTTTGGGGGTGGTCACGAATTAAGGTCCTTTTGGCTCTAGGACGCATATTTAAGGAGTTATGGCCAAAATAAGTTTTTCATATAAAAATTTCAATTTTTTCAGGATTTTCATCGAAATTTTTATTTTTTGGGGGTGGTCACGAATTAAGGTCCTTTTGGCTCTAGGACGCATATTTAAGGAGTTATGGCCAAAATAAGTTTTTCATATAAAAATTTCAATTTTTTCAGGATTTTCATCGAAATTTTGATTTTTTGGGGGTGGTCGCGAATTAAGGTCCTTTTGGCTCTAGGATGCATATTTAAGGAGTTATGGCCAAAATTAGTTTTTCATATAAAAATTTCAATTTTTTCAGGATTTTCATCGAAATTTTGATTTTTTTGGGGGTGGTCACGAATTAAGGTCCTTTTGGCTCTAGGACGCATATTTAAGGAGTTATGGCCAAAATAAGTTTTTCATATAAAAATTTCAATTTTTTCAGGATTTTCATCGAAATTTTGATTTTTTGGGGGTGGTCACGAATTAAGGTCCTTTTGGACCTTAGGACGCATATTTAAGGAGTTATGGCCAAAATAAGTTTTTCATATAAAAATTTCAATTTTTTAAGGATTTTCATCGAAATTTTGATTTTTTGGGGGTGGTCACGAATTAAGGTCCTTTTGGCTCTAGGACGCATATTTAAGGAGTTATTGCCAAAATAAGTTTTTCATATAAAAATTTCAATTTTTTCAGGATTTTCATCGAAATTTTTATTTTTTGGGGGTGGTCACGAATTAAGGTCCTTTTGGCTCTAGGACGCATATTTAAGGAGTTATGGCCAAAATAAGTTTTTCATATAAAAATTTCAATTTTTTCAGGATTTTCATCGAAATTTTTATTTTTTGGGGGTGGTCACGAATTAAGGTCCTTTTGGCTCTAGGACGCATATTTAAGGAGTTATGGCCAAAATAAGTTTTTCATATAAAAATTTCAATTTTTTCAGGATTTTCATCGAAATTTTGATTTTTTTGGGGGTGGTCACGAATTAAGGTCCTTTTGGCTCTAGGACGCATATTTAAGGAGTTATGGCCAAAATAAGTTTTTCATATAAAAATTTCAATTTTTTCAGGATTTTCATCGAAATTTTGATTTTTTGGGGGTGGTCACGAATTAAGGTCCTTTTGGCTCTAGGACGCATATTTAAGGAGTTATGGCCAAAATAAGTTTTTCATATAAAAATTTCAATTTTTTAAGGATTTTCATCGAAATTTTGATTTTTTGGGGGTGGTCACGAATTAAGGTCCTTTTGGCTCTAGGACGCATATTTAAGGAGTTATGGCCAAAATAAGTTTTTCATATAAAAATTTAATTTTTTAAGGATTTTCATCGAAATTTTGATTTTTTGGGGGTGGTCACGAATTAAGGTCCTTTTGGCTCTAGGACGCATATTTAAGGAGTTATGGCCAAAATAAGTTTTTCATATAAAAATTTCAATTTTTTCAGGATTTTCATCGAAATTTTGATTTTGGGGGTGGTTACGAATTAAGGTCCTTTTGGCTCTAGGACGCATATTTAAGGAGTTATGGCCAAAATAAGTTTTTCATATAAAAATTTCAATTTTTTCAGGATTTTCATCGAAATTTTTATTTTTTGGGGGTGGTCACGAATTAAGGTCCTTTTGGCTCTAGGATGCATATTTAAGGAGTTATGGCCAAAATAAGTTTTTCATATAAAAATTTCAATTTTTTCAGGATTTTCATCGAAATTTTGATTTTTTGGGGGTGGTCGCGAATTAAGGTCCTTTTGGCTCTAGGATGCATATTTAAGGAGTTATGGCCAAAATAAGTTTTTCATATAAAAATTTCAATTTTTTCAGGATTTTCATCGAAATTTTGATTTTTTGGGGGTGGTCGCGAATTAAGGTCCTTTTGGCTCTAGGACGCATATTTAAGGAGTTATGGCCAAAATAAGTTTTTCATATAAAAATTTCAATTTTTTTCAGGATTTTCATCGAAATTTTGATTTTTTTGGGGGTGGTCACGAATTAAGGTCCTTTTGGCTCTAGGACGCATATTTAAGGAGTTATGGCCAAAATAAGTTTTTCATATAAAAATTTAAATTTTTTCAGGATTTTCATCGAAATTTTGATTTTTTGGGGGTGGTCACGAATTAAGGTCCTTTTGGCTCTAGGACGCATATTTAAGGAGTTATTGCCAAAATAAGTTTTTCATATAAAAATTTCAATTTTTTAAGGATTTTCATCGAAATTTTGATTTTTTGGGGGTGGTCACGAATTAAGGTCCTTTTGGCTCTAGGACGCATATTTAAGGAGTTATGGCCAAAATAAGTTTTTCATATAAAAATTTAATTTTTTAAGGATTTTCATCGAAATTTTGATTTTTTGGGGGTGGTCACGAATTAAGGTCCTTTTGGCTCTAGGACGCATATTTAAGGAGTTATGGCCAAAATAAGTTTTTCATATAAAAATTTCAATTTTTTCAGGATTTTCATCGAAATTTTGATTTTTTGGGGGTGGTCACGAATTAAGGTCCTTTTGGCTCTAGGACGCATATTTAAGGAGTTATGGCCAAAATAAGTTTTTCATATAAAAATTTCAATTTTTTCAGGATTTTCATCGAAATTTTGATTTTTTGGGGGTGGTCACGAATTAAGGTCCTTTTGGCTCTAGGACGCATATTTAAGGAGTTATGGCCAAAATAAGTTTTTCATATAAAAATTTCAATTTTTTCAGGATTTTCATCGAAATTTTGATTTTTTGGGGGTGGTCACGAATTAAGGTCCTTTTGGCTCTAGGACGCATATTTAAGGAGTTATGGCCAAAATAAGTTTTTCATATAAAAATTTCAATTTTTTCAGGATTTTCATCGAAATTTTTATTTTTTGGGGGTGGTCACGAATTAAGGTCCTTTTGGCTCTAGGACGCATATTTAAGGAGTTATGGCCAAAATAAGTTTTTCATATAAAAATTTCAATTTTTTCAGGATTTTCATCGAAATTTTTATTTTTTGGGGGTGGTCACGAATTAAGGTCCTTTTGGCTCTAGGACGCATATTTAAGGAGTTATGGCCAAAATAAGTTTTTCATATAAAAATTTCAATTTTTTCAGGATTTTCATCGAAATTTTTATTTTTTGGGGGTGGTCACGAATTAAGGTCCTTTTGGCTCTAGGATGCATATTTAAGGAGTTATGGCCAAAATAAGTTTTTCATATAAAAATTTCAATTTTTTCAGGATTTTCATCGAAATTTTGATTTTTTGGGGGTGGTCGCGAATTAAGGTCCTTTTGGCTCTAGGATGCATATTTAAGGAGTTATGGCCAAAATTAGTTTTTCATATAAAAATTTAAATTTTTTCAGGATTTTCATCGAAATTTTGATTTTTTTGGGGGTGGTCACGAATTAAGGTCCTTTTGGCTCTAGGACGCATATTTAAGGAGTTATGGCCAAAATAAGTTTTTCATATAAAAATTTCAATTTTTTCAGGATTTTCATCGAAATTTTGATTTTTTGGGGGTGGTCACGAATTAAGGTCCTTTTGGCTCTAGGACGCATATTTAAGGAGTTGTGGCCAAAATAAGTTTTTCATATAAAAATTTCAATTTTTTAAGGATTTTCATCGAAATTTTGATTTTTTGGGGGTGGTCACGAATTAAGGTCCTTTTGGCTCTAGGACGCATATTTAAGGAGTTATGGCCAAAATAAGTTTTTCATATAAAAATTTAATTTTTTAAGGATTTTCATCGAAATTTTTATTTTTTGGGGGTGGTCACGAATTAAGGTCCTTTTGGCTCTAGGACGCATATTTAAGGAGTTATGGCCAAAATAAGTTTTTCATATAAAAATTTCAATTTTTCAGGATTTTCAGCGAAATTTTGATTTTTTGGGGGTGGTCACGAATTAAGGTCCTTTTGGCTCTAGGACGCATATTTAAGGAGTTATGGCCAAAATAAGTTTTTCATATAAAAATTTCAATTTTTTCAGGATTTTCATCGCAATTTTGATTTTTTGGGGGTGGTCACGAATTAAGGACCTTTTGGCTCTAGGACGCATATTTAAGGAGTTATGGCCAAAATAAGTTTTTCATATAAAAATTTCAATTTTTTCAGGATTTTCATTGAAATTTTTATTTTTTGGGGGTGGTCACGAATTAAGGTCCTTTTGGCTCTAGGACGCATATTTAAGGAGTTATGGCCAAAATAAGTTTTTCATATAAAAATTTAAATTTTTTAAGTATTTTCATCGAAATTTTGATTTTTTGGGGGTGGTCACGAATTAAGGTCCTTTTGGCTCTAGGACGCATATTTAAGGAGTTATGGCCAAAATAAGTTTTTCATATAAAAATTTCAATTTTTTCAGGATTTTCATCGAAATTTTGATTTTTTTGGGGGTGGTCACGAATTAAGGTCCTTTTGGCTCTAGGACGCATATTTAAGGAGTTATGGCCAAAATAAGTTTTTCATATAAAAATTTCAATTTTTTCAGGATTTTCATCAAAATTTTGATTTTTTGGGGGTGGTCACGAATTAAGGTCCTTTTGGCTCTAGGACGCATATTTAAGGAGTTATGGCCAAAATAAGTTTTTCATATAAAAATTTCAATTTTTTAAGGTTTTCATCGAAATTTTGATTTTTTGGGGGTGGTCACGAATTAAGGTCCTTTTGGCTCTAGGACGCATATTTAAGGAGTTATTGCCAAAATAAGTTTTTCATATAAAAATTTAAATTTTTTCAGGATTTTCATCGAAATTTTGATTTTTTGGGGGTGGTCACGAATTAAGGTCCTTTTGGCTCTAGGACGCATATTTAAGGAGTTATGGCCAAAATAAGTTTTTCATATAAAAATTTCAATTTTTTCAGGATTTTCATCGAAATTTTGATTTTTTTGGGGGTGGTCACGAATTAAGGTCCTTTTGGCTCTAGGACGCATATTTAAGGAGTTATGGCCAAAATAAGTTTTTCATATAAAAATTTCAATTTTTTCAGGATTTTCATCGAAATTTTGATTTTTTGGGGGTGGTCACGAATTAAGGTCCTTTTGGCTCTAGGACGCATATTTAAGGAGTTATGGCCAAAATAAGTTTTTTCATATAAAAATTTCAATTTTTTAAGGATTTTCATCGAAATTTTGATTTTTTGGGGGTGGTCACGAATTAAGGTCCTTTTGGCTCTAGGACGCATATTTAAGGAGTTATGGCCAAAATAAGTTTTTCATATAAAAATTTCAATTTTTTCAGGATTTTCATCGAAATTTTGATTTTTTTGGGGTGGTCACGAATTAAGGTCCTTTTGGCTCTAGGACGCATATTTAAGGAGTTATGGCCAAAATAAGTTTTTCATATAAAAATTTCAATTTTTTCAGGATTTTCATCGAAATTTTGATTTTTTGGGGGTGGTCACGAATTAAGGTCCTTTTGGCTCTAGGACGCATATTTAAGGAGTTATGGCCAAAATAAGTTTTTCATATAAAAATTAAGGTCCTTTTGGCTCTAGGACGCATATTTAAGGAGTTATGGCCAAAATAAGTTTTTCATATAAAAATTTCAATTTTTTCAGGATTTTCATCGAAATTTTTATTTTTTGGGGGTGGTCACGAATTAAGGTCCTTTTGGCTCTAGGACGCATATTTAAGGAGTTATGGCCAAAATAAGTTTTTCATATAAAAATTTCAATTTTTTCAGGATTTTCATCGAAATTTTGATTTTTTGGGGGTGGTCACGAATTAAGGTCCTTTTGGCTCTAGGATGCATATTTAAGGAGTTATGGCCAAAATAAGTTTTTCATATAAAAATTTCAATTTTTTCAGGATTTTCATCGAAATTTTGATTTTTTGGGGGTGGTCGCGAATTAAGGTCCTTTTGGCTCTAGGATGCATATTTAAGGAGTTATGGCCAAAATAAGTTTTTCATATAAAAATTTCAATTTTTTCAGGATTTTCATCGAAATTTTGATTTTTTGGGGGTGGTCGCGAATTAAGGTCCTTTTGGCTCTAGGACGCATATTTAAGGAGTTATGGCCAAAATAAGTTTTTCATATAAAAATTTCAATTTTTTCAGGATTTTCATCGAAATTTTGATTTTTTTGGGGGTGGTCACGAATTAAGGTCCTTTTGGCTCTAGGACGCATATTTAAGGAGTTATGGCCAAAATAACTTTTTCATATAAAAATCTAAATTTTTTTTTAATTCGTGACCACCCCCAAAAAATCAAAATTTCGATGAAAATCCTGAAAAAATTGAAATTTTTATATGAAAAACTTATTTTGGCCATAACTCCTTAAATATGCGTCCTAGAATATTTAAGGAGTTATGGCCAAAATAAGTTTTTCATATAAAAATTTCAATTTTTTCAGGATTTTCATCGAAATTTTGATTTTTTGGGGGTGGTCACGAATTAAGGTCCTTTTGGCTCTAGGACGCATATTTAAGGAGTTATGGCCAAAATAAGTTTTTCATATAAAAATTTCAATTTTTTAAGGATTTTCATCGAAATTTTGATTTTTTGGGGGTGGTCACGAATTAAGGTCCTTTTGGCTCTAGGACGCATATTTAAGGAGTTATGGCCAAAATAAGTTTTTCATATAAAAATTTAATTTTTTAAGGATTTTCATCGAAATTTTTATTTTTTGGGGGTGGTCACGAATTAAGGTCCTTTTGGCTCTAGGACGCATATTTAAGGAGTTATGGCCAAAATAAGTTTTTCATATAAAAATTTCAATTTTTTCAGGATTTTCAGCGAAATTTTGATTTTTTGGGGGTGGTCACGAATTAAGGTCCTTTTGGCTCTAGGACGCATATTTAAGGAGTTATGGCCAAAATAAGTTTTTCATATAAAAATTTCAATTTTTTCAGGATTTTCATCGAAATTTTGATTTTTAGGGGGTGGTCACGAATTAAGGTCCTTTTGGCTCTAGGACGCATATTTAAGGAGTTATGGCCAAAATAAGTTTTTCATATAAAAATTTCAATTTTTTCAGGATTTTCATCGCAATTTTGATTTTTTGGGGGTGGTCACGAATTAAGGACCTTTTGGCTCTAGGACGCATATTTAAGGAGTTATGGCCAAAATAAGTTTTTCATATAAAAATTTAAATTTTTTCAGGATTTTCATTGAAATTTTTATTTTTTGGGGGTGGTCACGAATTAAGGTCCTTTTGGCTCTAGGACGCATATTTAAGGAGTTATGGCCAAAATAAGTTTTTCATATAAAAATTTAAATTTTTTAAGTATTTTCATCGAAATTTTGATTTTTTGGGGGTGGTCACGAATTAAGGTCCTTTTGGCTCTAGGACGCATATTTAAGGAGTTATGGCCAAAATAAGTTTTTCATATAAAAATTTCAATTTTTTCAGGATTTTCATCGAAATTTTGATTTTTTTGGGGGTGGTCACGAATTAAGGTCCTTTTGGCTCTAGGACGCATATTTAAGGAGTTATGGCCAAAATAAGTTTTTCATATAAAAATTTCAATTTTTTCAGGATTTTCATCAAAATTTTGATTTTTTGGGGGTGGTCACGAATTAAGGTCCTTTTGGCTCTAGGACGCATATTTAAGGAGTTATGGCCAAAATAAGTTTTTCATATAAAAATTTCAATTTTTTAAGGTTTTCATCGAAATTTTGATTTTTTGGGGGTGGTCACGAATTAAGGTCCTTTTGGCTCTAGGACGCATATTTAAGGAGTTATTGCCAAAATAAGTTTTTCATATAAAAATTTAAATTTTTTCAGGATTTTCATTGAAATTTTGATTTTTTGGGGGTGGTCACGAATTAAGGTCCTTTTGGCTCTAGGACGCATAGTTAAGGAGTTATGGCCAAAATAAGTTTTTCATATAAAAATTTCAATTTTTTCAGGATTTTCATCGAAATTTTGATTTTTTTGGGGGTGGTCACGAATTAAGGTCCTTTTGGCTCTAGGACGCATATTTAAGGAGTTATGGCCAAAATAAGTTTTTCATATAAAAATTTCAATTTTTTCAGGATTTTCATCGAAATTTTGATTTTTTGGGGGTGGTCACGAATTAAGGTCCTTTTGGCTCTAGGACGCATATTTAAGGAGTTATGGCCAAAATAAGTTTTTTCATATAAAAATTTCAATTTTTTAAGGATTTTCATCGAAATTTTGATTTTTTGGGGGTGGTCACGAATTAAGGTCCTTTTGGCTCTAGGACGCATATTTAAGGAGTTATGGCCAAAATAAGTTTTTCATATAAAAATTTAATTTTTTAAGGATTTTCATCGAAATTTTGATTTTTTGGGGGTGGTCACGAATTAAGGTCCTTTTGGCTCTAGGACGCATATTTAAGGAGTTATGGCCAATATAAGTTTTTCATATAAAAATTTAAATTTTTTCAGGATTTTCATCGAAATTTTGATTTTTTGGGGGTGGTCACGAATTAAGGTCCTTTTGGCTCTAGGACGCATATTTAAGGAGTTATGGCCAAAATAAGTTTTTCATATAAAAATTTCAATTTTTTCAAGATTTTCATCGAAATTTTGATTTTTTGGGGGTGGTCACGAATTAAGGTCCTTTTGGCTCTAGGACGCATATTTAAGGAGTTATGGCCAAAATAAGTTTTTCATATAAAAATTTAAATTTTTTCAGGATTTTCATCGAAATTTTGATTTTTTGGGGGTGGTCACGAATTAAGGTCCTTTTGGCTCTAGGACGCATATTTAAGGAGTTATGGCCAAAATAAGTTTTTCATATAAAAATTTAAATTTTTTCAGGATTTTCATCGAAATTTTGATTTTTTGGGGGTGGTCACGAATTAAGGTCCTTTTGGCTCTAGGACGCATATTTAAGGAGTTATGGCCAAAATAAGTTTTTCATACAAAAATTTCAATTTTTTCAGGATTTTCATCGAAATTTTGATTTTTTGGGGGTGGTCACGAATTAAGGACCTTTTGGCTCTAGGACGCATATTTAAGGAGTTATGGCCAAAATAAGTTTTTCATATAAAAATTTAAATTTTTTAAGGATTTTCATCGAAATTTTGATTTTTTGGGGGTGGTCACGAATTAAGGTCCTTTTGGCTCTAGGACGCATATTTAAGGAGTTATGGCCAAAATAAGTTTTTCATATAAAAATTTCAATTTTTTCAGGATTTTCATCGAAATTTTTATTTTTTGGGGGTGGTCACGAATTAAGGTCCTTTTGGCTCTAGGACGCATATTTAAGGAGTTATGGCCAAAATAAATTTTTCATATAAAAATTTCAATTTTTTAAGGATTTTCATCGAAATTTTGATTTTTTGGGGGTGGTCACGAATTAAGGTCCTTTTGGCTCTAGGACGCATATTTAAGGAGTTATGGCCAAAATAAGTTTTTCATATAAAAATTTCAAGGATTTTCATCAAAATTTTGATTTTTTGGGGGTGGTCACGAATTAAGGTCCTTTTGGCTCTAGGACGCATATTTAAGGAGTTATGGCCAAAATAAGTTTTTCATATAAAAATTTCAATTTTTTAAGGTTTTCATCGAAATTTTGATTTTTTGGGGGTGGTCACGAATTAAGGTCCTTTTGGCTCTAGGACGCATATTTAAGGAGTTATTGCCACGAATTAAGGTCCTTTTGGCTCTAGGACGCATATTTAAGGAGTTATGGCCAAAATAAGTTTTTCATATAAAAATTTCAATTTTTTCAGGATTTTCATCGAAATTTTGATTTTTTGGGGGTGGTCACGAATTAAGGTCCTTTTGGCTCTAGGACGCATATTTAAGGAGTTATGGCCAAAATAAGTTTTTCCATATAAAAATTTCAATTTTTTAAGGATTTTCATCGAAATTTTGATTTTTTGGGGGTGGTCACGAATTAAGGTCCTTTTGGCTCTAGGACGCATATTTAAGGAGTTATGGCCAAAATAAGTTTTTCATATAAAAATTTAATTTTTTAAGGATTTTCATCGAAATTTTGATTTTTTGGGGGTGGTCACGAATTAAGGTCCTTTTGGCTCTAGGACGCATATTTAAGGAGTTATGGCCAATATAAGTTTTCATATAAAAATTTAAATTTTTTCAGGATTTTCATCGAAATTTTGATTTTTTGGGGGTGGTCACGAATTAAGGTCCTTTTGGCTCTAGGACGCATATTTAAGGAGTTATGGCCAAAATAAGTTTTTCATATAAAAATTTCAATTTTTTCAAGATTTTCATCGAAATTTTGATTTTTTGGGGGTGGTCACGAATTAAGGTCCTTTTGGCTCTAGGACGCATATTTAAGGAGTTATGGCCAAAATAAGTTTTTCATATAAAAATTTAAATTTTTTCAGGATTTTCATCGAAATTTTGATTTTTTGGGGGTGGTCACGAATTAAGGTCCTTTTGGCTCTAGGACGCATATTTAAGGAGTTATGGCCAAAATAAGTTTTTCATATAAAAATTTAAATTTTTTCAGGATTTTCATCGAAATTTTGATTTTTTGGGGGTGGTCACGAATTAAGGTCCTTTTGGCTCTAGGACGCATATTTAAGGAGTTATGGCCAAAATAAGTTTTTCATATAAAAATTTCAATTTTTTCAGGATTTTCATCGAAATTTTGATTTTTTGGGGGTGGTCACGAATTAAGGACCTTTTGGCTCTAGGACGCATATTTAAGGAGTTATGGCCAAAATAAGTTTTTCATATAAAAATTTAAATTTTTTAAGGATTTTCATCGAAATTTTGATTTTTTGGGGGTGGTCACGAATTAAGGTCCTTTTGGCTCTAGGACGCATATTTAAGGAGTTATGGCCAAAATAAGTTTTTCATATAAAAATTTCAATTTTTTCAGGATTTTCATCGAAATTTTTATTTTTTGGGGGTGGTCACGAATTAAGGTCCTTTTGGCTCTAGGACGCATATTTAAGGAGTTATGGCCAAAATAAGTTTTTCATATAAAAATTTCAATTTTTTAAGGATTTTCATCGAAATTTTGATTTTTTGGGGGTGGTCACGAATTAAGGTCCTTTTGGCTCTAGGACGCATATTTAAGGAGTTATGGCCAAAATAAGTTTTTCATATAAAAATTTCAAGGATTTTCATCAAAATTTTGATTTTTTGGGGGTGGTCACGAATTAAGGTCCTTTTGGCTCTAGGACGCATATTTAAGGAGTTATGGCCAAAATAAGTTTTTCATATAAAAATTTCAATTTTTTAAGGTTTTCATCGAAATTTTGATTTTTTGGGGGTGGTCACGAATTAAGGTCCTTTTGGCTCTAGGACGCATATTTAAGGAGTTATTGCCAAAATAAGTTTTTCATATAAAAATTTCAATTTTTTCAGGATTTTCATCGAAATTTTTATTTTTTGGGGGTGGTCACGAATTAAGGTCCTTTTGGCTCTAGGACGCATATTTAAGGAGTTATGGCCAAAATAAGTTTTTCATATAAAAATTTAAATTTTTTAAGGATTTTCATCGAAATTTTGATTTTGTGGGGGTGGTCACGAATTAAGGTCCTTTTGGCTCTAGGACGCATATTTAAGGAGTTATGGCCAAAATAAGTTTTTCATATAAAAATTTCAATTTTTTTCAGGATTTTCATCGAAATTTTGATTTTTTTGGGGGTGGTCACGAATTAAGGTCCTTTTGGCTCTAGGACGCATATTTAAGGAGTTATGGCCAAAATAAGTTTTTCATATAAAAATTTCAATTTTTTCAGGATTTTCATCGAAATTTTGATTTTTAGGGGGTGGTCACGAATTAAGGTCCTTTTGGCTCTAGGACGCATATTTAAGGAGTTATGGCCAAAATAAGTTTTGCATATAAAAATTTCAATTTTTTAAGGATTTTCATCGAAATTTTGATTTTTTTTGGGGGTGGTCACGAATTAAGGTCCTTTTGGCTCTAGGACGCATATTTAAGGAGTTATGGCCAAAATAAGTTTTTCATATAAAAATTTCAATTTTTTAAGGATTTTCATCGAAATTTTGATTTCTTGGGGGTGGTCACGAATTAAGGTCCTTTTGGCTCTAGGACGCATATTTAAGGAGTTATGGCCAAAATAAGTTTTTCATATAAAAATTTAAATTTTTTAAGGATTTTCATCGAAATTTTGATTTTTTGGGGGTGGTCACGAATTAAGGTCCTTTTGGCTCTAGGACGCATATTTAAGGAGTTATTGCCAAAATAAGTTTTTCATATAAAAATTTCAATTTTTTCAGGATTTTCATCGAAATTTTTATTTTTTGGGGGTGGTCACCAATTAAGGTCCTTTTGGCTCTAGGACGCATATTTAAGGAGTTATGGCCAAAATAAGTTTTTCATATAAAAATTTCAATTTTTTCAGGATTTTCATCGAAATTTTTATTTTTTGGGGGTGGTCACGAATTAAGGTCCTTTTGGCTCTAGGACGCATATTTAAGGAGTTATGGCCAAAATAAGTTTTTCATATAAAAATTTAAATTTTTTCAGGATTTTCATCGAAATTTTGATTTTTTTGGGGTGGTCACGAATTAAGGTCCTTTTGGCTCTAGGACGCATATTTAAGGAGTTATGGCCAAAATAAGTTTTTCATATAAAAATTTCAATTTTTTCAGGATTTTCATCGAAATTTTGTTTTTTTGGGGGTGGTCACGAATTAAGGACCTTTTGGCTCTAGGACGCATATTTAAGGAGTTATGGCCAAAATAAGTTTTTCATATAAAAATTTAAATTTTTTAAGGATTTTCATCGAAATTTTGATTTTTTGGGGGTGGTCACGAATTAAGGTCCTTTTGGCTCTAGGACGCATATTTAAGGAGTTATGGCCAAAATAAGTTTTTCATATAAAAATTTCAATTTTTTCAGGATTTTCATCGAAATTTTTATTTTTTGGGGGTGGTCACGAATTAAGGTCCTTTTGGCTCTAGGACGCATATTTAAGGAGTTATGGCCAAAATAAGTTTTTCATATAAAAATTTCAATTTTTTCAGGATTTTCAGCGAAATTTTGATTTTTTGGGGGTGGTCACGAATTAAGGTCCTTTTGGCTCTAGGACGCATATTTAAGGAGTTATGGCCAAAATAAGTTTTTCATATAAAAATTTCAATTTTTTCAGGATTTTCATCGAAATTTTGATTTTTAGGGGGTGGTCACGAATTAAGGTCCTTTTGGCTCTAGGACGCATATTTAAGGAGTTATGGCCAAAATAAGTTTTTCATATAAAAATTTCAATTTTTTCAGGATTTTCATCGCAATTTTGATTTTTTGGGGGTGGTCACGAATTAAGGACCTTTTGGCTCTAGGACGCATATTTAAGGAGTTATGGCCAAAATAAGTTTTTCATATAAAAATTTAAATTTTTTAAGGATTTTCATCGAAATTTTTATTTTTTGGGGGTGGTCACGAATTAAGGTCCTTTTGGCTCTAGGACGCATATTTAAGGAGTTATGGCCAAAATAAGTTTTTCATATAAAAATTTCAATTTTTTAAGGATTTTCATCAAAATTTTGATTTTTTGGGGGTGGTCACGAATTAAGGTCCTTTTGGCTCTAGGACGCATATTTAAGGAGTTATGGCCAAAATAAGTTTTTCATATAAAAATTTCAATTTTTTAAGGTTTTCATCGAAATTTTGATTTTTTGGGGGTGGTCACGAATTAAGGTCCTTTTGGCTCCAGGACGCATATTTAAGGAGTTATTGCCAAAATAAGTTTTTCATATAAAAATTTCAATTTTTTCAGGATTTTCATCGAAATTTTTATTTTTTGGGGGTGGTCACGAATTAAGGTCCTTTTGGCTCTAGGACGCATATTTAAGGAGTTATGGCCAAAATAAGTTTTTCATATAAAAATTTAAATTTTTTAAGGATTTTTATCGAAATTTTGATTTTTTGGGGGTGGTCACGAATTAAGGTCCTTTTGGCTCTAGGACGCATATTTAAGGAGTTATGTCCAAAATAAGTTTTTCATATAAAAATTTCAATTTTTTCAGGATTTTCATCGAAATTTTGATTTTTGGGGGTGGTCACGAATTAAGGTCCTTTTGGCTCTAGGACACATATTTAAGGAGTTATGGCCAAAATAAGTTTTTCATATAAAAATTTGAATTTTTTAAGGATTTTCATCGAAATTTTGATTTTTTGGGGGTGGTCACGAATTAAGGTCCTTTTGGCTCTAGGACGCATATTTAAGGAGTTATGGCCAAAATAAGTTTTTCATATAAAAATTTCAATTTTTTAAGGATTTTCATCGAAATTTTGATTTTTTGGGGGTGGTCACGAATTAAGGTCCTTTTGGCTCTAGGACGCATATTTAAGGAGTTATGGCCAAAATAAGTTTTTCATATAAAAATTTAAATTTTTTAAGGATTTTCATCGAAATTTTGATTTTTTGGGGGTGGTCACGAATTAAGGTCCTTTTGGCTCTAGGACGCATATTTAAGGAGTTATGGCCAAAATAAGTTTTTCATATAAAAATTTCAATTTTTTCAGGATTTTCATCGAAATTTTGATTTTTTGGGGGTGGTCACGAATTAAGGTCCTTTTGGCTCTAGGACGCATATTTAAGGAGTTATGGCCAAAATAAGTTTTTCATATAAAAATTTCAATTTTTTCAGGATTTTCATCGAAATTTTTATTTTTTGGGGGTGGTAACGAATTAAGGACCTTTTGGCTCTAGGACGCATATTTAAGGAGTTATGGCCAAAATAAGTTTTTCATATAAAAATTTAATTTTTTAAGGATTTTCATCGAAATTTTGATTTTTTGGGGGTGGTCACGAATTAAGGTCCTTTTGGCTCTAGGACGCATATTTAAGGAGTTATGGCCAAAATAAGTTTTTCATATAAAAATTTCAATTTTTTAAGGATTTTCATCGAAATTTTGATTTTTTGGGGGTGGTCACGAATTAAGGTCCTTTTGGCTCTAGGACGCATATTTAAGGAGTTATGGCCAAAATAAGTTTTTCATATAAAAATTTCAATTTTTTAAGGATTTTCATCGAAATTTTGATTTTTTGGGGGTGGTCACGAATTAAGGTCCTTTTGGCTCTAGGACGCATATTTAAGGAGTTATTGCCAAAATAAGTTTTTCATATAAAAATTTCAATTTTTTCAGGATTTTCATCGAAATTTTTATTTTTTGGGGGTGGTCACCAATTAAGGTCCTTTTGGCTCTAGGACGCATATTTAAGGAGTTATGGCCAAAATAAGTTTTTCATATAAAAATTTAAATTTTTTCAGGATTTTCATCGAAATTTTTATTTTTTGGGGGTGGTCACGAATTAAGGTCCTTTTGGCTCTAGGACGCATATTTAAGAAGTTATGGCCAAAATAAGTTTTTCATATAAAAATTTCAATTTTTTCAGGATTTTCAGCGAAATTTTGATTTTTTGGGGGTGGTCACGAATTAAGGTCCTTTTGGCTCTAGGACGCATATTTAAGGAGTTATGGCCAAAATAAGTTTTTCATATAAAAATTTCAATTTTTTCAGGATTTTCATCGAAATTTTGATTTTTAGGGGGTGGTCACGAATTAAGGTCCTTTTGGCTCTAGGACGCATATTTAAGGAGTTATGGCCAAAATAAGTTTTTCATATAAAAATTTCAATTTTTTCAGGATTTTCATCGCAATTTTGATTTTTTGGGGGTGGTCACGAATTAAGGACCTTTTGGCTCTAGGACGCATATTTAAGGAGTTATGGCCAAAATAAGTTTTTCATATAAAAATTTAAATTTTTTAAGGATTTTCATCGAAATTTTGATTTTTTGGGGGTGGTCACGAATTAAGGTCCTTTTGGCTCTAGGACGCATATTTAAGGAGTTATGGCCAAAATAAGTTTTTCATATAAAAATTTCAATTTTTTAAGGATTTTCATCAAAATTTTGATTTTTTGGGGGTGGTCACGAATTAAGGTCCTTTTGGCTCTAGGACGCATATTTAAGGAGTTATGGCCAAAATAAGTTTTTCATACAAAAATTTCAATTTTTTAAGGTTTTCATCGAAATTTTGATTTTTTGGGGGTGGTCACGAATTAAGGTCCTTTTGGCGCTAGGACGCATATTTAAGGAGTTATTGCCAAAATAAGTTTTTCATATAAAAATTTCAATTTTTTCAGGATTTTCATCGAAATTTTTATTTTTTGGGGGTGGTCACGAATTAAGGTCCTTTTGGCTCTAGGACGCATATTTAAGGAGTTATGGCCAAAATAAGTTTTTCATATAAAAATTTAAATTTTTTAAGGATTTTCATCGAAATTTTGATTTTTTGGGGGTGGTCACGAATTAAGGTCCTTTTGGCTCTAGGACGCATATTTAAGGAGTTATGGCCAAAATAAGTTTTTCATATAAAAATTTCAATTTTTTTCAGGATTTTCATCGAAATTTTGATTTTTTTGGGGGTGGTCACGAATTAAGGTCCTTTTGGCTCTAGGACGCATATTTAAGGAGTTATGGCCAAAATAAGTTTTTCATATAAAAATTTCAATTTTTTCAGGATTTTCATCGAAATTTTGATTTTTAGGGGGTGGTCACGAATTAAGGTCCTTTTGGCTCTAGGACGCATATTTAAGGAGTTATGGCCAAAATAAGTTTTTCATATAAAAATTTCAATTTTTTAAGGATTTTCATCGAAATTTTGATTTTTTGGGGGTGGTCACGAATTAAGGTCCTTTTGGCTCTAGGACGCATATTTAAGGAGTTATGGCCAAAATAAGTTTTTCATATAAAAATTTCAATTTTTTAAGGATTTTCATCGAAATTTTGATTTTTTGGGGGTGGTCACGAATTAAGGTCCTTTTGGCTCTAGGACGCATATTTAAGGAGTTATGGCCAAAATAAGTTTTTCATATAAAAATTTCAATTTTTTAAGGATTTTCATCGAAATTTTGATTTTTTGGGGGTGGTCACGAATTAAGGTCCTTTTGGCTCTAGGACGCATATTTAAGGAGTTATTGCCAAAATAAGTTTTTCATATAAAAATTTCAATTTTTTCAGGATTTTCATCGAAATTTTTATTTTTTGGGGGTGGTCACCAATTAAGGTCCTTTTGGCTCTAGGACGCATATTTAAGGAGTTATGGCCAAAATAAGTTTTTCATATAAAAATTTCAATTTTTTCAGGATTTTCATCGAAATTTTTATTTTTTGGGGGTGGTCACGAATTAAGGTCCTTTTGGCTCTAGGACGCATATTTAAGGAGTTATGGCCAAAATAAGTTTTTCATATAAAAATTTCAATTTTTTCAGGATTTTCATCGAAATTTTGATTTTTTGGGGGTGGTCACGAATTAAGGTCCTTTTGGCTCTAGGACGCATATTTAAGGAGTTATGGCCAAAATAAGTTTTTCATATAAAAATTTCAATTTTTTAAGGATTTTCATCGAAATTTTGATTTTTTGGGGGTGGTCACGAATTAAGGTCCTTTTGGCTCTAGGACGCATATTTAAGGAGTTATGGCCAAAATAAGTTTTTCATATAAAAATTTCAATTTTTTAAGGATTTTCATCAAAATTTTGATTTTTTGGGGGTGGTCACGAATTAAGGTCCTTTTGGCTCTAGGACGCATATTTAAGGAGTTATGGCCAAAATAAGTTTTTCATATAAAAATTTCAATTTTTTAAGGTTTTCATCGAAATTTTGATTTTTTGGGGGTGGTCACGAATTAAGGTCCTTTTGGCTCCAGGACGCATATTTAAGGAGTTATTGCCAAAATAAGTTTTTCATATAAAAATTTCAATTTTTTCAGGATTTTCATCGAAATTTTTATTTTTTGGGGGTGGTCACGAATTAAGGTCCTTTTGGCTCTAGGACGCATATTTAAGGAGTTATGGCCAAAATAAGTTTTTCATATAAAAATTTAAATTTTTTAAGGATTTTCATCGAAATTTTGATTTTTTGGGGGTGGTCACGAATTAAGGTCCTTTTGGCTCTAGGACGCATATTTAAGGAGTTATGTCCAAAATAAGTTTTTCATATAAAAATTTCAATTTTTTCAGGATTTTCATCGAAATTTTGATTTTTGGGGGTGGTCACGAATTAAGGTCCTTTTGGCTCTAGGACGCATATTTAAGGAGTTATGTCCAAAATAAGTTTTTCATATAAAAATTTCAATTTTTTAAGGATTTTCATCGAAATTTTGATTTTTTGGGGGTGGTCACGAATTAAGGTCCTTTTGGCTCTAGGACGCATATTTAAGGAGTTATGGCCAAAATAAGTTTTTCATATAAAAATTTCAATTTTTTAAGGATTTTCATCGAAATTTTGATTTTTTGGGGGTGGTCACGAATTAAGGTCCTTTTGGCTCTAGGACGCATATTTAAGGAGTTATGGCCAAAATAAGTTTTTCATATAAAAATTTAAATTTTTTAAGGATTTTCATCGAAATTTTGATTTTTTGGGGGTGGTCACGAATTAAGGTCCTTTTGGCTCTAGGACGCATATTTAAGGAGTTATGGCCAAAATAAGTTTTTCATATAAAAATTTAAATTTTTTCAGGATTTTCATCGAAATTTTGATTTTTTGGGGGTGGTCACGAATTAAGGTCCTTTTGGCTCTAGGACGCATATTTAAGGAGTTATGGCCAAAATAAGTTTTTCATATAAAAATTTCAATTTTTTCAGGATTTTCATCGAAATTTTTATTTTTTGGGGGTGGTCACGAATTAAGGTCCTTTTGGCTCTAGGACGCATATTTAAGGAGTTATGGCCAAAATAAGTTTTTCATATAAAAATTTAATTTTTTAAGGATTTTCATCGAAATTTTGATTTTTTGGGGGTGGTCACGAATTAAGGTCCTTTTGGCTCTAGGACGCATATTTAAGGAGTTATGGCCAAAATAAGTTTTTCATATAAAAATTTCAATTTTTTAAGGATTTTCATCGAAATTTTGATTTTTTGGGGGTGGTCACGAATTAAGGTCCTTTTGGCTCTAGGACGCATATTTAAGGAGTTATGGCCAAAATAAGTTTTTCATATAAAAATTTCAATTTTTTAAGGATTTTCATCGAAATTTTGATTTTTTGGGGGTGGTCACGAATTAAGGTCCTTTTGGCTCTAGGACGCATATTTAAGGAGTTATTGCCAAAATAAGTTTTTCATATAAAAATTTCAATTTTTTCAGGATTTTCATCGAAATTTTTATTTTTTGGGGGTGGTCACCAATTAAGGTCCTTTTGGCTCTAGGACGCATATTTAAGGAGTTATGGCCAAAATAAGTTTTTCATATAAAAATTTCAATTTTTTCAGGATTTTCATCGAAATTTTTATTTTTTGGGGGTGGTCACGAATTAAGGTCCTTTTGGCTCTAGGACGCATATTTAAGGAGTTATGGCCAAAATAAGTTTTTCATATAAAAATTTCAATTTTTTCAGGATTTTCAGCGAAATTTTGATTTTTTGGGGGTGGTCACGAATTAAGGTCCTTTTGGCTCTAGGACGCATATTTAAGGAGTTATGGCCAAAATAAGTTTTTCATATAAAAATTTTAATTTTTTCAGGATTTTCATCGAAATTTTGATTTTTAGGGGGTGGTCACGAATTAAGGTCCTTTTGGCTCTAGGACGCATATTTAAGGAGTTATGGCCAAAATAAGTTTTTCATATAAAAATTTCAATTTTTTCAGGATTTTCATCGCAATTTTGATTTTTTGGGGGTGGTCACGAATTAAGGACCTTTTGGCTCTAGGACGCATATTTAAGGAGTTATGGCCAAAATAAGTTTTTCATATAAAAATTTAAATTTTTTAAGGATTTTCATCGAAATTTTGATTTTTTGGGGGTGGTCACGAATTAAGGTCCTTTTGGCTCTAGGACGCATATTTAAGGAGTTATGGCCAAAATAAGTTTTTCATATAAAAATTTCAATTTTTTAAGGTTTTCATCGAAATTTTGATTTTTTGGGGGTGGTCACGAATTAAGGTCCTTTTGGCTCTAGGACGCATATTTAAGGAGTTATTGCCAAAATAAGTTTTTCATATAAAAATTTCAATTTTTTCAGGATTTTCATCGAAATTTTTATTTTTTGGGGGTGGTCACGAATTAAGGTCCTTTTGGCTCTAGGACGCATATTTAAGGAGTTATGGCCAAAATAAGTTTTTCATATAAAAATTTAATTTTTTAAGGATTTTCATCGAAATTTTGATTTTTTGGGGGTGGTCACGAATTAAGGTCCTTTTGGCTCTAGGACGCATATTTAAGGAGTTATGGCCAAAATAAGTTTTTCATATAAAAATTTCAATTTTTTCAGGATTTTCATCGAAATTTTGATTTTTTGGGGGTGGTCACGAATTAAGGTCCTTTTGGCTCTAGGACGCATATTTAAGGAGTTATGGCCAAAATAAGTTTTTCATATAAAAATTTAAATTTTTTAAGGATTTTCATCGAAATTTTGATTTTTTGGGGGTGGTCACGAATTAAGGTCCTTTTGGCTCTAGGACGCATATTTAAGGAGTTATGGCCAAAATAAGTTTTTCATATAAAAATTTCAATTTTTTCAGGATTTTCATCGAAATTTTGATTTTTTGGGGGTGGTCACGAATTAAGGTCCTTTTGGCTCTAGGACGCATATTTAAGGAGTTATGGCCAAAATAAGTTTTTCATATAAAAATTTCAATTTTTTCAGGATTTTCATCGAAATTTTGATTTTTTTGGGGGTGGTCACGAATTAAGGTCCTTTTGGCTCTAGGACGCATATTTAAGGAGTTATGGCCAAAATAAGTTTTTCATATAAAAATTTAATTTTTTAAGGATTTTCATCGAAATTTTGATTTTTTGGGGGTGGTCACGAATTAAGGTCCTTTTGGCTCTAGGACGCATATTTAAGGAGTTATGGCCAAAATAAGTTTTTCATATAAAAATTTCAATTTTTTAAGGATTTTCATCGAAATTTTGATTTTTTGGGGGTGGTCACGAATTAAGGTCCTTTTGGCTCTAGGACGCATATTTAAGGAGTTATGGCCAAAATAAGTTTTTCATATAAAAATTTCAATTTTTTAAGGATTTTCATCGAAATTTTGATTTTTTGGGGGTGGTCACGAATTAAGGTCCTTTTGGCTCTAGGACGCATATTTAAGGAGTTATTGCCAAAATAAGTTTTTCATATAAAAATTTCAATTTTTTCAGGATTTTCATCGAAATTTTTATTTTTTGGGGGTGGTCACCAATTAAGGTCCTTTTGGCTCTAGGACGCATATTTAAGGAGTTATGGCCAAAATAAGTTTTTCATATAAAAATTTCAATTTTTTCAGGATTTTCATCGAAATTTTTATTTTTTGGGGGTGGTCACGAATTAAGGTCCTTTTGGCTCTAGGACGCATATTTAAGGAGTTATGGCCAAAATAAGTTTTTCATATAAAAATTTCAATTTTTTCAGGATTTTCAGCGAAATTTTGATTTTTTGGGGGTGGTCACGAATTAAGGTCCTTTTGGCTCTAGGACGCATATTTAAGGAGTTATGGCCAAAATAAGTTTTTCATATAAAAATTTCAATTTTTTCAGGATTTTCATCGAAATTTTGATTTTTAGGGGGTGGTCACGAATTAAGGTCCTTTTGGCTCTAGGACGCATATTTAAGGAGTTATGGCCAAAATAAGTTTTTCATATAAAAATTTCAATTTTTTCAGGATTTTCATCGCAATTTTGATTTTTTGGGGGTGGTCACGAATTAAGGACCTTTTGGCTCTAGGACGCATATTTAAGGAGTTATGGCCAAAATAAGTTTTTCATATAAAAATTTAAATTTTTTAAGGATTTTCATCGAAATTTTGATTTTTTGGGGGTGGTCACGAATTAAGGTCCTTTTGGCTCTAGGACGCATATTTAAGGAGTTATGGCCAAAATAAGTTTTTCATATAAAAATTTCAATTTTTTAAGGTTTTCATCGAAATTTTGATTTTTTGGGGGTGGTCACGAATTAAGGTCCTTTTGGCTCTAGGACGCATATTTAAGGAGTTATTGCGAAAATAAGTTTTTCATATAAAAATTTCAATTTTTTCAGGATTGTCATCGAAATTTTTATTTTTTGGGGGTGGTCACGAATTAAGGTCCTTTTGGCTCTAGGACGCATATTTAAGGAGTTATGGCCAAAATAAGTTTTTCATATAAAAATTTAATTTTTTAAGGATTTTCATCGAAATTTTGATTTTTTGGGGGTGGTCACGAATTAAGGTCCTTTTGGCTCTAGGACGCATATTTAAGGAGTTATGGCCAAAATAAGTTTTTCATATAAAAATTTCAATTTTTTCAGGATTTTCATCGAAATTTTGATTTTTTTGGGGGTGGTCACGAATTAAGGTCCTTTTGGCTCTAGGACGCATATTTAAGGAGTTATGGCCAAAATAAGTTTTTCATATAAAAATTTCAATTTTTTCATTTTCATCGAAATTTTGATTTTTTGGGGGTGGTCACGAATTAAGGTCCTTTTGGCTCTAGGACGCATATTTAAGGAGTTATGGCCAAAATAAGTTTTTCATATAAAAATTTCAATTTTTTCAGGATTTTCATCGAAATTTTGATTTTTTGGTCACGAATTAAGGTCCTTTTGGCTCTAGGACGCATATTTAAGGAGTTATGGCCAAAATAAGTTTTTCATATAAAAATTTCAATTTTTTAAGGATTTTCATCGAAATTTTGATTTTTTGGGGGTGGTCACGAATTAAGGTCCTTTTGGCTCTAGGACGCATATTTAAGGAGTTATGGCCAAAATAAGTTTTTCATATAAAAATTTCAATTTTTTCAGGATTTTCATCGAAATTTTGATTTTTTTGGGGGTGGTCACGAATTAAGGTCCTTTTGGCTCTAGGACGCATATTTAAGGAGTTATGGCCAAAATAAGTTTTTCATATAAAAATTTCAATTTTTTCAGGATTTTCATCGAAATTTTGATTTTTTGGGGGTGGTCACGAATTAAGGTCCTTTTGGCTCTAGGACGCATATTTAAGGAGTTATGGCCAAAATAAGTTTTTTCATATAAAAATTTCAATTTTTTAAGGATTTTCATCGAAATTTTGATTTTTTGGGGGTGGTCACGAATTAAGGTCCTTTTGGCTCTAGGACGCATATTTAAGGAGTTATGGCCAAAATAAGTTTTTCATATAAAAATTTCAATTTTTTAAGGATTTTCATCGAAATTTTGATTTTTTGGGGGTGGTCACGAATTAAGGTCCTTTTGGCTCTAGGACGCATATTTAAGGAGTTATGGCCAAAATAAGTTTTTCATATAAAAATTTAAATTTTTTCAGGATTTTCATCGAAATTTTGATTTTTTGGGGGTGGTCACGAATTAAGGTCCTTTTGGCTCTAGGACGCATATTTAAGGAGTTATGGCCAAAATAAGTTTTTCATATAAAAATTTAAATTTTTTCAGGATTTTCATCGAAATTTTGATTTTTTGGGGGTGGTCACGAATTAAGGTCCTTTTGGCTCTAGGACGCATATTTAAGGAGTTATGGCCAAAATAAGTTTTTCATATAAAAATTTCAATTTTTTCAGGATTTTCAGCAAAATTTTGATTTTTTGGGGGTGGTCACGAATTAAGGTCCTTTTGGCTCTAGGACGCATATTTAAGGAGTTATGGCCAAAATAAGTTTTTCATATAAAAATTTCAATTTTTTCAGGATTTTCATCGAAATTTTGATTTTTAGGGGGTGGTCACGAATTAAGGTCCTTTTGGCTCTAGGACGCATATTTAAGGAGTTATGGCCAAAATAAGTTTTTCATATAAAAATTTCAATTTTTTCAGGATTTTCATCGCAATTTTGATTTTTTGGGGGTGGTCACGAATTAAGGACCTTTTGGCTCTAGGACGCATATTTAAGGAGTTATGGCCAAAATAAGTTTTTCATATAAAAATTTAAATTTTTTAAGGATTTTCATCGAAATTTTGATTTTTGGGGGGTGGTCACGAATTAAGGTCCTTTTGGCTCTAGGACGCATATTTAAGGAGTTATGGCCAAAATAAGTTTTTCATATAAAAATTTCAATTTTTTAAGGATTTTCATCGAAATTTTGATTTTTTGGGGGTGGTCACGAATTAAGGTCCTTTTGGCTCTAGGACGCATATTTAAGGAGTTATGGCCAAAATAAGTTTTTCATATAAAAATTTAATTTTTTAAGGATTTTCATCGAAATTTTGATTTTTTGGGGGTGGTCACGAATTAAGGTCCTTTTGGCTCTAGGACGCATATTTAAGGAGTTATGGCCAAAATAAGTTTTTCATATAAAAATTTCAATTTTTTAAGGATTTTCATCGAAATTTTGATTTTTTGGGGGTGGTCACGAATTAAGGTCCTTTTGGCTCTAGGACGCATATTTAAGGAGTTATGGCCAAAATAAGTTTTTCATATAAAAATTTCAATTTTTTAAGGATTTTCATCGAAATTTTGATTTTTTGGGGGTGGTCACGAATTAAGGTCCTTTTGGCTCTAGGACGCATATTTAAGGAGTTATTGCCAAAATAAGTTTTTCATATAAAAATTTCAATTTTTTCAGGATTTTCATCGAAATTTTTATTTTTTGGGGGTGGTCACCAATTAAGGTCCTTTTGGCTCTAGGACGCATATTTAAGGAGTTATGGCCAAAATAAGTTTTTCATATAAAAATTTCAATTTTTTCAGGATTTTCATCGAAATTTTTATTTTTTGGGGGTGGTCACGAATTAAGGTCCTTTTGGCTCTAGGACGCATATTTAAGGAGTTATGGCCAAAATAAGTTTTTCATATAAAAATTTCAATTTTTTCAGGATTTTCAGCGAAATTTTGATTTTTTGGGGGTGGTCACGAATTAAGGTCCTTTTGGCTCTAGGACGCATATTTAAGGAGTTATGGCCAAAATAAGTTTTTCATATAAAAATTTCAATTTTTTCAGGATTTTCATCGAAATTTTGATTTTTAGGGGGTGGTCACGAATTAAGGTCCTTTTGGCTCTAGGACGCATATTTAAGGAGTTATGGCCAAAATAAGTTTTTCATATAAAAATTTCAATTTTTTCAGGATTTTCATCGCAATTTTGATTTTTTGGGGGTGGTCACGAATTAAGGACCTTTTGGCTCTAGGACGCATATTTAAGGAGTTATGGCCAAAATAAGTTTTTCATATAAAAATTTAAATTTTTTAAGGATTTTCATCGAAATTTTGATTTTTTGGGGGTGGTCACGAATTAAGGTCCTTTTGGCTCTAGGACGCATATTTAAGGAGTTATGGCCAAAATAAGTTTTTCATATAAAAATTTCAATTTTTTAAGGTTTTCATCGAAATTTTGATTTTTTGGGGGTGGTCACGAATTAAGGTCCTTTTGGCTCTAGGACGCATATTTAAGGAGTTATTGCGAAAATAAGTTTTTCATATAAAAATTTCAATTTTTTCAGGATTGTCATCGAAATTTTTATTTTTTGGGGGTGGTCACGAATTAAGGTCCTTTTGGCTCTAGGACGCATATTTAAGGAGTTATGGCCAAAATAAGTTTTTCATATAAAAATTTAATTTTTTAAGGATTTTCATCGAAATTTTGATTTTTTGGGGGTGGTCACGAATTAAGGTCCTTTTGGCTCTAGGACGCATATTTAAGGAGTTATGGCCAAAATAAGTTTTTCATATAAAAATTTCAATTTTTTCAGGATTTTCATCGAAATTTTGATTTTTTTGGGGGTGGTCACGAATTAAGGTCCTTTTGGCTCTAGGACGCATATTTAAGGAGTTATGGCCAAAATAAGTTTTTCATATAAAAATTTCAATTTTTTCATTTTCATCGAAATTTTGATTTTTTGGGGGTGGTCACGAATTAAGGTCCTTTTGGCTCTAGGACGCATATTTAAGGAGTTATGGCCAAAATAAGTTTTTCATATAAAAATTTCAATTTTTTCAGGATTTTCATCGAAATTTTGATTTTTTGGTCACGAATTAAGGTCCTTTTGGCTCTAGGACGCATATTTAAGGAGTTATGGCCAAAATAAGTTTTTCATATAAAAATTTCAATTTTTTAAGGATTTTCATCGAAATTTTGATTTTTTGGGGGTGGTCACGAATTAAGGTCCTTTTGGCTCTAGGACGCATATTTAAGGAGTTATGGCCAAAATAAGTTTTTCATATAAAAATTTCAATTTTTTCAGGATTTTCATCGAAATTTTGATTTTTTTGGGGGTGGTCACGAATTAAGGTCCTTTTGGCTCTAGGACGCATATTTAAGGAGTTATGGCCAAAATAAGTTTTTCATATAAAAATTTCAATTTTTTCAGGATTTTCATCGAAATTTTGATTTTTTGGGGGTGGTCACGAATTAAGGTCCTTTTGGCTCTAGGACGCATATTTAAGGAGTTATGGCCAAAATAAGTTTTTTCATATAAAAATTTCAATTTTTTAAGGATTTTCATCGAAATTTTGATTTTTTGGGGGTGGTCACGAATTAAGGTCCTTTTGGCTCTAGGACGCATATTTAAGGAGTTATGGCCAAAATAAGTTTTTCATATAAAAATTTCAATTTTTTAAGGATTTTCATCGAAATTTTGATTTTTTGGGGGTGGTCACGAATTAAGGTCCTTTTGGCTCTAGGACGCATATTTAAGGAGTTATGGCCAAAATAAGTTTTTCATATAAAAATTTAAATTTTTTCAGGATTTTCATCGAAATTTTGATTTTTTGGGGGTGGTCACGAATTAAGGTCCTTTTGGCTCTAGGACGCATATTTAAGGAGTTATGGCCAAAATAAGTTTTTCATATAAAAATTTAAATTTTTTCAGGATTTTCATCGAAATTTTGATTTTTTGGGGGTGGTCACGAATTAAGGTCCTTTTGGCTCTAGGACGCATATTTAAGGAGTTATGGCCAAAATAAGTTTTTCATATAAAAATTTCAATTTTTTCAGGATTTTCAGCAAAATTTTGATTTTTTGGGGGTGGTCACGAATTAAGGTCCTTTTGGCTCTAGGACGCATATTTAAGGAGTTATGGCCAAAATAAGTTTTTCATATAAAAATTTCAATTTTTTCAGGATTTTCATCGAAATTTTGATTTTTAGGGGGTGGTCACGAATTAAGGTCCTTTTGGCTCTAGGACGCATATTTAAGGAGTTATGGCCAAAATAAGTTTTTCATATAAAAATTTCAATTTTTTCAGGATTTTCATCGCAATTTTGATTTTTTGGGGGTGGTCACGAATTAAGGACCTTTTGGCTCTAGGACGCATATTTAAGGAGTTATGGCCAAAATAAGTTTTTCATATAAAAATTTAAATTTTTTAAGGATTTTCATCGAAATTTTGATTTTTGGGGGGTGGTCACGAATTAAGGTCCTTTTGGCTCTAGGACGCATATTTAAGGAGTTATGGCCAAAATAAGTTTTTCATATAAAAATTTCAATTTTTTAAGGATTTTCATCAAAATTTTGATTTTTTGGGGGTGGTCACGAATTAAGGTCCTTTTGGCTCTAGGACGCATATTTAAGGAGTTATGGCCAAAAATTTCATATAAAAATTTCAATTTTTTAAGGTTTTCATCGAAATGTTGATTTTTTGGGGGTGGTCACGAATTAAGGTCCTTTTGGCTCTAGGACGCATATTTAAGGAGTTATGGCCAAAATAAGTTTTTCATATAAAAATTTAAATTTTTTCAGGATTTTCATCGAAATTTTGATTTTTTGGGGGTGGTCACGAATTAAGGTCCTTTTGGCTCTAGGACGCATATTTAAGGAGTTATGGCCAAAATAAGTTTTTCATATAAAAATTTAAATTTTTTCAGGATTTTCATCGAAATTTTGATTTTTTTGGGGGTGGTCACGAATTAAGGTCCTTTTGGCTCTAGGACGCATATTTAAGGAGTTATGGCCAAAATAAGTTTTTCATATAAAAATTTCAATTTTTTCAGGATTTTCATCGAAATTTTGATTTTTTGGGGGTGGTCACGAATTAATGTCCTTTTGGCTCTAGGACGCATATTTAAGGAGTTATGGCCAAAATAAGTTTTTTCATATAAAAATTTCAATTTTTTAAGGATTTTCATCGAAATTTTGATTTTTTGGGGGTGGTCACGAATTAAGGTCCTTTTGGCTCTAGGACGCATATTTAAGGAGTTATGGCCAAAATAAGTTTTTCATATAAAAATTTCAATTTTTTCAGGATTTTCATCGAAATTTTGATTTTTTGGGGGTGGTCACGAATTAAGGTCCTTTTGGCTCTAGGACGCATATTTAAGGAGTTATGGCCAAAATAAGTTTTTCATATAAAAATTTCAATTTTTTCAGGATTTTCATCGAAATTTTGATTTTTTGGGGGTGGTCACGAATTAAGGTCCTTTTGGCTCTAGGACGCATATTTAAGGAGTTATGGCCAAAATAAGTTTTTCATATAAAAATTTCAATTTTTTCAGGATTTTCATCGAAATTTTGATTTTTTGGGGGTGGTCACGAATTAAGGTCCTTTTGGCTCTAGGACGCATATTTAAGGAGTTATGGCCAAAATAAGTTTTTCATATAAAAATTTCAATTTTTTCAGGATTTTCATCGAAATTTTGATTTTTTGGGGGTGGTCACGAATTAAGGTCCTTTTGGCTCTAGGACGCATATTTAAGGAGTTATGGCCAAAATAAGTTTTTCATATAAAAATTTCAATTTTTTAAGGATTTTCATCGAAATTTTGATTTTTTGGGGGTGGTCACGAATTAAGGTCCTTTTGGCTCTAGGACGCATATTTAAGGAGTTATGGCCAAAATAAGTTTTTCATATAAAAATTTCAATTTTTTAAGGATTTTCATCAAAATTTTGATTTTTTGGGGGTGGTCACGAATTAAGGTCCTTTTGGCTCTAGGACGCATATTTAAGGAGTTATGGCCAAAATAAGTTTTTCATATAAAAATTTAAATTTTTTAAGGTTTTCATCGAAATTTTGATTTTTTGGGGGTGGTCACGAATTAAGGTCCTTTTGGCTCTAGGACGCATATTTAAGGAGTTATTGCCAAAATAAGTTTTTCATATAAAAATTTCAATTTTTTCAGGATTTTCATCGAAATTTTTATTTTTTGGGGGTGGTCACGAATTAAGGTCCTTTTGGCTCTAGGACGCATATTTAAGGAGTTATGGCCAAAATAAGTTTTTCATATAAAAATTTAAATTTTTTAAGGATTTTCATCGAAATTTTGATTTTTTGGGGGTGGTCACGAATTAAGGTCCTTTTGGCTCTAGGACGCATATTTAAGGAGTTATGGCCAAAATAAGTTTTTCATATAAAAATTTCAATTTTTTTCAGGATTTTCATCGAAATTTTGATTTTTTTGGGGGTGGTCACGAATTAAGGTCCTTTTGGCTCTAGGACGCATATTTAAGGAGTTATGGCCAAAATAAGTTTTTCATATAAAAATTTCAATTTTTTCATTTTCATCGAAATTTTGATTTTTTGGGGGTGGACACGAATTAAGGTCCTTTTGGCTCTACGACGCATATTTAAGGAGTTATGGCCAAAATAAGTTTTTCATATAAAAATTTCAATTTTTTAAGGATTTTCATCGAAATTTTGATTTTTTGGGGGTGGTCACGAATTAAGGTCCTTTTGGCTCTAGGACGCATATTTAAGGAGTTATGGCCAAAATAAGTTTTTCATATAAAAATTTCAATTTTTTAAGGATTTTCATCGAAATTTTGATTTTTTGGGGGTGGTCACGAATTAAGGTCCTTTTGGCTCTAGGACGCATATTTAAGGAGTTATGGCCAAAATAAGTTTTTCATATAAAAATTTCAATTTTTTCAGGATTTTCATCGAAATTTTGATTTTTTTGGGGGTGGTCACGAATTAAGGTCCTTTTGGCTCTAGGACGCATATTTAAGGAGTTATGGCCAAAATAAGTTTTTCATATAAAAATTTCAATTTTTTCAGGATTTTCATCGAAATTTTGATTTTTTGGGGGTGGTCACGAATTAATGTCCTTTTGGCTCTAGGACGCATATTTAAGGAGTTATGGCCAAAATAAGTTTTTTCATATAAAAATTTCAATTTTTTAAGGATTTTCATCGAAATTTTGATTTTTTGGGGGTGGTCACGAATTAAGGTCCTTTTGGCTCTAGGACGCATATTTAAGGAGTTATGGCCAAAATAAGTTTTTCATATAAAAATTTCAATTTTTCCAGGATTTTCATCGAAATTTTGATTTTTTGGGGGTGGTCACGAATTAAGGTCCTTTTGGCTCTAGGACGCATATTTAAGGAGTTATGGCCAAAATAAGTTTTTCATATAAAAATTTCAATTTTTTCAGGATTTTCATCGAAATTTTGATTTTTTGGGGGTGGTCACGAATTAAGGTCCTTTTGGCTCTAGGACGCATATTTAAGGAGTTATGGCCAAAATAAGTTTTTCATATAAAAATTTCAATTTTTTCAGGATTTTCATCGAAATTTTTATTTTTTGGGGGTGGTCACGAATTAAGGTCCTTTTGGCTCTAGGACGCATATTTAAGGAGTTATGGCCAAAATAAGTTTTTCATATAAAAATTTAAATTTTTTAAGGATTTTCATCGAAATTTTGATTTTTTGGGGGTGGTCACGAATTAAGGTCCTTTTGGCTCTAGGACGCATATTTAAGGAGTTATGGCCAAAATAAGTTTTTCATATAAAAATTTCAATTTTTTTCAGGATTTTCATCGAAATTTTGATTTTTTTGGGGGTGGTCACGAATTAAGGTCCTTTTGGCTCTAGGACGCATATTTAAGGAGTTATGGCCAAAATAAGTTTTTCATATAAAAATTTCAATTTTTTCATTTTCATCGAAATTTTGATTTTTTGGGGGTGGACACGAATTAAGGTCCTTTTGGCTCTAGGACGCATATTTAAGGAGTTATGGCCAAAATAAGTTTTTCATATAAAAATTTCAATTTTTTCAGGATTTTCATCGAAATTTTGATTTTTTGGGGGTGGTCACGAATTAAGGTCCTTTTGGCTCTAGGACGCATATTTAAGGAGTTATGGCCAAAATAAGTTTTTCATATAAAAATTTCAATTTTTTCAGGATTTTCATCGAAATTTTGATTTTTTGGGGGTGGTCACGAATTAAGGTCCTTTTGGCTCTAGGACGCATATTTAAGGAGTTATGGCCAAAATAAGTTTTTCATATAAAAATTTCAATTTTTTCAGGATTTTCATCGAAATTTTGATTTTTTGGGGGTGGTCACGAATTAAGGTCCTTTTGGCTCTAGGACGCATATTTAAGGAGTTATGGCCAAAATAAGTTTTTCATATAAAAATTTCAATTTTTTAAGGATTTTCATCGAAATTTTGATTTTTTGGGGGTGGTCACGAATTAAGGTCCTTTTGGCTCTAGGACGCATATTTAAGGAGTTATGGCCAAAATAAGTTTTTCATATAAAAATTTCAATTTTTTAAGGATTTTCATCAAAATTTTGATTTTTTGGGGGTGGTCACGAATTAAGGTCCTTTTGGCTCTAGGACGCATATTTAAGGAGTTATGGCCAAAATAAGTTTTTCATATAAAAATTTAAATTTTTTAAGGTTTTCATCGAAATTTTGATTTTTTGGGGGTGGTCACGAATTAAGGTCCTTTTGGCTCTAGGACGCATATTTAAGGAGTTATTGCCAAAATAAGTTTTTCATATAAAAATTTCAATTTTTTCAGGATTTTCATCGAAATTTTTATTTTTTGGGGGTGGTCACGAATTAAGGTCCTTTTGGCTCTAGGACGCATATTTAAGGAGTTATGGCCAAAATAAGTTTTTCATATAAAAATTTAAATTTTTTAAGGATTTTCATCGAAATTTTGATTTTTTGGGGGTGGTCACGAATTAAGGTCCTTTTGGCTCTAGGACGCATATTTAAGGAGTTATGGCCAAAATAAGTTTTTCATATAAAAATTTCAATTTTTTTCAGGATTTTCATCGAAATTTTGATTTTTTTGGGGGTGGTCACGAATTAAGGTCCTTTTGGCTCTAGGACGCATATTTAAGGAGTTATGGCCAAAATAAGTTTTTCATATAAAAATTTCAATTTTTTCATTTTCATCGAAATTTTGATTTTTTGGGGGTGGACACGAATTAAGGTCCTTTTGGCTCTACGACGCATATTTAAGGAGTTATGGCCAAAATAAGTTTTTCATATAAAAATTTCAATTTTTTAAGGATTTTCATCGAAATTTTGATTTTTTGGGGGTGGTCACGAATTAAGGTCCTTTTGGCTCTAGGACGCATATTTAAGGAGTTATGGCCAAAATAAGTTTTTCATATAAAAATTTCAATTTTTTAAGGATTTTCATCGAAATTTTGATTTTTTGGGGGTGGTCACGAATTAAGGTCCTTTTGGCTCTAGGACGCATATTTAAGGAGTTATGGCCAAAATAAGTTTTTCATATAAAAATTTCAATTTTTTCAGGATTTTCATCGAAATTTTGATTTTTTTGGGGGTGGTCACGAATTAAGGTCCTTTTGGCTCTAGGACGCATATTTAAGGAGTTATGGCCAAAATAAGTTTTTCATATAAAAATTTCAATTTTTTCAGGATTTTCATCGAAATTTTGATTTTTTGGGGGTGGTCACGAATTAATGTCCTTTTGGCTCTAGGACGCATATTTAAGGAGTTATGGCCAAAATAAGTTTTTTCATATAAAAATTTCAATTTTTTAAGGATTTTCATCGAAATTTTGATTTTTTGGGGGTGGTCACGAATTAAGGTCCTTTTGGCTCTAGGACGCATATTTAAGGAGTTATGGCCAAAATAAGTTTTTCATATAAAAATTTCAATTTTTTCAGGATTTTCATCGAAATTTTGATTTTTTGGGGGTGGTCACGAATTAAGGTCCTTTTGGCTCTAGGACGCATATTTAAGGAGTTATGGCCAAAATAAGTTTTTCATATAAAAATTTCAATTTTTTCAGGATTTTCATCGAAATTTTGATTTTTTGGGGGTGGTCACGAATTAAGGTCCTTTTGGCTCTAGGACGCATATTTAAGGAGTTATGGCCAAAATAAATTTTTCATATAAAAATTTCAATTTTTTCAGGATTTTCATCGAAATTTTGATTTTTTGGGGGTGGTCACGAATTAAGGTCCTTTTGGCTCTAGGACGCATATTTAAGGAGTTATTGCCAAAATAAGTTTTTCATATAAAAATTTCAATTTTTTCAGGATTTTCATCGAAATTTTTATTTTTTGGGGGTGGTCACGAATTAAGGTCCTTTTGGCTCTAGGACGCATATTTAAGGAGTTATGGCCAAAATAAGTTTTTCATATAAAAATTTAAATTTTTTAAGGATTTTCATCGAAATTTTGATTTTTTGGGGGTGGTCACGAATTAAGGTCCTTTTGGCTCTAGGACGCATATTTAAGGAGTTATGGCCAAAATAAGTTTTTCATATAAAAATTTCAATTTTTTTCAGGATTTTCATCGAAATTTTGATTTTTTTGGGGGTGGTCACGAATTAAGGTCCTTTTGGCTCTAGGACGCATATTTAAGGAGTTATGGCCAAAATAAGTTTTTCATATAAAAATTTCAATTTTTTCATTTTCATCGAAATTTTGATTTTTTGGGGGTGGACACGAATTAAGGTCCTTTTGGCTCTAGGACGCATATTTAAGGAGTTATGGCCAAAATAAGTTTTTCATATAAAAATTTAAATTTTTTCAGGATTTTCATCGAAATTTTGATTTTTTGGGGGTGGTCACGAATTAAGGTCCTTTTGGCTCTAGGACGCATATTTAAGGAGTTATGGCCAAAATAAGTTTTTCATATAAAAATTTCAATTTTTTAAGGATTTTCATCGAAATTTTGATTTTTTGGGGGTGGTCACGAATTAAGGTCCTTTTGGCTCTAGGACGCATATTTAAGGAGTTATGGCCAAAATAAGTTTTTCATATAAAAATTTCAATTTTTTCAGGATTTTCATCGAAATTTTGATTTTTTTGGGGGTGGTCACGAATTAAGGTCCTTTTGGCTCTAGGACGCATATTTAAGGAGTTATGGCCAAAATAAGTTTTTCATATAAAAATTTCAATTTTTTCAGGATTTTCATCGAAATTTTGATTTTTTGGGGGTGGTCACGAATTAATGTCCTTTTGGCTCTAGGACGCATATTTAAGGAGTTATGGCCAAAATAAGTTTTTTCATATAAAAATTTCAATTTTTTAAGGATTTTCATCGAAATTTTGATTTTTTGGGGGTGGTCACGAATTAAGGTCCTTTTGGCTCTAGGACGCATATTTAAGGAGTTATGGCCAAAATAAGTTTTTCATATAAAAATTTCAATTTTTTCAGGATTTTCATCGAAATTTTGATTTTTTGGGGGTGGTCACGAATTAAGGTCCTTTTGGCTCTAGGACGCATATTTAAGGAGTTATGGCCAAAATAAGTTTTTCATATAAAAATTTCAATTTTTTCAGGATTTTCATCGAAATTTTGATTTTTTGGGGGTGGTCACGAATTAAGGTCCTTTTGGCTCTAGGACGCATATTTAAGGAGTTATGGCCAAAATAAGTTTTTCATATAAAAATTTCAATTTTTTCAGGATTTTCATCGAAATTTTGATTTTTTGGGGGTGGTCACGAATTAAGGTCCTTTTGGCTCTAGGACGCATATTTAAGGAGTTATGGCCAAAATAAGTTTTTCATATAAAAATTTCAATTTTTTCAGGATTTTCATCGAAATTTTGATTTTTTGGGGGTGGTCACGAATTAAGGTCCTTTTGGCTCTAGGACGCATATTTAAGGAGTTATGGCCAAAATAAGTTTTTCATATAAAAATTTCAATTTTTTAAGGATTTTCATCGAAATTTTGATTTTTTGGGGGTGGTCAGGAATTAAGGTCCTTTTGGCTCTAGGACGCATATTTAAGGAGTTATGGCCAAAATAAGTTTTTCATATAAAAATTTCAATTTTTTAAGGATTTTCATCAAAATTTTGATTTTTTGGGGGTGGTCACGAATTAAGGTCCTTTTGGCTCTAGGACGCATATTTAAGGAGTTATGGCCAAAATAAGTTTTTCATATAAAAATTTAAATTTTTTAAGGTTTTCATCGAAATTTTGATTTTTTGGGGGTGGTCACGAATTAAGGTCCTTTTGGCTCTAGGACGCATATTTAAGGAGTTATTGCCAAAATAAGTTTTTCATATAAAAATTTCAATTTTTTCAGGATTTTCATCGAAATTTTTATTTTTTGGGGGTGGTCACGAATTAAGGTCCTTTTGGCTCTAGGACGCATATTTAAGGAGTTATGGCCAAAATAAGTTTTTCATATAAAAATTTAAATTTTTTAAGGATTTTCATCGAAATTTTGATTTTTTGGGGGTGGTCACGAATTAAGGTCCTTTTGGCTCTAGGACGCATATTTAAGGAGTTATGGCCAAAATAAGTTTTTCATATAAAAATTTCAATTTTTTCATTTTCATCGAAATTTTGATTTTTTGGGGGTGGACACGAATTAAGGTCCTTTTGGCTCTACGACGCATATTTAAGGAGTTATGGCCAAAATAAGTTTTTCATATAAAAATTTCAATTTTTTAAGGATTTTCATCGAAATTTTGATTTTTTGGGGGTGGTCACGAATTAAGGTCCTTTTGGCTCTAGGACGCATATTTAAGGAGTTATGGCCAAAATAAGTTTTTCATATAAAAATTTCAATTTTTTAAGGATTTTCATCGAAATTTTGATTTTTTGGGGGTGGTCACGAATTAAGGTCCTTTTGGCTCTAGGACGCATATTTAAGGAGTTATTGCCAAAATAAGTTTTTCATATAAAAATTTCAATTTTTTCAGGATTTTCATCGAAATTTTTATTTTTTGGGGGTGGTCACGAATTAAGGTCCTTTTGGCTCTAGGACGCATATTTAAGGAGTTATGGCCAAAATAAGTTTTTCATATAAAAATTTAAATTTTTTAAGGATTTTCATCAAAATTTTGATTTTTTGGGGGTGGTCACGAATTAAGGTCCTTTTGGCTCTAGGACGCATATTTAAGGAGTTATGGCCAAAATAAGTTTTTCATATAAAAATTTCAATTTTTTCAGGATTTTCAGCAAAATTTTGATTTTTTGGGGGTGGTCACGAATTAAGGTCCTTTTGGCTCTAGGACGCATATTTAAGGAGTTATTGCCAAAATAAGTTTTTCATATAAAAATTTCAATTTTTTCAGGATTTTCATCGAAATTTTTATTTTTTGGGGGTGGTCACGAATTAAGGTCCTTTTGGCTCTAGGACGCATATTTAAGGAGTTATGGCCAAAATAAGTTTTTCATATAAAAATTTAAATTTTTTAAGGATTTTCATCGAAATTTTGATTTTTTGGGGGTGGTCACGAATTAAGGTCCTTTTGGCTCTAGGACGCATATTTAAGGAGTTATGGCCAAAATAAGTTTTTCATATAAAAATTTCAATTTTTTTCAGGATTTTCATCGAAATTTTGATTTTTTTGGGGGTGGTCACGAATTAAGGTCCTTTTGGCTCTAGGACGCATATTTAAGGAGTTATGGCCAAAATAAGTTTTTCATATAAAAATTTCAATTTTTTCAGGATTTTCATCGAAATTTTGATTTTTTGGGGGTGGTCACGAATTAAGGTCCTTTTGGCTCTAGGACGCATATTTAAGGAGTTATGGCCAAAATAAGTTTTTCATATAAAAATTTCAATTTTTTCAGGATTTTCATCGAAATTTTGATTTTTTGGGGGTGGTCACGAATTAAGGTCCTTTTGGCTCTAGGACGCATATTTAAGGAGTTATGGCCAAAATAAGTTTTTCATATAAAAATTTCAATTTTTTAAGGATTTTCATCGAAATTTTGATTTTTTGGGGGTGGTCACGAAACGAATTAAGGTCCTTTTGGCTCTAGGACGCATATTTAAGGAGTTATGGCCAAAATAAGTTTTTCATATAAAAATTTCAATTTTTTAAGGATTTTCATCGAAATTTTGATTTTTTGGGGGTGGTCACGAATTAAGGTCCTTTTGGCTCTAGGACGCATATTTAAGGAGTTATTGCCAAAATAAGTTTTTCATATAAAAATTTCAATTTTTTCAGGATTTTCATCGAAATTTTTATTTTTTGGGGGTGGTCACCAATTAAGGTCCTTTTGGCTCTAGGACGCATATTTAAGGAGTTATGGCCAAAATAAGTTTTTCATATAAAAATTTCAATTTTTTCAGGATTTTCATCGAAATTTTTATTTTTTGGGGGTGGTCACGAATTAAGGTCCTTTTGGCTCTAGGACGCATATTTGGAGTTATGGCCAAAATAAGTTTTTCATATAAAAATTTAAATTTTTTCAGGATTTTCATCGAAATTTTGATTTTTTGGGGGTGGTCACGAATTAAGGTCCTTTTGGCTCTAGGACGCATATTTAAGGAGTTATGGCCAAAATAAGTTTTTCATATAAAAATTTCAATTTTTTCAGGATTTTCATCGAAATTTTGATTTTTTGGGGGTGGTCACGAATTAAGGACCTTTTGGCTCTAGGACGCATATTTAAGGAGTTATGGCCAAAATAAGTTTTTCATATAAAAATTTAAATTTTTTAAGGATTTTCATCGAAATTTTGATTTTTTGGGGGTGGTCACGAATTAAGGTCCTTTTGGCTCTAGGACGCATATTTAAGGAGTTATGGCCAAAATAAGTTTTTCATATAAAAATTTAAATTTTTTCAGGATTTTCATCGAAATTTTTATTTTTTGGGGGTGGTCACGAATTAAGGTCCTTTTGGCTCTAGGACGCATATTTAAGGAGTTATGGCCAAAATAAGTTTTTCATATAAAAATTTAAATTTTTTAAGGATTTTCATCGAAATTTTGATTTTTTGGGGGTGGTCACGAATTAAGGTCCTTTTGGCTCTAGGACGCATATTTAAGGAGTTATGGCCAAAATAAGTTTTTCATATAAAAATTTCAATTTTTTCAGGATTTTCATCGAAATTTTGATTTTTGGGGGTGGTCACGAATTAAGGTCCTTTTGGCTCTAGGACACATATTTAAGGAGTTATGGCCAAAATAAGTTTTTCATATAAAAATTTCAATTTTTTAAGGATTTTCATCGAAATTTTGATTTTTTGGGGGTGGTCACGAATTAAGGTCCTTTTGGCTCTAGGACGCATATTTAAGGAGTTATGGCCAAAATAAGTTTTTCATATAAAAATTTCAATTTTTTAAGGATTTTCATCGAAATTTTGATTTTTTGGGGGTGGTCACGAATTAAGGTCCTTTTGGCTCTAGGACGCATATTTAAGGAGTTATGGCCAAAATAAGTTTTTCATATAAAAATTTCAATTTTTTAAGGATTTTCATCGAAATTTTGATTTTTTGGGGGTGGTCACGAATTAAGGTCCTTTTGGCTCTAGGACGCATATTTAAGGAGTTATGGCCAAAATAAGTTTTTCATATAAAAATTTCAATTTTTTCAGGATTTTCATCGAAATTTTGATTTTTTGGGGGTGGTCACGAATTAAGGTCCTTTTGGCTCTAGGACGCATATTTAAGGAGTTATGGCCAAAATAAGTTTTTCATATAAAAATTTCAATTTTTTCAGGATTTTCATCGAAATTTTGATTTTTTGGGGGTGGTCACGAATTAAGGACCTTTTGGCTCTAGGACGCATATTTAAGGAGTTATGGCCAAAATAAGTTTTTCATATAAAAATTTAATTTTTTAAGGATTTTCATCGAAATTTTGATTTTTTGGGGGTGGTCACGAATTAAGGTCCTTTTGGCTCTAGGACGCATATTTAAGGAGTTATGGCCAAAATAAGTTTTTCATATAAAAATTTCAATTTTTTAAGGATTTTCATCGAAATTTTGATTTTTTGGGGGTGGTCACGAATTAAGGTCCTTTTGGCTCTAGGACGCATATTTAAGGAGTTATGGCCAAAATAAGTTTTTCATATAAAAATTTCAATTTTTTAAGGATTTTCATCGAAATTTTGATTTTTTGGGGGTGGTCACGAATTAAGGTCCTTTTGGCTCTAGGACGCATATTTAAGGAGTTATTGCCAAAATAAGTTTTTCATATAAAAATTTCAATTTTTTCAGGATTTTCATCGAAATTTTTATTTTTTGGGGGTGGTCACCAATTAAGGTCCTTTTGGCTCTAGGACGCATATTTAAGGAGTTATGGCCAAAATAAGTTTTTCATATAAAAATTTCAATTTTTTCAGGATTTTCATCGAAATTTTGATTTTTTGGGGGTGGTCACGGATTAAGGTCCTTTTGGCTCTAGGACGCATATTTAAGGAGTTATGGCCAAAATAAGTTTTTCATATAAAAATTTCAATTTTTTCAGGATTTTCATCGAAATTTTTATTTTTTGGGGGTGGTCACGAATTAAGGTCCTTTTGGCTCTAGGACGCATATTTAAGGAGTTATGGCCAAAATAAGTTTTTCATATAAAAATTTCATTTTTTTCAGGATTTTCATCGAAATTTTGATTTTTAGGGGGTGGTCACGAATTAAGGTCCTTTTGGCTCTAGGACGCATATTTAAGGAGTTATGGCCAAAATAAGTTTTTCATATAAAAATTTCAATTTTTTAAGGATTTTCATCGAAATTTTGATTTTTTGGGGGTGGTCACGAATTAAGGTCCTTTTGGCTCTAGGACGCATATTTAAGGAGTTATGGCCAAAATAAGTTTTTCATATAAAAATTTCAATTTTTTCAGGATTTTCATCGAAATTTTGATTTTTTTGGGGGTGGTCACGAATTAAGGTCCTTTTGGCTCTAGGACGCATATTTAAGGAGTTATGGCCAAAATAAGTTTTTCATATAAAAATTTCAATTTTTTCATTTTCATCGAAATTTTGATTTTTTGGGGGTGGTCACGAATTAAGGTCCTTTTGGCTCTAGGACGCATATTTAAGGAGTTATGGCCAAAATAAGTTTTTCATATAAAAATTTCAATTTTTTCAGGATTTTCATCGAAATTTTGATTTTTTGGGGGTGGTCACGAATTAAGGTCCTTTTGGCTCTAGGACGCATATTTAAGGAGTTATGGCCAAAATAAGTTTTTCATATAAAAATTTAAATTTTTTAAGGATTTTCATCGAAATTTTGATTTTTTGGGGGTGGTCACGAATTAAGGTCCTTTTGGCTCTAGGACGCATATTTAAGGAGTTATGGCCAAAATAAGTTTTTCATATAAAAATTTCAATTTTTTAAGGATTTTCATCGAAATTTTGATTTTTTGGGGGTGGTCACGAATTAAGGTCCTTTTGGCTCTAGGACGCATATTTAAGGAGTTATGGCCAAAATAAGTTTTTCATATAAAAATTTAAATTTTTTCAGGATTTTCATCGAAATTTTGATTTTTTGGGGGTGGTCACGAATTAAGGTCCTTTTGGCTCTAGGACGCATATTTAAGGAGTTATGGCCAAAATAAGTTTTTCATATAAAAATTTAAATTTTTTAAGGATTTTCATCGAAATTTTGATTTTTTGGGGGTGGTCACGAATTAAGGTCCTTTTGGCTCTAGGACGCATATTTAAGGAGTTATGGCCAAAATAAGTTTTTCATATAAAAATTTCAAATTTTTAAGGATTTTCATCGAAATTTTGATTTTTTGGGGGTGGTCACGAATTAAGGTCCTTTTGGCTCTAGGACGCATATTTAAGGAGTTATGGCCAAAATAAGTTTTTCATATAAAAATTTCAATTTTTTAAGGATTTTTATCGAAATTTTGATTTTTTGGGGGTGGTCACGAATTAAGGTCCTTTTGGCTCTAGGACGCATATTTAAGGAGTTATTGCCAAAATAAGTTTTTCATATAAAAATTTCAATTTTTTCAGGATTTTCATCGAAATTTTTATTTTTTGGGGGTGGTCACCAATTAAGGTCCTTTTGGCTCTAGGACGCATATTTAAGGAGTTATGGCCAAAATAAGTTTTTCATATAAAAATTTCAATTTTTTCAGGATTTTCATCGAAATTTTTATTTTTTGGGGGTGGTCACGAATTAAGGTCCTTTTGGCTCTAGGACGCATATTTAAGGAGTTATGGCCAAAATAAGTTTTTCATATAAAAATTTAATTTTTTAAGGATTTTCATCGAAATTTTGATTTTTTGGGGGTGGTCACGAATTAAGGTCCTTTTGGCTCTAGGACGCATATTTAAGGAGTTATGGCCAAAATAAGTTTTTCATATAAAAATTTCAATTTTTTAAGGATTTTTATCGAAATTTTGATTTTTTGGGGGTGGTCACGAATTAAGGTCCTTTTGGCTCTAGGACGCATATTTAAGGAGTTATTGCCAAAATAAGTTTTTCATATAAAAATTTCAATTTTTTCAGGATTTTCATCGAAATTTTGATTTTTTGGGGGTGGTCACGAATTAAGGTCCTTTTGGCTCTAGGACGCATATTTAAGGAGTTATGGCCAAAATAAGTTTTTCATATAAAAATTTCAATTTTTTCAGGATTTTCATCGAAATTTTGATTTTTTGGGGGTGGTCACGAATTAAGGTCCTTTTGGCTCTAGGACGCATATTTAAGGAGTTATGGCCAAAATAAGTTTTTCATATAAAAATTTCAATTTTTTCAGGATTTTCATCGAAATTTTGATTTTTTGGGGGTGGTCACGAATTAAGGTCCTTTTGGCTCTAGGACGCATATTTAAGGAGTTATGGCCAAAATAAGTTTTTCATATAAAAATTTCAATTTTTTCAGGATTTTCATCGAAATTTTGATTTTTTGGGGGTGGTCACGAATTAAGGTCCTTTTGGCTCTAGGACGCATATTTAAGGAGTTATGACCAAAATAAGTTTTTCATATAAAAATTTCAATTTTTTCAGGATTTTCATCGAAATTTTGATTTTTTGGGGGTGGTCACGAATTAAGGACCTTTTGGCTCTAGGACGCATATTTAAGGAGTTATGGCCAAAATAAGTTTTTCATTTAAAATTAAATTTTTTTAAGGATTTTCATCGAAATTTTGATTTTTTGGGGGTGTCCACGAATTAAGGTCCTTTTGGCTCTAGGACGCATATTTAAGGAGTTATGGCCAAAATAAGTTTTTCATATAAAAATTTAAATTTTTTAAGGATTTTCATCGAAATTTTGATTTTTTGGGGGTGGTCACGAATTAAGGTCCTTTTGGCTCTAGGACGCATATTTAAGGAGTTATGGCCAAAATAAGTTTTTCATATAAAAATTTCAATTTTTTAAGGATTTTCATCGAAATTTTGATTTTTTGGGGGTGGTCACGAATTAAGGTCCTTTTGGCTCTAGGACGCATATTTAAGGAGTTATTGCCAAAATAAGTTTTTCATATAAAAATTTCAATTTTTTCAGGATTTTCATCGAAATTTTTATTTTTTGGGGGTGGTCACGAATTAAGGTCCTTTTGGCTCTAGGACGCATATTTAAGGAGTTATGGCCAAAATAAGTTTTTCATATAAAAATTTCAATTTTTTCAGGATTTTCATCGAAATTTTGATTTTTTGGGGGTGGTCACGAATTAAGGTCCTTTTGGCTCTAGGACGCATATTTAAGGAGTTATGGCCAAAATAAGTTTTTCATACAAAAATTTCAATTTTTTCAGGATTTTCATCGAAATTTTGATTTTTTGGGGGTGGTCACGAATTAAGGTCCTTTTGGCTCTAGGACGCATATTTAAGGAGTTATGGCCAAAATAAGTTTTTCATATAAAAATTTCAATTTTTTCAGGATTTTCATCGAAATTTTGATTTTTTGAGGGTGGTCACGAATTAAGGTCCTTTTGGCTCTAGGACGCATATTTAAGGAGTTATGGCCAAAATAAGTTTTTCATATAAAAATTTCAATTTTTTAAGGATTTTCATCGAAATTTTGATTTTTTGGGGGTGGTCACGAATTAAGGTCCTTTTGGCTCTAGGACGCATATGTCAGGAGTTATGGCCAAAATAAGTTTTTCATATAAAAATTTCAATTTTTCCAGGATTTTCATCGAAATTTTGATTTTTTGGGGGTGGTCACGAATTAAGGTCCTTTTGGCTCTAGGACGCATATTTAAGGAGTTATGGCCAAAATAAGTTTTTTATATAAAAATTTCAATTTTTTAAGGATTTTCATCGAAATTTTGATTTTTGGGGGGTGGTCACGAATTAAGGTCCTTTTGGCTCTAGGACGCATATTTAAGGAGTTATGGCCAAAATAAGTTTTTCATATAAAAATTTCAATTTTTTCAGGATTTTCATCGAAATTTTGATTTTTTGGGGGTGGTCACGAATTAAGGTCCTTTTGGCTCTAGGACGCATATTTAAGGAGTTATGGCCAAAATAAGTTTTTCATATAAAAATTTCAATTTTTTCAGGATTTTCATCGAAATTTTGATTTTTTTGGGGGTGGTCACGAATTAAGGTCCTTTTGGCTCTAGGACGCATATTTAAGGAGTTATGGCCAAAATAAGTTTTTCATATAAAAATTTCAATTTTTTCAGGATTTTCATCGAAATTTTGATTTTTTTGGGGGTGGTCACGAATTAAGGTCCTTATGGCTCTAGGACGCATATTTAAGGAGTTATGGCCAAAATAAGTTTTTCATATAAAAATTTCAATTTTTTCAGGATTTTCATCGAAATTTTGATTTTTTTGGGGGTGGTCACGAATTAAGGTCCTTTTGGCTCTAGGACGCATATTTAAGGAGTTATGGCCAAAATAAGTTTTTCATATAAAAATTTCAATTTTTTCAGGATTTTCATCGAAATTTTGATTTTTTGGGGGGTGGTCACGAATTAAGGTCCTTTTGGCTCTAGGACGCATATTTAAGGAGTTATGGCCAAAATAAGTTTTTCATATAAAAATTTCAATTTTTTCAGGATTTTCATCGAAATTTTGATTTTTTGGGGGTGGTCACGAATTAAGGTCCTTTTGGCTCTAGGACGCATATTTAAGGAGTTATGGCCAAAATAAGTTTTTCATATAAAAATTTCAATTTTTTCAGGATTTTCATCGAAATTTTGATTTTTTGGGGGTGGTCACGAATTAAGGTCCTTTTGGCTCTAGGACGCATATTTAAGGAGTTATGGCCAAAATAAGTTTTTCATATAAAAATTTCAATTTTTTCAGGATTTTCATCGAAATTTTGATTTTTTGGGGGTGGTCACGAATTAAGGTCCTTTTTGGCTCTAGGACGCATATTTAAGGAGTTATGGCCAAAATAAGTTTTTCATATAAAAATTTCAATTTTTTCAGGATTTTCATCGAAATTTTGATTTTTTGGGGGTGGTCACGAATTAAGGTCCTTTTGGCTCTAGGACGCATATTTAAGGAGTTATGACCAAAATAAGTTTTTCATATAAAAATTTCAATTTTTTCAGGATTTTCATCGAAATTTTGATTTTTTGGGGGTGGTCACGAATTAAGGACCTTTTGGCTCTAGGACGCATATTCAAGGAGTTATGGCCAAAATAAGTTTTTCATTTAAAATTAAATTTTTTTAAGGATTTTCATCGAAATTTTGATTTTTTGGGGGTGTCCACGAATTAAGGTCCTTTTGGCTCTAGGACGCATATTTAAGGAGTTATGGCCAAAATAAGTTTTTCATATAAAAATTTAAATTTTTTAAGGATTTTCATCGAAATTTTGATTTTTTGGGGGTGGTCACGAATTAAGGTCCTTTTGGCTCTAGGACGCATATTTAAGGAGTTATGGCCGAAATAAGTTTTTCATATAAAAATTTCAATTTTTTAAGGATTTTCATCGAAATTTTGATTTTTTGGGGGTGGTCACGAATTAAGGTCCTTTTTGGCTCTAGGACGCATATTTAAGGAGTTATGGCCAAAATAAGTTTTTCATACAAAAATTTCAATTTTTTCAGGATTTTCATCGAAATTTTGATTTTTTGGGGGTGGTCACGAATTAAGGTCCTTTTGGCTCTAGGACGCATATTTAAGGAGTTATGGCCAAAATGAGTTTTTCATATAAAAATTTCAATTTTTTCAGGATTTTCATCGAAATTTTGATTTTTTGAGGGTGGTCACGAATTAAGGTCCTTTTGGCTCTAGGACGCATATTTAAGGAGTTATGGCCAAAATAAGTTTTTCATATAAAAATTTAAATTTTTCAGGATTTTCATCGAAATTTTGATTTTTTGGGGGTGGTCACGAATTAAGGTCCTTTTGGCTCTAGGACGCATATTTAAGGAGTTATGGCCAAAATAAGTTTTTCATATAAAAATTTCAATTTTTTAAGGATTTTCATCGAAATTTTGATTTTTTGGGGGTGGTCACGAATTAAGGTCCTTTTGGCTCTAGGACGCATATGTCAGGAGTTATGGCCAAAATAAGTTTTTCATATAAAAATTTCAATTTTTCCAGGATTTTCATCGAAATTTTGATTTTTTGGGGGTGGTCACGAATTAAGGTCCTTTTGGCTCTAGGACGCATAGTTATGGCCAAAATAAGTTTTTCATATAAAAATTTCAATTTTTTAAGGATTTTCATCGAAATTTTGATTTTTTGGGGGTGGTCACGAATTAAGGTCCTTTTGGCTCTAGGACGCATATTTAAGGAGTTATGGCCAAAATAAGTTTTTCATATAAAAATTTAAATTTTTTAAGGATTTTCATCGAAATTTTGATTTTTGGGGGGTGGTCACGAATTAAGGTCCTTTTGGCTCTAGGACGCATATTTAAGGAGTTATGGCCAAAATAAGTTTTTCATATAAAAATTTAAATTTTTTCAGGATTTTCATCGAAATTTTGATTTTTTGGGGGTGGTCACGAATTAAGGTCCTTTTGGCTCTAGGACGCATATTTAAGGAGTTATGGCCAAAATAAGTTTTTCATATAAAAATTTCAATTTTTTCAGGATTTTCATCGAAATTTTGATTTTTTTGGGGGTGGTCACGAATTAAGGTCCTTTTGGCTCTAGGACGCATATTTAAGGAGTTATGGCCAAAATAAGTTTTTCATATAAAAATTTCAATTTTTTCAGGATTTTCATCGAAATTTTGATTTTTTTGGGGGTGGTCACGAATTAAGGTCCTTATGGCTCTAGGACGCATATTTAAGGAGTTATGGCCAAAATAAGTTTTTCATATAAAAATTTCAATTTTTTCAGGATTTTCATCGAAATTTTGATTTTTTTGGGGGTGGTCACGAATTAAGGTCCTTTTGGCTCTAGGACGCATATTTAAGGAGTTATGGCCAAAATAAGTTTTTCATATAAAAATTTCAATTTTTTCAGGATTTTCATCGAAATTTTGATTTTTTGGGGGGTGGTCACGAATTAAGGTCCTTTTGGCTCTAGGACGCATATTTAAGGAGTTATGGCCAAAATAAGTTTTTCATATAAAAATTTCAATTTTTTAAGGATTTTCATCGAAATTTTGATTTTTTGGGGGTGGTCACGAATTAAGGTCCTTTTGGCTCTAGGACGCATATTTAAGGAGTTATGGCCAAAATAAGTTTTTCATATAAAAATTTCAATTTTTTAAGGATTTTCATCGAAATTTTTATTTTTTGGGGGTGGTCACGAATTAAGGTCCTTTTGGCTCTAGGACGCATATTTAAGGAGTTATGGCCAAAATAAGTTTTTCATATAAAAATTTAAATTTTTTCAGGATTTTCATCGAAATTTTGATTTTTTTGGGGGTGGTCACGAATTAAGGTCCTTTTGGCTCTAGGACGCATATTTAAGGAGTTATGGCCAAAATAAGTTTTTCATATAAAAATTTCAATTTTTTCAGGATTTTCATCGAAATTTTGATTTTTTGGGGGTGGTCACGAATTAAGGTCCTTTTGGCTCTAGGACGCATATTTAAGGAGTTATGGCCAAAATAAGTTTTTCATATAAAAATTTAAATTTTTTCAGGATTTTCATCGAATTTTTGATTTTTTGGGGGTGGTCACGAATTAAGGTCCTTTTGGCTCTAGGACGCATATTTAAGGAGTTATGGCCAAAATAAGTTTTTCATATAAAAATTTCAATTTTTTCAGGATTTTCATCGAAATTTTGATTTTTTGGGGGTGGTCACGAATTAAGGTCCTTTTGGCTCTAGGACGCATATTTAAGGAGTTATGGCCAAAATAAGTTTTTCATATAAAAATTTCAATTTTTTCAGGATTTTCATTGAAATTTTTATTTTTTGGGGGTGGCCACGAATTAAGGTCCTTTTGGCTCTAGGACGCATATTTAAGGAGTTATGGCCAAAATAAGTTTTTCATATAAAAATTTCAATTTTTTAAGGATTTTCATCGAAATTTTGATTTTTTGGGGGTGGTCACGAATTAAGGTCCTTTTGGCTCTAGGACGCATATTTAAGGAGTTATGGCCAAAATAAGTTTTTCATATAAAAATTTCAATTTTTTAAGGATTTTCATCGAAATTTTGATTTTTTGGGGGTGGTCACGAATTAAGGTCCTTTTGGCTCTAGGACGCATATTTAAGGAGTTATGGCCAAAATAAGTTTTTCATATAAAAATTTCAATTTTTTAAGGATTTTTATCGAAATTTTGATTTTTTGGGGGTGGTCACGAATTAAGGTCCTTTTGGCTCTAGGACGCATATTTAAGGAGTTATTGCCAAAATAAGTTTTTCATATAAAAATTTCAATTTTTCAGGATTTTCATCGAAATTTTTATTTTTTGGGGGTGGTCACCAATTAAGGTCCTTTTGGCTCTAGGACGCATATTTAAGGAGTTATGGCCAAAATAAGTTTTTCATATAAAAATTTCAATTTTTTCAGGATTTTCATCGAAATTTTTATTTTTTGGGGGTGGTCACGAATTAAGGTCCTTTTGGCTCTAGGACGCATATTTAAGGAGTTATGGCCAAAATAAGTTTTTCATATAAAAATTTAATTTTTTAAGGATTTTCATCGAAATTTTGATTTTTTGGGGGTGGTCACGAATTAAGGACCTTTTGGCTCTAGGTCGCATATTTAAGGAGTTATGGCCAAAATAAGTTTTTCATATAAAAATTTCAATTTTTTCAGGATTTTCATCGAAATTTTGATTTTTTGGGGGTGGTCACGAATTAAGGTCCTTTTGGCTCTAGGACGCATATTTAAGGAGTTATGGCCAAAATAAGTTTTTCATATAAAAATTTCAATTTTTTCAGGATTTTCATCGAAATTTTGATTTTTTGGGGGTGGTCACGAATTAAGGTCCTTTTGGCTCTAGGACGCATATTTAAGGAGTTATGGCCAAAATAAGTTTTTCATATAAAAATTTCAATTTTTTCAGGATTTTCATCGAAATTTTGATTTTTTGGGGGTGGTCACGAATTAAGGTCCTTTTGGCTCTAGGACGCATATTTAAGGAGTTATGGCCAAAATAAGTTTTTCATATAAAAATTTAAATTTTTTCAGGATTTTCATCGAAATTTTGATTTTTTTGGGGGTGGTCACGAATTAAGGTCCTTTTGGCTCTAGGACGCATATTTAAGGAGTTATGGCCAAAATAAGTTTTTCATATAAAAATTTCAATTTTTTCAGGATTTTCATCGAAATTTTGATTTTTTGGGGGTGGTCACGAATTAAGGTCCTTTTGGCTCTAGGACGCATATTTAAGGAGTTATGGCCAAAATAAGTTTTTCATATAAAAATTTCAATTTTTTCAGGATTTTCATCGAATTTTTGATTTTTTGGGGGTGGTCACGAATTAAGGTCCTTTTGGCTCTAGGACGCATATTTAAGGAGTTATGGCCAAAATAAGTTTTTCATATAAAAATTTCAATTTTTTCAGGATTTTCATCGAAATTTTGATTTTTTGGGGGTGGTCACGAATTAAGGTCCTTTTGGCTCTAGGACGCATATTTAAGGAGTTATGGCCAAAATAAGTTTTTCATATAAAAATTTCAATTTTTTCAGGATTTTCATCGAAATTTTTATTTTTTGGGGGTGGCCACGAATTAAGGTCCTTTTGGCTCTAGGACGCATATTTAAGGAGTTATGGCCAAAATAAGTTTTTCATATAAAAATTTCAATTTTTTAAGGATTTTCATCGAAATTTTGATTTTTTGGGGGTGGTCTCGAATTAAGGTCCTTTTGGCTCTAGGACGCATATTTAAGGAGTTATGGCCAAAATAAGTTTTTCATATAAAAATTTCAATTTTTTAAGGATTTTCATCGAAATTTTGATTTTTTGGGGGTGGTCACGAATTAAGGTCCTTTTGGCTCTAGGACGCATATTTAAGGAGTTATGGCCAAAATAAGTTTTTCATATAAAAATTTCAATTTTTTAAGGATTTTTATCGAAATTTTGATTTTTTGGGGGTGGTCACGAATTAAGGTCCTTTTGGCTCCAGGACGCATATTTAAGGAGTTATTGCCAAAATAAGTTTTTCATATAAAAATTTCAATTTTTTCAGGATTTTCATCGAAATTTTTATTTTTTGGGGGTGGTCACCAATTAAGGTCCTTTTGGCTCTAGGACGCATATTTAAGGAGTTATGGCCAAAATAAGTTTTTCATATAAAAATTTCAATTTTTTCAGGATTTTCATCGAAATTTTTATTTTTTGGGGGTGGTCACGAATTAAGGTCCTTTTGGCTCTAGGACGCATATTTAAGGAGTTATGGCCAAAATAAGTTTTTCATATAAAAATTTAATTTTTTAAGGATTTTCATCGAAATTTTGATTTTTTGGGGGTGGTCACGAATTAAGGTCCTTTTGGCTCTAGGACGCATATTTAAGGAGTTATGGCCAAAATAAGTTTTTCATATAAAAATTTCAATTTTTTCAGGATTTTCATCGAAATTTTGATTTTTTGGGGGTGGTCACGAATTAAGGTCCTTTTGGCTCTAGGACGCATATTTAAGGAGTTATGACCAAAATAAGTTTTTCATATAAAAATTTCAATTTTTTCAGGATTTTCATCGAAATTTTGATTTTTTGGGGGTGGTCACGAATTAAGGACCTTTTGGCTCTAGGACGCATATTTAAGGAGTTATGGCCAAAATAAGTTTTTCATTTAAAATTAAATTTTTTTAAGGATTTTCATCGAAATTTTGATTTTTTGGGGGTGTCCACGAATTAAGGTCCTTTTGGCTCTAGGACGCATATTTAAGGAGTTATGGCCAAAATAAGTTTTTCATATAAAAATTTAAATTTTTTGAGGATTTTCATCGAAATTTTGATTTTTGGGGGTGGTCACGAATTAAGGTCCTTTTGGCTCTAGGACGCATATTTAAGGAGTTATGGCCGAAATAAGTTTTTCATATAAAAATTTCAATTTTTTAAGGATTTTCATCGAAATTTTGATTTTTTGGGGGTGGTCACGAATTAAGGTCCTTTTGGCTCTAGGACGCATATTTAAGGAGTTATTGCCAAAATAAGTTTTTCATATAAAAATTTCAATTTTTTCAGGATTTTCATCGAAATTTTTATTTTTTGGGGGTGGTCACGAATTAAGGTCCTTTTGGCTCTAGGACGCATATTTAAGGAGTTATGGCCAAAATAAGTTTTTCATATAAAAATTTCAATTTTTTCAGGATTTTCATCGAAATTTTGATTTTTTGGGGGTGGTCACGAATTAAGGTCCTTTTGGCTCTAGGACGCATATTTAAGGAGTTATGGCCAAAATAAGTTTTTCATACAAAAATTTCAATTTTTTCAGGATTTTCATCGAAATTTTGATTTTTTGGGGGTGGTCACGAATTAAGGTCCTTTTGGCTCTAGGACGCATATTTAAGGAGTTATGGCCAAAATAAGTTTTTCATATAAAAATTTCAATTTTTTCAGGATTTTCATCGAAATTTTGATTTTTTGAGGGTGGTCACGAATTAAGGTCCTTTTGGCTCTAGGACGCATATTTAAGGAGTTATGGCCAAAATAAGTTTTTCATATAAAAATTTCAATTTTTTCAGGATTTTCATCGAAATTTTGATTTTTTGGGGGTGGTCACGAATTAAGGTCCTTTTGGCTCTAGGACGCATATTTAAGGAGTTATGGCCAAAATAAGTTTTTCATATAAAAATTTCAATTTTTTCAGGATTTTCATCGAATTTTTGATTTTTTGGGGGTGGTCACGAATTAAGGTCCTTTTGGCTCTAGGACGCATATTTAAGGAGTTATGGCCAAAATAAGTTTTTCATATAAAAATTTCAATTTTTTCAGGATTTTCATCGAAATTTTGATTTTTTGGGGGTGGTCACGAATTAAGGTCCTTTTGGCTCTAGGACGCATATTTAAGGAGTTATGGCCAAAATAAGTTTTTCATATAAAAATTTCAATTTTTTCAGGATTTTCATCGAAATTTTTATTTTTTGGGGGTGGCCACGAATTAAGGTCCTTTTGGCTCTAGGACGCATATTTAAGGAGTTATGGCCAAAATAAGTTTTTCATATAAAAATTTCAATTTTTTAAGGATTTTCATCGAAATTTTGATTTTTTGGGGGTGGTCACGAATTAAGGTCCTTTTGGCTCTAGGACGCATATTTAAGGAGTTATGGCCAAAATAAGTTTTTCATATAAAAATTTCAATTTTTTAAGGATTTTCATCGAAATTTTGATTTTTTGGGGGTGGTCACGAATTAAGGTCCTTTTGGCTCTAGGACGCATATTTAAGGAGTTATGGCCAAAATAAGTTTTTCATATAAAAATTTCAATTTTTTAAGGATTTTTATCGAAATTTTGATTTTTTGGGGGTGGTCACGAATTAAGGTCCTTTTGGCTCTAGGACGCATATTTAAGGAGTTATTGCCAAAATAAGTTTTTCATATAAAAATTTCAATTTTTCAGGATTTTCATCGAAATTTTTATTTTTTGGGGGTGGTCACCAATTAAGGTCCTTTTGGCTCTAGGACGCATATTTAAGGAGTTATGGCCAAAATAAGTTTTTCATATAAAAATTTCAATTTTTTCAGGATTTTCATCGAAATTTTTATTTTTTGGGGGTGGTCACGAATTAAGGTCCTTTTGGCTCTAGGACGCATATTTAAGGAGTTATGGCCAAAATAAGTTTTTCATATAAAAATTTCAATTTTTTCAGGATTTTCATCGAAATTTTGATTTTTTGGGGGTGGTCACGAATTAAGGTCCTTTTGGCTCCAGGACGCATATTTAAGGAGTTATTGCCAAAATAAGTTTTTCATATAAAAATTTCAATTTTTTCAGGATTTTCATCGAAATTTTTATTTTTTGGGGGTGGTCACCAATTAAGGTCCTTTTGGCTCTAGGACGCATATTTAAGGAGTTATTGCGAAAATAAGTTTTTCATATAAAAATTTCAATTTTTTCAGGATTTTCATCGAAATTTTTATTTTTTGGGGGTGGTCACGAATTAAGGTCCTTTTGGCTCTAGGACGCATATTTAAGGAGTTATGGCCAAAATAAGTTTTTCATATAAAAATTTAATTTTTTAAGGATTTTCATCGAAATTTTGATTTTTTGGGGGTGGTCACGAATTAAGGTCCTTTTGGCTCTAGGACGCATATTTAAGGAGTTATGGCCAAAATAAGTTTTTCATATAAAAATTTCAATTTTTTCAGGATTTTCATCGAAATTTTGATTTTTTGGGGGTGGTCACGAATTAAGGTCCTTTTGGCTCTAGGACGCATATTTAAGGAGTTATGACCAAAATAAGTTTTTCATATAAAAATTTCAATTTTTTCAGGATTTTCATCGAAATTTTGATTTTTTGGGGGTGGTCACGAATTAAGGACCTTTTGGCTCTAGGACGCATATTTAAGGAGTTATGGCCAAAATAAGTTTTTCATTTAAAATTAAATTTTTTTAAGGATTTTCATCGAAATTTTGATTTTTTGGGGGTGTCCACGAATTAAGGTCCTTTTGGCTCTAGGACGCATATTTAAGGAGTTATGGCCAAAATAAGTTTTTCATATAAAAATTTAAATTTTTTGAGGATTTTCATCGAAATTTTGATTTTTGGGGGTGGTCACGAATTAAGGTCCTTTTGGCTCTAGGACGCATATTTAAGGAGTTATGGCCGAAATAAGTTTTTCATATAAAAATTTCAATTTTTTAAGGATTTTCATCGAAATTTTGATTTTTTGGGGGTGGTCACGAATTAAGGTCCTTTTGGCTCTAGGACGCATATTTAAGGAGTTATTGCCAAAATAAGTTTTTCATATAAAAATTTCAATTTTTTCAGGATTTTCATCGAAATTTTTATTTTTTGGGGGTGGTCACGAATTAAGGTCCTTTTGGCTCTAGGACGCATATTTAAGGAGTTATGGCCAAAATAAGTTTTTCATATAAAAATTTCAATTTTTTCAGGATTTTCATCGAAATTTTGATTTTTTGGGGGTGGTCACGAATTAAGGTCCTTTTGGCTCTAGGACGCATATTTAAGGAGTTATGGCCAAAATAAGTTTTTCATACAAAAATTTCAATTTTTTCAGGATTTTCATCGAAATTTTGATTTTTTGGGGGTGGTCACGAATTAAGGTCCTTTTGGCTCTAGGACGCATATTTAAGGAGTTATGGCCAAAATAAGTTTTTCATATAAAAATTTCAATTTTTTCAGGATTTTCATCGAAATTTTGATTTTTTGAGGGTGGTCACGAATTAAGGTCCTTTTGGCTCTAGGACGCATATTTAAGGAGTTATGGCCAAAATAAGTTTTTCATATAAAAATTTCAATTTTTTCAGGATTTTCATCGAAATTTTGATTTTTTGGGGGTGGTCACGAATTAAGGTCCTTTTGGCTCTAGGACGCATATTTAAGGAGTTATGGCCAAAATAAGTTTTTCATATAAAAATTTCAATTTTTTCAGGATTTTCATCGAATTTTTGATTTTTTGGGGGTGGTCACGAATTAAGGTCCTTTTGGCTCTAGGACGCATATTTAAGGAGTTATGGCCAAAATAAGTTTTTCATATAAAAATTTCAATTTTTTCAGGATTTTCATCGAAATTTTGATTTTTTGGGGGTGGTCACGAATTAAGGTCCTTTTGGCTCTAGGACGCATATTTAAGGAGTTATGGCCAAAATAAGTTTTTCATATAAAAATTTCAATTTTTTCAGGATTTTCATCGAAATTTTTATTTTTTGGGGGTGGCCACGAATTAAGGTCCTTTTGGCTCTAGGACGCATATTTAAGGAGTTATGGCCAAAATAAGTTTTTCATATAAAAATTTCAATTTTTTAAGGATTTTCATCGAAATTTTGATTTTTTGGGGGTGGTCACGAATTAAGGTCCTTTTGGCTCTAGGACGCATATTTAAGGAGTTATGGCCAAAATAAGTTTTTCATATAAAAATTTCAATTTTTTAAGGATTTTCATCGAAATTTTGATTTTTTGGGGGTGGTCACGAATTAAGGTCCTTTTGGCTCTAGGACGCATATTTAAGGAGTTATGGCCAAAATAAGTTTTTCATATAAAAATTTCAATTTTTTAAGGATTTTTATCGAAATTTTGATTTTTTGGGGGTGGTCACGAATTAAGGTCCTTTTGGCTCTAGGACGCATATTTAAGGAGTTATTGCCAAAATAAGTTTTTCATATAAAAATTTCAATTTTTCAGGATTTTCATCGAAATTTTTATTTTTTGGGGGTGGTCACCAATTAAGGTCCTTTTGGCTCTAGGACGCATATTTAAGGAGTTATGGCCAAAATAAGTTTTTCATATAAAAATTTCAATTTTTTCAGGATTTTCATCGAAATTTTTATTTTTTGGGGGTGGTCACGAATTAAGGTCCTTTTGGCTCTAGGACGCATATTTAAGGAGTTATGGCCAAAATAAGTTTTTCATATAAAAATTTCAATTTTTTCAGGATTTTCATCGAAATTTTGATTTTTTGGGGGTGGTCACGAATTAAGGTCCTTTTGGCTCTAGGACGCATATTTAAGGAGTTATGGCCAAAATAAGTTTTTCATATAAAAATTTCAATTTTTTCAGGATTTTCATCGAAATTTTGATTTTTTGGGGGTGGTCACGAATTAAGGTCCTTTTGGCTCTAGGACGCATATTTAAGGAGTTATGGCCAAAATAAGTTTTTCATATAAAAATTTCAATTTTTTCAGGATTTTCATCAAAATTTTTATTTTTTGGGGGTGGCCACGAATTAAGGTCCTTTTGGCTCTAGGACGCATATTTAAGGAGTTATGGCCAAAATAAGTTTTTCATATAAAAATTTCAATTTTTTAAGGATTTTCATCGAAATTTTGATTTTTTGGGGGTGGTCACGAATTAAGGTCCTTTTGGCTCTAGGACGCATATTTAAGGAGTTATGGCCAAAATAAGTTTTTCATATAAAAATTTCAATTTTTTAAGGATTTTCATCGAAATTTTGATTTTTTGGGGGTGGTCACGAATTAAGGTCCTTTTGGCTCTAGGACGCATATTTAAGGAGTTATGGCCAAAATAAGTTTTTCATATAAAAATTTCAATTTTTTAAGGATTTTTATCGAAATTTTGATTTTTTGGGGGTGGTCACGAATTAAGGTCCTTTTGGCTCTAGGACGCATATTTAAGGAGTTATTGCCAAAATAAGTTTTTCATATAAAAATTTCAATTTTTCAGGATTTTCATCGAAATTTTTATTTTTTGGGGGTGGTCACCAATTAAGGTCCTTTTGGCTCTAGGACGCATATTTAAGGAGTTATGGCCAAAATAAGTTTTTCATATAAAAATTTCAATTTTTTCAGGATTTTCATCGAAATTTTTATTTTTTGGGGGTGGTCACGAATTAAGGTCCTTTTGGCTCTAGGACGCATATTTAAGGAGTTATGGCCAAAATAAGTTTTTCATATAAAAATTTCAATTTTTTCAGGATTTTCATCGAAATTTTGATTTTTTGGGGGTGGTCACGAATTAAGGTCCTTTTGGCTCTAGGACGCATATTTAAGGAGTTATGGCCAAAATAAGTTTTTCATATAAAAATTTCAATTTTTTCAGGATTTTCATCGAAATTTTGATTTTTTGGGGGTGGTCACGAATTAAGGTCCTTTTGGCTCTAGGACGCATATTTAAGGAGTTATGGCCAAAATAAGTTTTTCATATAAAAATTTCAATTTTTTCAGGATTTTCATCGAAATTTTGATTTTTTGGGGGTGGTCACGAATTAAGGACCTTTTGGCTCTAGGACGCATATTTAAGGAGTTATGGCCAAAATAAGTTTTTCATATAAAAATTTAAATTTTTTCAGGATTTTCATCGAAATTTTGATTTTTTTGGGGGTGGTCACGAATTAAGGTCCTTTTGGCTCTAGGACGCATATTTAAGGAGTTATGGCCAAAATAAGTTTTTCATATAAAAATTTCAATTTTTTCAGGATTTTCATCGAAATTTTGATTTTTTGGGGGTGGTCACGAATTAAGGTCCTTTTGGCTCTAGGACGCATATTTAAGGAGTTATGGCCAAAATAAGTTTTTCATATAAAAATTTCAATTTTTTCAGGATTTTCATCGAATTTTTGATTTTTTGGGGGTGGTCACGAATTAAGGTCCTTTTGGCTCTAGGACGCATATTTAAGGAGTTATGGCCAAAATAAGTTTTTCATATAAAAATTTCAATTTTTTCAGGATTTTCATCGAAATTTTGATTTTTTGGGGGTGGTCACGAATTAAGGTCCTTTTGGCTCTAGGACGCATATTTAAGGAGTTATGGCCAAAATAAGTTTTTCATATAAAAATTTCAATTTTTTCAGGATTTTCATCGAAATTTTTATTTTTTGGGGGTGGCCACGAATTAAGGTCCTTTTGGCTCTAGGACGCATATTTAAGGAGTTATGGCCAAAATAAGTTTTTCATATAAAAATTTCAATTTTTTAAGGATTTTCATCGAAATTTTGATTTTTTGGGGGTGGTCACGAATTAAGGTCCTTTTGGCTCTAGGACGCATATTTAAGGAGTTATGGCCAAAATAAGTTTTTCATATAAAAATTTCAATTTTTTAAGGATTTTCATCGAAATTTTGATTTTTTGGGGGTGGTCACGAATTAAGGTCCTTTTGGCTCTAGGACGCATATTTAAGGAGTTATGGCCAAAATAAGTTTTTCATATAAAAATTTCAATTTTTTAAGGATTTTTATCGAAATTTTGATTTTTTGGGGGTGGTCACGAATTAAGGTCCTTTTGGCTCTAGGACGCATATTTAAGGAGTTATTGCCAAAATAAGTTTTTCATATAAAAATTTCAATTTTTCAGGATTTTCATCGAAATTTTTATTTTTTGGGGGTGGTCACCAATTAAGGTCCTTTTGGCTCTAGGACGCATATTTAAGGAGTTATGGCCAAAATAAGTTTTTCATATAAAAATTTCAATTTTTTCAGGATTTTCATCGAAATTTTTATTTTTTGGGGGTGGTCACGAATTAAGGTCCTTTTGGCTCTAGGACGCATATTTAAGGAGTTATGGCCAAAATAAGTTTTTCATATAAAAATTTAATTTTTTAAGGATTTTCATCGAAATTTTGATTTTTTGGGGGTGGTCACGAATTAAGGTCCTTTTGGCTCTAGGACGCATATTTAAGGAGTTATGGCCAAAATAAGTTTTTCATATAAAAATTTCAATTTTTTCAGGATTTTCATCGAAATTTTGATTTTTTGGGGGTGGTCACGAATTAAGGTCCTTTTGGCTCTAGGACGCATATTTAAGGAGTTATGGCCAAAATAAGTTTTTCATATAAAAATTTCAATTTTTTCAGGATTTTCATCGAAATTTTGATTTTTTGGGGGTGGTCACGAATTAAGGTCCTTTTGGCTCTAGGACGCATATTTAAGGAGTTATGGCCAAAATAAGTTTTTCATATAAAAATTTAAATTTTTTCAGGATTTTCATCGAAATTTTGATTTTTTTGGGGGTGGTCACGAATTAAGGTCCTTTTGGCTCTAGGACGCATATTTAAGGAGTTATGGCCAAAATAAGTTTTTCATATAAAAATTTCAATTTTTTCAGGATTTTCATCGAAATTTTGATTTTTTGGGGGTGGTCACGAATTAAGGTCCTTTTGGCTCTAGGACGCATATTTAAGGAGTTATGGCCAAAATAAGTTTTTCATATAAAAATTTCAATTTTTTCAGGATTTTCATCGAATTTTTGATTTTTTGGGGGTGGTCACGAATTAAGGTCCTTTTGGCTCTAGGACGCATATTTAAGGAGTTATGGCCAAAATAAGTTTTTCATATAAAAATTTCAATTTTTTCAGGATTTTCATCGAAATTTTGATTTTTTGGGGGTGGTCACGAATTAAGGTCCTTTTGGCTCTAGGACGCATATTTAAGGAGTTATGGCCAAAATAAGTTTTTCATATAAAAATTTCAATTTTTTAAGGATTTTTATCGAAATTTTGATTTTTTGGGGGTGGTCACGAATTAAGGTCCTTTTGGCTCTAGGACGCATATTTAAGGAGTTATTGCCAAAATAAGTTTTTCATATAAAAATTTCAATTTTTCAGGATTTTCATCGAAATTTTTATTTTTTGGGGGTGGTCACCAATTAAGGTCCTTTTGGCTCTAGGACGCATATTTAAGGAGTTATGGCCAAAATAAGTTTTTCATATAAAAATTTCAATTTTTTCAGGATTTTCATCGAAATTTTTATTTTTTGGGGGTGGTCACGAATTAAGGTCCTTTTGGCTCTAGGACGCATATTTAAGGAGTTATGGCCAAAATAAGTTTTTCATATAAAAATTTAATTTTTTAAGGATTTTCATCGAAATTTTGATTTTTTGGGGGTGGTCACGAATTAAGGTCCTTTTGGCTCTAGGACGCATATTTAAGGAGTTATGGCCAAAATAAGTTTTTCATATAAAAATTTCAATTTTTTCAGGATTTTCATCGAAATTTTGATTTTTTGGGGGTGGTCACGAATTAAGGTCCTTTTGGCTCTAGGACGCATATTTAAGGAGTTATGGCCAAAATAAGTTTTTCATATAAAAATTTCAATTTTTTCAGGATTTTCATCGAAATTTTGATTTTTTGGGGGTGGTCACGAATTAAGGTCCTTTTGGCTCTAGGACGCATATTTAAGGAGTTATGGCCAAAATAAGTTTTTCATATAAAAATTTAAATTTTTTCAGGATTTTCATCGAAATTTTGATTTTTTTGGGGGTGGTCACGAATTAAGGTCCTTTTGGCTCTAGGACGCATATTTAAGGAGTTATGGCCAAAATAAGTTTTTCATATAAAAATTTCAATTTTTTCAGGATTTTCATCGAAATTTTGATTTTTTGGGGGTGGTCACGAATTAAGGTCCTTTTGGCTCTAGGACGCATATTTAAGGAGTTATGGCCAAAATAAGTTTTTCATATAAAAATTTCAATTTTTTCAGGATTTTCATCGAATTTTTGATTTTTTGGGGGTGGTCACGAATTAAGGTCCTTTTGGCTCTAGGACGCATATTTAAGGAGTTATGGCCAAAATAAGTTTTTCATATAAAAATTTCAATTTTTTCAGGATTTTCATCGAAATTTTGATTTTTTGGGGGTGGTCACGAATTAAGGTCCTTTTGGCTCTAGGACGCATATTTAAGGAGTTATGGCCAAAATAAGTTTTTCATATAAAAATTTCAATTTTTTCAGGATTTTCATCGAAATTTTTATTTTTTGGGGGTGGCCACGAATTAAGGTCCTTTTGGCTCTAGGACGCATATTTAAGGAGTTATGGCCAAAATAAGTTTTTCATATAACAATTTCAATTTTTTAAGGATTTTCATCGAAATTTTGATTTTTTGGGGGTGGTCACGAATTAAGGTCCTTTTGGCTCTAGGACGCATATTTAAGGAGTTATGGCCAAAATAAGTTTTTCATATAAAAATTTCAATTTTTTAAGGATTTTCATCGAAATTTTGATTTTTTGGGGGTGGTCACGAATTAAGGTCCTTTTGGCTCTAGGACGCATATTTAAGGAGTTATGGCCAAAATAAGTTTTTCATATAAAAATTTCAATTTTTTAAGGATTTTTATCGAAATTTTGATTTTTTGGGGGTGGTCACGAATTAAGGTCCTTTTGGCTCTAGGACGCATATTTAAGGAGTTATTGCCAAAATAAGTTTTTCATATAAAAATTTCAATTTTTTCAGGATTTTCATCGAAATTTTTATTTTTTGGGGGTGGTCACCAATTAAGGTCCTTTTGGCTCTAGGACGCATATTTAAGGAGTTATGGCCAAAATAAGTTTTTCATATAAAAATTTCAATTTTTTCAGGATTTTCATCGAAATTTTTATTTTTTGGGGGTGGTCACGAATTAAGGTCCTTTTGGCTCTAGGACGCATATTTAAGGAGTTATGGCCAAAATAAGTTTTTCATATAAAAATTTAATTTTTTAAGGATTTTCATCGAAATTTTGATTTTTTGGGGGTGGTCACGAATTAAGGTCCTTTTGGCTCTAGGACGCATATTTAAGGAGTTATGGCCAAAATAAGTTTTTCATATAAAAATTTCAATTTTTTCAGGATTTTCATCGAAATTTTGATTTTTTGGGGGTGGTCACGAATTAAGGTCCTTTTGGCTCTAGGACGCATATTTAAGGAGTTATGACCAAAATAAGTTTTTCATATAAAAATTTCAATTTTTTCAGGATTTTCATCGAAATTTTGATTTTTTGGGGGTGGTCACGAATTAAGGACCTTTTGGCTCTAGGACGCATATTTAAGGAGTTATGGCCAAAATAAGTTTTTCATTTAAAATTAAATTTTTTTAAGGATTTTCATCGAAATTTTGATTTTTTGGGGGTGTCCACGAATTAAGGTCCTTTTGGCTCTAGGACGCATATTTAAGGAGTTATGGCCAAAATAAGTTTTTCATATAAAAATTTAAATTTTTTAAGGATTTTCATCGAAATTTTGATTTTTGGGGGTGGTCACGAATTAAGGTCCTTTTGGCTCTAGGACGCATATTTAAGGAGTTATGGCCGAAATAAGTTTTTCATATAAAAATTTCAATTTTTTAAGGATTTTCATCGAAATTTTGATTTTTTGGGGGTGGTCACGAATTAAGGTCCTTTTGGCTCTAGGACGCATATTTAAGGAGTTATTGCCAAAATAAGTTTTTCATATAAAAATTTCAATTTTTTCAGGATTTTCATCGAAATTTTTATTTTTTGGGGGTGGTCACGAATTAAGGTCCTTTTGGCTCTAGGACGCATATTTAAGGAGTTATGGCCAAAATAAGTTTTTCATATAAAAATTTCAATTTTTTCAGGATTTTCATCGAAATTTTGATTTTTTGGGGGTGGTCACGAATTAAGGTCCTTTTGGCTCTAGGACGCATATTTAAGGAGTTATGGCCAAAATAAGTTTTTCATATAAAAATTTCAATTTTTTCAGGATTTTCATCGAAATTTTGATTTTTTGGGGGTGGTCACGAATTAAGGTCCTTTTGGCTCTAGGACGCATATTTAAGGAGTTATGGCCAAAATAAGTTTTTCATATAAAAATTTCAATTTTTTCAGGATTTTCATCGAAATTTTGATTTTTTGAGGGTGGTCACGAATTAAGGTCCTTTTGGCTCTAGGACGCATATTTAAGGAGTTATGGCCAAAATAAGTTTTTCATATAAAAATTTCAATTTTTTCAGGATTTTCATCGAAATTTTGATTTTTTGGGGGTGGTCACGAATTAAGGTCCTTTTGGCTCTAGGACGCATATTTAAGGAGTTATGGCCAAAATAAGTTTTTCATATAAAAATTTCAATTTTTTCAGGATTTTCATCGAATTTTTGATTTTTTGGGGGTGGTCACGAATTAAGGTCCTTTTGGCTCTAGGACGCATATTTAAGGAGTTATGGCCAAAATAAGTTTTTCATATAAAAATTTCAATTTTTTCAGGATTTTCATCGAAATTTTGATTTTTTGGGGGTGGTCACGAATTAAGGTCCTTTTGGCTCTAGGACGCATATTTAAGGAGTTATGGCCAAAATAAGTTTTTCATATAAAAATTTCAATTTTTTCAGGATTTTCATCGAAATTTTTATTTTTTGGGGGTGGCCACGAATTAAGGTCCTTTTGGCTCTAGGACGCATATTTAAGGAGTTATGGCCAAAATAAGTTTTTCATATAAAAATTTCAATTTTTTAAGGATTTTCATCGAAATTTTGATTTTTTGGGGGTGGTCACGAATTAAGGTCCTTTTGGCTCTAGGACGCATATTTAAGGAGTTATGGCCAAAATAAGTTTTTCATATAAAAATTTCAATTTTTTAAGGATTTTCATCGAAATTTTGATTTTTTGGGGGTGGTCACGAATTAAGGTCCTTTTGGCTCTAGGACGCATATTTAAGGAGTTATGGCCAAAATGAGTTTTTCATATAAAAATTTCAATTTTTTAAGGATTTTTATCGAAATTTTGATTTTTTGGGGGTGGTCACGAATTAAGGTCCTTTTGGCTCTAGGACGCATATTTAAGGAGTTATTGCCAAAATAAGTTTTTCATATAAAAATTTCAATTTTTCAGGATTTTCATCGAAATTTTTATTTTTTGGGGGTGGTCACCAATTAAGGTCCTTTTGGCTCTAGGACGCATATTTAAGGAGTTATGGCCAAAATAAGTTTTTCATATAAAAATTTCAATTTTTTCAGGATTTTCATCGAAATTTTTATTTTTTGGGGGTGGTCACGAATTAAGGTCCTTTTGGCTCTAGGACGCATATTTAAGGAGTTATGGCCAAAATAAGTTTTTCATATAAAAATTTAATTTTTTAAGGATTTTCATCGAAATTTTGATTTTTTGGGGGTGGTCACGAATTAAGGTCCTTTTGGCTCTAGGACGCATATTTAAGGAGTTATGGCCAAAATAAGTTTTTCATATAAAAATTTCAATTTTTTCAGGATTTTCATCGAAATTTTGATTTTTTGGGGGTGGTCACGAATTAAGGTCCTTTTGGCTCTAGGACGCATATTTAAGGAGTTATGGCCAAAATAAGTTTTTCATATAAAAATTTCAATTTTTTCAGGATTTTCATCGAAATTTTGATTTTTTGGGGGTGGTCACGAATTAAGGTCCTTTTGGCTCTAGGACGCATATTTAAGGAGTTATGGCCAAAATAAGTTTTTCATATAAAAATTTCAATTTTTTCAGGATTTTCATCGAAATTTTGATTTTTTGGGGGTGGTCACGAATTAAGGTCCTTTTGGCTCTAGGACGCATATTTAAGGAGTTATGGCCAAAATAAGTTTTTCATATAAAAATTTAAATTTTTTCAGGATTTTCATCGAAATTTTGATTTTTTTGGGGGTGGTCACGAATTAAGGTCCTTTTGGCTCTAGGACGCATATTTAAGGAGTTATGGCCAAAATAAGTTTTTCATATAAAAATTTCAATTTTTTCAGGATTTTCATCGAAATTTTGATTTTTTGGGGGTGGTCACGAATTAAGGTCCTTTTGGCTCTAGGACGCATATTTAAGGAGTTATGGCCAAAATAAGTTTTTCATATAAAAATTTCAATTTTTTCAGGATTTTCATCGAATTTTTGATTTTTTGGGGGTGGTCACGAATTAAGGTCCTTTTGGCTCTAGGACGCATATTTAAGGAGTTATGGCCAAAATAAGTTTTTCATATAAAAATTTCAATTTTTTCAGGATTTTCATCGAAATTTTGATTTTTTGGGGGTGGTCACGAATTAAGGTCCTTTTGGCTCTAGGACGCATATTTAAGGAGTTATGGCCAAAATAAGTTTTTCATATAAAAATTTCAATTTTTTCAGGATTTTCATCGAAATTTTTATTTTTTGGGGGTGGCCACGAATTAAGGTCCTTTTGGCTCTAGGACGCATATTTAAGGAGTTATGGCCAAAATAAGTTTTTCATATAAAAATTTCAATTTTTTAAGGATTTTCATCGAAATTTTGATTTTTTGGGGGTGGTCACGAATTAAGGTCCTTTTGGCTCTAGGACGCATATTTAAGGAGTTATGGCCAAAATAAGTTTTTCATATAAAAATTTCAATTTTTTAAGGATTTTCATCGAAATTTTGATTTTTTGGGGGTGGTCACGAATTAAGGTCCTTTTGGCTCTAGGACGCATATTTAAGGAGTTATGGCCAAAATAAGTTTTTCATATAAAAATTTCAATTTTTTAAGGATTTTTATCGAAATTTTGATTTTTTGGGGGTGGTCACGAATTAAGGTCCTTTTGGCTCTAGGACGCATATTTAAGGAGTTATTGCCAAAATAAGTTTTTCATATAAAAATTTCAATTTTTTCAGGATTTTCATCGAAATTTTTATTTTTTGGGGGTGGTCACCAATTAAGGTCCTTTTGGCTCTAGGACGCATATTTAAGGAGTTATGGCCAAAATAAGTTTTTCATATAAAAATTTCAATTTTTTCAGGATTTTCATCGAAATTTTTATTTTTTGGGGGTGGTCACGAATTAAGGTCCTTTTGGCTCTAGGACGCATATTTAAGGAGTTATGGCCAAAATAAGTTTTTCATATAAAAATTTAATTTTTTAAGGATTTTCATCGAAATTTTGATTTTTTGGGGGTGGTCACGAATTAAGGTCCTTTTGGCTCTAGGACGCATATTTAAGGAGTTATGGCCAAAATAAGTTTTTCATATAAAAATTTCAATTTTTTCAGGATTTTCATCGAAATTTTGATTTTTTGGGGGTGGTCACGAATTAAGGTCCTTTTGGCTCTAGGACGCATATTTAAGGAGTTATGACCAAAATAAGTTTTTCATATAAAAATTTCAATTTTTTCAGGATTTTCATCGAAATTTTGATTTTTTGGGGGTGGTCACGAATTAAGGACCTTTTGGCTCTAGGACGCATATTTAAGGAGTTATGGCCAAAATAAGTTTTTCATTTAAAATTAAATTTTTTTAAGGATTTTCATCGAAATTTTGATTTTTTGGGGGTGTCCACGAATTAAGGTCCTTTTGGCTCTAGGACGCATATTTAAGGAGTTATGGCCAAAATAAGTTTTTCATATAAAAATTTAAATTTTTTAAGGATTTTCATCGAAATTTTGATTTTTGGGGGTGGTCACGAATTAAGGTCCTTTTGGCTCTAAGACGCATATTTAAGGAGTTATGGCCGAAATAAGTTTTTCATATAAAAATTTCAATTTTTTAAGGATTTTCATCGAAATTTTGATTTTTTGGGGGTGGTCACGAATTAAGGTCCTTTTGGCTCTAGGACGCATATTTAAGGAGTTATTGCCAAAATAAGTTTTTCATATAAAAATTTCAATTTTTTCAGGATTTTCATCGAAATTTTTATTTTTTGGGGGTGGTCACGAATTAAGGTCCTTTTGGCTCTAGGACGCATATTTAAGGAGTTATGGCCAAAATAAGTTTTTCATATAAAAATTTCAATTTTTTCAGGATTTTCATCGAAATTTTGATTTTTTGGGGGTGGTCACGAATTAAGGTCCTTTTGGCTCTAGGACGCATATTTAAGGAGTTATGGCCAAAATAAGTTTTTCATACAAAAATTTCAATTTTTTCAGGATTTTCATCGAAATTTTGATTTTTTGGGGGTGGTCACGAATTAAGGTCCTTTTGGCTCTAGGACGCATATTTAAGGAGTTATGGCCAAAATAAGTTTTTCATATAAAAATTTCAATTTTTTCAGGATTTTCATCGAAATTTTGATTTTTTGAGGGTGGTCACGAATTAAGGTCCTTTTGGCTCTAGGACGCATATTTAAGGAGTTATGGCCAAAATAAGTTTTTCATATAAAAATTTAAATTTTTTCAGGATTTTCATCGAAATTTTGATTTTTTGGGGGTGGTCACGAATTAAGGTCCTTTTGGCTCTAGGACGCATATTTAAGGAGTTATGGCCAAAATAAGTTTTTCATATAAAAATTTCAAATTTTTCAGGATTTTCATCGAAATTTTGATTTTTTGGGGGTGGTCACGAATTAAGGTCCTTTTGGCTCTAGGACGCATATTTAAGGAGTTATGGCCAAAATAAGTTTTTCATATAAAAATTTCAATTTTTTAAGGATTTTCATCGAAATTTTGATTTTTTGGGGGTGGTCACGAATTAAGGTCCTTTTGGCTCTAGGACGCATATGTCAGGAGTTATGGCCAAAATGAGTTTTTCATATAAAAATTTCAATTTTTCCAGGATTTTCATCGAAATTTTGATTTTTTGGGGGTGGTCACGAATTAAGGTCCTTTTGGCTCTAGGACGCATATTTAAGGAGTTATGGCCAAAATAAGTTTTTCATATAAAAATTTCAATTTTTTCAGGATTTTCATCGAAATTTTTATTTTTTGGGGGTGGCCACGAATTAAGGTCCTTTTGGCTCTAGGACGCATATTTAAGGAGTTATGGCCAAAATAAGTTTTTCATATAAAAATTTCAATTTTTTAAGGATTTTCATCGAAATTTTGATTTTTTGGGGGTGGTCACGAATTAAGGTCCTTTTGGCTCTAGGACGCATATTTAAGGAGTTATGGCCAAAATAAGTTTTTCATATAAAAATTTCAATTTTTTAAGGATTTTCATCGAAATTTTGATTTTTTGGGGGTGGTCACGAATTAAGGTCCTTTTGGCTCTAGGACGCATATTTAAGGAGTTATGGCCAAAATAAGTTTTTCATATAAAAATTTCAATTTTTTAAGGATTTTTATCGAAATTTTGATTTTTTGGGGGTGGTCACGAATTAAGGTCCTTTTGGCTCTAGGACGCATATTTAAGGAGTTATTGCCAAAATAAGTTTTTCATATAAAAATTTCAATTTTTTCAGGATTTTCATCGAAATTTTTATTTTTTGGGGGTGGTCACCAATTAAGGTCCTTTTGGCTCTAGGACGCATATTTAAGGAGTTATGGCCAAAATAAGTTTTTCATATAAAAATTTCAATTTTTTCAGGATTTTCATCGAAATTTTTATTTTTTGGGGGTGGTCACGAATTAAGGTCCTTTTGGCTCTAGGACGCATATTTAAGGAGTTATGGCCAAAATAAGTTTTTCATATAAAAATTTAATTTTTTAAGGATTTTCATCGAAATTTTGATTTTTTGGGGGTGGTCACGAATTAAGGTCCTTTTGGCTCTAGGACGCATATTTAAGGAGTTATGGCCAAAATAAGTTTTTCATATAAAAATTTCAATTTTTTCAGGATTTTCATCGAAATTTTGATTTTTTGGGGGTGGTCACGAATTAAGGTCCTTTTGGCTCTAGGACGCATATTTAAGGAGTTATGACCAAAATAAGTTTTTCATATAAAAATTTCAATTTTTTCAGGATTTTCATCGAAATTTTGATTTTTTGGGGGTGGTCACGAATTAAGGACCTTTTGGCTCTAGGACGCATATTTAAGGAGTTATGGCCAAAATAAGTTTTTCATTTAAAATTAAATTTTTTTAAGGATTTTCATCGAAATTTTGATTTTTTGGGGGTGTCCACGAATTAAGGTCCTTTTGGCTCTAGGACGCATATTTAAGGAGTTATGGCTAAAATAAGTTTTTCATATAAAAATTTAAATTTTTTAAGGATTTTCATCGAAATTTTGATTTTTGGGGGTGGTCACGAATTAAGGTCCTTTTGGCTCTAAGACGCATATTTAAGGAGTTATGGCCGAAATAAGTTTTTCATATAAAAATTTCAATTTTTTAAGGATTTTCATCGAAATTTTGATTTTTTGGGGGTGGTCACGAATTAAGGTCCTTTTGGCTCTAGGACGCATATTTAAGGAGTTATTGCCAAAATAAGTTTTTCATATAAAAATTTCAATTTTTTCAGGATTTTCATCGAAATTTTTATTTTTTGGGGGTGGTCACGAATTAAGGTCCTTTTGGCTCTAGGACGCATATTTAAGGAGTTATGGCCAAAATAAGTTTTTCATATAAAAATTTCAATTTTTTCAGGATTTTCATCGAAATTTTGATTTTTTGGGGGTGGTCACGAATTAAGGTCCTTTTGGCTCTAGGACGCATATTTAAGGAGTTATGGCCAAAATAAGTTTTTCATACAAAAATTTCAATTTTTTCAGGATTTTCATCGAAATTTTGATTTTTTGGGGGTGGTCACGAATTAAGGTCCTTTTGGCTCTAGGACGCATATTTAAGGAGTTATGGCCAAAATAAGTTTTTCATATAAAAATTTCAATTTTTTCAGGATTTTCATCGAAATTTTGATTTTTTGAGGGTGGTCACGAATTAAGGTCCTTTTGGCTCTAGGACGCATATTTAAGGAGTTATGGCCAAAATAAGTTTTTCATATAAAAATTTAAATTTTTTCAGGATTTTCATCGAAATTTTGATTTTTTGGGGGTGGTCACGAATTAAGGTCCTTTTGGCTCTAGGACGCATATTTAAGGAGTTATGGCCAAAATAAGTTTTTCATATAAAAATTTCAAATTTTTCAGGATTTTCATCGAAATTTTGATTTTTTGGGGGTGGTCACGAATTAAGGTCCTTTTGGCTCTAGGACGCATATTTAAGGAGTTATGGCCAAAATAAGTTTTTCATATAAAAATTTCAATTTTTTAAGGATTTTCATCGAAATTTTGATTTTTTGGGGGTGGTCACGAATTAAGGTCCTTTTGGCTCTAGGACGCATATGTCAGGAGTTATGGCCAAAATAAGTTTTTCATATAAAAATTTCAATTTTTCCAGGATTTTCATCGAAATTTTGATTTTTTGGGGGTGGTCACGAATTAAGGTCCTTTTGGCTCTAGGACGCATATTTAAGGAGTTATGGCCAAAATAAGTTTTTCATATAAAAATTTCAATTTTTTCAGGATTTTCATCGAAATTTTGATTTTTGGGGGGTGGTCACGAATTAAGGTCCTTTTGGCTCTAGGACGCATATTTAAGGAGTTATGGCCAAAATAAGTTTTTCATATAAAAATTTCAATTTTTTCAGGATTTTCATCGAAATTTTGATTTTTTGGGGGTGGTCACGAATTAAGGTCCTTTTGGCTCTAGGACGCATATTTAAGGAGTTATGGCCAAAATAAGTTTTTCATATAAAAATTTCGATTTTTTCAGGATTTTCATCGAAATTTTGATTTTTTTGGGGGTGGTCACGAATTAAGGTCCTTTTGGCTCTAGGACGCATATTTAAGGAGTTATGGCCAAAATAAGTTTTTCATATAAAAATTTCAATTTTTTCAGGATTTTCATCGAAATTTTGATTTTTTTGGGGGTGGTCACGAATTAAGGTCCTTTTGGCTCTAGGACGCATATTTAAGGAGTTATGGCCAAAATAAGTTTTTCATATAAAAATTTCAATTTTTTCAGGATTTTCATCGAAATTTTGATTTTTTTGGGGGTGGTCACGAATTAAGGTCCTTTTGGCTCTAGGACGCATATTTAAGGAGTTATGGCCAAAATAAGTTTTTCATATAAAAATTTCAATTTTTTCAGGATTTTCATCGAAATTTTGATTTTTTGGGGGGTGGTCACGAATTAAGGTCCTTTTGGCTCTAGGACGCATATTTAAGGAGTTATGGCCAAAATAAGTTTTTCATATAAAAATTTCAATTTTTTAAGGATTTTCATCGAAATTTTTATTTTTTGGGGGTGGTCACGAATTAAGGTCCTTTTGGCTCTAGGACGCATATTTAAGGAGTTATGGCCAAAATAAGTTTTTCATATAAAAATTTCAATTTTTTCAGGATTTTCATCGAAATTTTGATTTTTTTGGGGGTGGTCACGAATTAAGGTCCTTTTGGCTCTAGGACGCATATTTAAGGAGTTATGGCCAAAATAAGTTTTTCATATAAAAATTTCAATTTTTTCAGGATTTTCATCGAAATTTTGATTTTTTGGGGGTGGTCACGAATTAAGGTCCTTTTGGCTCTAGGACGCATATTTAAGGAGTTATGGCCAAAATAAGTTTTTCATATAAAAATTTCAATTTTTTCAGGATTTTCATCGAATTTTTGATTTTTTGGGGGTGGTCACGAATTAAGGTCCTTTTGGCTCTAGGACGCATATTTAAGGAGTTATGGCCAAAATAAGTTTTTCATATAAAAATTTCAATTTTTTCAGGATTTTCATCGAAATTTTGATTTTTTGGGGGTGGTCACGAATTAAGGTCCTTTTGGCTCTAGGACGCATATTTAAGGAGTTATGGCCAAAATAAGTTTTTCATATAAAAATTTCAATTTTTTCAGGATTTTCATCGAAATTTTTATTTTTTGGGGGTGGCCACGAATTAAGGTCCTTTTGGCTCTAGGACGCATATTTAAGGAGTTATGGCCAAAATAAGTTTTTCATATAAAAATTTCAATTTTTTAAGGATTTTCATCGAAATTTTGATTTTTTGGGGGTGGTCACGAATTAAGGTCCTTTTGGCTCTAGGACGCATATTTAAGGAGTTATGGCCAAAATAAGTTTTTCATATAAAAATTTCAATTTTTTAAGGATTTTCATCGAAATTTTGATTTTTGGGGGGTGGTCACGAATTAAGGTCCTTTTGGCTCTAGGACGCATATTTAAGCAGTTATGGCCAAAATAAGTTTTTCATATAAAAATTTCAATTTTTTAAGGATTTTCATCGAAATTTTGATTTTTGGGGGGTGGTCACGAATTAAGGTCCTTTTGGCTCTAGGACGCATATTTAAGGAGTTATGGCCAAAATAAGTTTTTCATATAAAAATTTCAATTTTTTCAGGATTTTCATCGAAATTTTGATTTTTTTGGGGGTGGTCACGAATTAAGGTCCTTTTGGCTCTAGGACGCATATTTAAGGAGTTATGGCCAAAATAAGTTTTTCATATAAAAATTTCAATTTTTTCAGGATTTTCATCGAAATTTTGATTTTTTGGGGGGTGGTCACGAATTAAGGTCCTTTTGGCTCTAGGACGCATATTTAAGGAGTTATGGCCAAAATAAGTTTTTCATATAAAAATTTCAATTTTTTAAGGATTTTCATCGAAATTTTGATTTTTTGGGGGTGGTCACGAATTAAGGTCCTTTGGCTCTAGGACGCATATTTAAGGAGTTATGGCCAAAATAAGTTTTTCATATAAAAATTTCAATTTTTTAAGGATTTTCATCGAAATTTTTATTTTTTGGGGGTGGTCACGAATTAAGGTCCTTTTGGCTCTAGGACGCATATTTAAGGAGTTATGGCCAAAATAAGTTTTTCATATAAAAATTTCAATTTTTTCAGGAATTTCATCGAAATTTTTATTTTTTGGGGGTGGTCACGAATTAAGGTCCTTTTGGCTCTAGGACGCATATTTAAGGAGTTATGGCCAAAATAAGTTTTTCATATAAAAATTTCAATTTTTTCAGGATTTTCATCGAAATTTTGATTTTTTTGGGGGTGGTCACGAATTAAGGTCCTTTTGGCTCTAGGACGCATATTTAAGGAGTTATGGCCAAAATAAGTTTTTCATATAAAAATTTCAATTTTTTCAGGATTTTCATCGAAATTTTGATTTTTTGGGGGTGGTCACGAATTAAGGTCCTTTTGGCTCTAGGACGCATATTTAAGGAGTTATGGCCAAAATAAGTTTTTCATATAAAAATTTCAATTTTTTCAGGATTTTCATCGAAATTTTGATTTTTTGGGGGTGGTCACGAATTAAGGTCCTTTTGGCTCTAGGACGCATATTTAAGGAGTTATGGCCAAAATAAGTTTTTCATATAAAAATTTCAATTTTTTCAGGATTTTCATCGAAATTTTGATTTTTTGGGGGTGGTCACGAATTAAGGTCCTTTTGGCTCTAGGACGCATATTTAAGGAGTTATGGCCAAAATAAGTTTTTCATATAAAAATTTCAATTTTTTCAGGATTTTCATCGAAATTTTTATTTTTTGGGGGTGGCCACGAATTAAGGTCCTTTTGGCTCTAGGACGCATATTTAAGGAGTTATGGCCAAAATAAGTTTTTCATATAAAAATTTCAATTTTTTAAGGATTTTCATCGAAATTTTAATTTTTTGGGGGTGGTCACGAATTAAGGTCCTTTTGGCTCTAGGACGCATATTTAAGGAGTTATGGCCAAAATAAGTTTTTCATATAAAAATTTCAATTTTTTAAGGATTTTCATCGAAATTTTGATTTTTGGGGGGTGGTCACGAATTAAGGTCCTTTTGGCTCTAGGACGCATATTTAAGGAGTTATGGCCAAAATAAGTTTTTCATATAAAAATTTCAATTTTTTCAGGATTTTCATCGAAATTTTGATTTTTTGGGGGTGGTCACGAATTAAGGTCCTTTTGGCTCTAGGACGCATATTTAAGGAGTTATGGCCAAAATAAGTTTTTCATATAAAAATTTCAATTTTTTCAGGAATTTCATCGAAATTTTGATTTTTTGGGGGTGGTCACGAATTAAGGTCCTTTTGGCTCTAGGACGCATATTTAAGGAGTTATGGCCAAAATAAGTTTTTCATATAAAAATTTCAATTTTTTTAGGATTTTCATCGAAATTTTTATTTTTTGGGGGTGGCCACGAATTAAGGTCCTTTTGGCTCTAGGACGCATATTTAAGGAGTTATGGCCAAAATAAGTTTTTCATATAAAAATTTCAATTTTTTAAGGATTTTCATCGAAATTTTGATTTTTTGGGGGTGGTCACGAATTAAGGTCCTTTTGGCTCTAGGACGCATATTTAAGGAGTTATGGCCAAAATAAGTTTTTCATATAAAAATTTCAATTTTTTAAGGATTTTCATCGAAATTTTGATTTTTGGGGGGTGGTCACGAATTAAGGTCATTTTGGCTCTAGGACGCATATTTAAGGAGTTATGGCCAAAATAAGTTTTTCATATAAAAATTTCAATTTTTTAAGGATTTTCATCGAAATTTTGATTTTTGGGGGGTGGTCACGAATTAAGGTCCTTTTGGCTCTAGGACGCATATTTAAGGAGTTATGGCCAAAATAAGTTTTTCATATAAAAATTTCAATTTTTTTCAGGATTTTCATCGAAATTTTGATTTTTTTGGGGGTGGTCACGAATTAAGGTCCTTTTGGCTCTAGGACGCATATTTAAGGAGTTATGGCCAAAATAAGTTTTTCATATAAAAATTTCAATTTTTTCAGGATTTTCATCGAAATTTTGATTTTTTTGGGGGTGGTCACGAATTAAGGTCCTTTTGGCTCTAGGACGCATATTTAAGGAGTTATGGCCAAAATAAGTTTTTCATATAAAAATTTCAATTTTTTCAGGATTTTCATCGAAATTTTGATTTTTTGGGGGGTGGTCACGAATTAAGGTCCTTTTGGCTCTAGGACGCATATTTAAGGAGTTATGGCCAAAATAAGTTTTTCATATAAAAATTTCAATTTTTTAAGGATTTTCATCGAAATTTTGATTTTTTGGGGGTGGTCACGAATTAAGGTCCTTTGGCTCTAGGACGCATATTTAAGGAGTTATGGCCAAAATAAGTTTTTCATATAAAAATTTCAATTTTTTAAGGATTTTCATCGAAATTTTTATTTTTTGGGGGTGGTCACGAATTAAGGTCCTTTTGGCTCTAGGACGCATATTTAAGGAGTTATGGCCAAAATAAGTTTTTCATATAAAAATTTCAATTTTTTCAGGAATTTCATCGAAATTTTTATTTTTTGGGGGTGGTCACGAATTAAGGTCCTTTTGGCTCTAGGACGCATATTTAAGGAGTTATGGCCAAAATAAGTTTTTCATATAAAAATTTCAATTTTTTCAGGATTTTCATCGAAATTTTGATTTTTTTGGGGGTGGTCACGAATTAAGGTCCTTTTGGCTCTAGGACGCATATTTAAGGAGTTATGGCCAAAATAAGTTTTTCATATAAAAATTTCAATTTTTTCAGGATTTTCATCGAAATTTTGATTTTTTGGGGGTGGTCACGAATTAAGGTCCTTTTGGCTCTAGGACGCATATTTAAGGAGTTATGGCCAAAATAAGTTTTTCATATAAAAATTTCAATTTTTTCAGGATTTTCATCGAAATTTTGATTTTTTGGGGGTGGTCACGAATTAAGGTCCTTTTGGCTCTAGGACGCATATTTAAGGAGTTATGGCCAAAATAAGTTTTTCATATAAAAATTTCAATTTTTTCAGGATTTTCATCGAAATTTTGATTTTTTGGGGGTGGTCACGAATTAAGGTCCTTTTGGCTCTAGGACGCATATTTAAGGAGTTATGGCCAAAATAAGTTTTTCATATAAAAATTTCAATTTTTTCAGGATTTTCATCGAAATTTTTATTTTTTGGGGGTGGCCACGAATTAAGGTCCTTTTGGCTCTAGGACGCATATTTAAGGAGTTATGGCCAAAATAAGTTTTTCATATAAAAATTTCAATTTTTTAAGGATTTTCATCGAAATTTTGATTTTTGGGGGGTGGTCACGAATTAAGGTCCTTTTGGCTCTAGGACGCATATTTAAGGAGTTATGGCCAAAATAAGTTTTTCATATAAAAATTTCAATTTTTTCAGGATTTTCATCGAAATTTTGATTTTTTGGGGGTGGTCACGAATTAAGGTCCTTTTGGCTCTAGGACGCATATTTAAGGAGTTATGGCCAAAATAATTTTTTCATATAAAAATTTCAATTTTTTCAGGATTTTCATCGAAATTTTGATTTTTTGGGGGTGGTCACGAATTAAGGTCCTTTTGGCTCTAGGACGCATATTTAAGGAGTTATGGCCAAAATAAGTTTTTCATATAAAAATTTCAATTTTTTCAGGATTTTCATCGAAATTTTTATTTTTTGGGGGTGGCCACGAATTAAGGTCCTTTTGGCTCTAGGACGCATATTTAAGGAGTTATGGCCAAAATAAGTTTTTCATATAAAAATTTCAATTTTTTAAGGATTTTCATCGAAATTTTGATTTTTTGGGGGTGGTCACGAATTAAGGTCCTTTTGGCTCTAGGACGCATATTTAAGGAGTTATGGCCAAAATAAGTTTTTCATATAAAAATTTCAATTTTTTAAGGATTTTCATCGAAATTTTGATTTTTGGGGGGTGGTCACGAATTAAGGTCCTTTTGGCTCTAGGACGCATATTTAAGGAGTTATGGCCAAAATAAGTTTTTCATATAAAAATTTCAATTTTTTAAGGATTTTCATCGAAATTTTGATTTTTGGGGGGTGGTCACGAATTAAGGTCCTTTTGGCTCTAGGACGCATATTTAAGGAGTTATGGCCAAAATAAGTTTTTCATATAAAAATTTCAATTTTTTTCAGGATTTTCATCGAAATTTTGATTTTTTTGGGGGTGGTCACGAATTAAGGTCCTTTTGGCTCTAGGACGCATATTTAAGGAGTTATGGCCAAAATAAGTTTTTCATATAAAAATTTCAATTTTTTCAGGATTTTCATCGAAATTTTGATTTTTTTGGGGGTGGTCACGAATTAAGGTCCTTTTGGCTCTAGGACGCATATTTAAGGAGTTATGGCCAAAATAAGTTTTTCATATAAAAATTTCAATTTTTTCAGGATTTTCATCGAAATTTTGATTTTTTTGGGGGTGGTCACGAATTAAGGTCCTTTTGGCTCTAGGACGCATATTTAAGGAGTTATGGCCAAAATAAGTTTTTCATATAAAAATTTCAATTTTTTCAGGATTTTCATCGAAATTTTGATTTTTTGGGGGGTGGTCACGAATTAAGGTCCTTTTGGCTCTAGGACGCATATTTAAGGAGTTATGGCCAAAATAAGTTTTTCATATAAAAATTTCAATTTTTTCAGGATTTTCATCGAAATTTTGATTTTTTGGGGGTGGTCACGAATTAAGGTCCTTTGGCTCTAGGACGCATATTTAAGGAGTTATGGCCAAAATAAGTTTTTCATATAAAAATTTCAATTTTTTAAGGATTTTCATCGAAATTTTTATTTTTTGGGGGTGGTCACGAATTAAGGTCCTTTTGGCTCTAGGACGCATATTTAAGGAGTTATGGCCAAAATAAGTTTTTCATATAAAAATTTCAATTTTTTCAGGAATTTCATCGAAATTTTTATTTTTTGGGGGTGGTCACGAATTAAGGTCCTTTTGGCTCTAGGACGCATATTTAAGGAGTTATGGCCAAAATAAGTTTTTCATATAAAAATTTCAATTTTTTCAGGATTTTCATCGAAATTTTGATTTTTTTGGGGGTGGTCACGAATTAAGGTCCTTTTGGCTCTAGGACGCATATTTAAGGAGTTATGGCCAAAATAAGTTTTTCATATAAAAATTTCAATTTTTTCAGGATTTTCATCGAAATTTTGATTTTTTGGGGGTGGTCACGAATTAAGGTCCTTTTGGCTCTAGGACGCATATTTAAGGAGTTATGGCCAAAATAAGTTTTTCATATAAAAATTTCAATTTTTTCAGGATTTTCATCGAAATTTTGATTTTTTGGGGGTGGTCACGAATTAAGGTCCTTTTGGCTCTAGGACGCATATTTAAGGAGTTATGGCCAAAATAAGTTTTTCATATAAAAATTTCAATTTTTTCAGGATTTTCATCGAAATTTTGATTTTTTGGGGGTGGTCACGAATTAAGGTCCTTTTGGCTCTAGGACGCATATTTAAGGAGTTATGGCCAAAATAAGTTTTTCATATAAAAATTTCAATTTTTTCAGGATTTTCATCGAAATTTTTATTTTTTGGGGGTGGCCACGAATTAAGGTCCTTTTGGCTCTAGGACGCATATTTAAGGAGTTATGGCCAAAATAAGTTTTTCATATAAAAATTTCAATTTTTTAAGGATTTTCATCGAAATTTTAATTTTTTGGGGGTGGTCACGAATTAAGGTCCTTTTGGCTCTAGGACGCATATTTAAGGAGTTATGGCCAAAATAAGTTTTTCATATAAAAATTTCAATTTTTTAAGGATTTTCATCGAAATTTTGATTTTTGGGGGGTGGTCACGAATTAAGGTCCTTTTGGCTCTAGGACGCATATTTAAGGAGTTATGGCCAAAATAAGTTTTTCATATAAAAATTTCAATTTTTTCAGGATTTTCATCGAAATTTTGATTTTTTGGGGGTGGTCACGAATTAAGGTCCTTTTGGCTCTAGGACGCATATTTAAGGAGTTATGGCCAAAATAAGTTTTTCATATAAAAATTTCAATTTTTTCAGGATTTTCATCGAAATTTTGATTTTTTGGGGGTGGTCACGAATTAAGGTCCTTTTGGCTCTAGGACGCATATTTAAGGAGTTATGGCCAAAATAAGTTTTTCATATAAAAATTTCAATTTTTTCAGGATTTTCATCGAAATTTTTATTTTTTGGGGGTGGCCACGAATTAAGGTCCTTTTGGCTCTAGGACGCATATTTAAGGAGTTATGGCCAAAATAAGTTTTTCATATAAAAATTTCAATTTTTTAAGGATTTTCATCGAAATTTTGATTTTTTGGGGGTGGTCACGAATTAAGGTCCTTTTGGCTCTAGGACGCATATTTAAGGAGTTATGGCCAAAATAAGTTTTTCATATAAAAATTTCAATTTTTTAAGGATTTTCATCGAAATTTTGATTTTTGGGGGGTGGTCACGAATTAAGGTCCTTTTGGCTCTAGGACGCATATTTAAGGAGTTATGGCCAAAATAAGTTTTTCATATAAAAATTTCAATTTTTTAAGGATTTTCATCGAAATTTTGATTTTTGGGGGGTGGTCACGAATTAAGGTCCTTTTGGCTCTAGGACGCATATTTAAGGAGTTATGGCCAAAATAAGTTTTTCATATAAAAATTTCAATTTTTTTCAGGATTTTCATCGAAATTTTGATTTTTTTGGGGGTGGTCACGAATTAAGGTCCTTTTGGCTCTAGGACGCATATTTAAGGAGTTATGGCCAAAATAAGTTTTTCATATAAAAATTTCAATTTTTTCAGGATTTTCATCGAAATTTTGATTTTTTGGGGGTGGTCACGAATTAAGGTCCTTTTGGCTCTAGGACGCATATTTAAGGAGTTATGGCCAAAATAAGTTTTTCATATAAAAATTTCAATTTTTTCAGGATTTTCATCGAAATTTTGATTTTTTGGGGGGTGGTCACGAATTAAGGTCCTTTTGGCTCTAGGACGCATATTTAAGGAGTTATGGCCAAAATAAGTTTTTCATATAAAAATTTCAATTTTTTAAGGATTTTCATCGAAATTTTGATTTTTTGGGGGTGGTCACGAATTAAGGTCCTTTGGCTCTAGGACGCATATTTAAGGAGTTATGGCCAAAATAAGTTTTTCATATAAAAATTTCAATTTTTTAAGGATTTTCATCGAAATTTTTATTTTTTGGGGGTGGTCACGAATTAAGGTCCTTTTGGCTCTAGGACGCATATTTAAGGAGTTATGGCCAAAATAAGTTTTTCATATAAAAATTTCAATTTTTTCAGGAATTTCATCGAAATTTTTATTTTTTGGGGGTGGTCACGAATTAAGGTCCTTTTGGCTCTAGGACGCATATTTAAGGAGTTATGGCCAAAATAAGTTTTTCATATAAAAATTTCAATTTTTTCAGGATTTTCATCGAAATTTTGATTTTTTTGGGGGTGGTCACGAATTAAGGTCCTTTTGGCTCTAGGACGCATATTTAAGGAGTAATGGCCAAAATAAGTTTTTCATATAAAAATTTCAATTTTTTCAGGATTTTCATCGAAATTTTGATTTTTTGGGGGTGGTCACGAATTAAGGTCCTTTTGGCTCTAGGACGCATATTTAAGGAGTTATGGCCAAAATAAGTTTTTCATATAAAAATTTCAATTTTTTCAGGATTTTCATCGAAATTTTGATTTTTTGGGGGTGGTCACGAATTAAGGTCCTTTTGGCTCTAGGACGCATATTTAAGGAGTTATGGCCAAAATAAGTTTTTCATATAAAAATTTCAATTTTTTCAGGATTTTCATCGAAATTTTGATTTTTTGGGGGTGGTCACGAATTAAGGTCCTTTTGGCTCTAGGACGCATATTTAAGGAGTTATGGCCAAAATAAGTTTTTCATATAAAAATTTCAATTTTTTCAGGATTTTCATCGAAATTTTTATTTTTTGGGGGTGGCCACGAATTAAGGTCCTTTTGTCTCTAGGACGCATATTTAAGGAGTTATGGCCAAAATAAGTTTTTCATATAAAAATTTCAATTTTTTCAGGATTTTCATCGAAATTTTAATTTTTTGGGGGTGGTCACGAATTAAGGTCCTTTTGGCTCTAGGACGCATATTTAAGGAGTTATGGCCAAAATAAGTTTTTCATATAAAAATTTCAATTTTTTCAGGATTTTCATCGAAATTTTTATTTTTTGGGGGTGGCCACGAATTAAGGTCCTTTTGGCTCTAGGACGCATATTTAAGGAGTTATGGCCAAAATAAGTTTTTCATATAAAAATTTCAATTTTTTCAGGATTTTCATCGAAATTTTGATTTTTTGGGGGTGGTCACGAATTAAGGTCCTTTTGGCTCTAGGACGCATATTTAAGGAGTTATGGCCAAAATAAGTTTTTCATATAAAAATTTCAATTTTTTCAGGATTTTCATCGAAATTTTGATTTTTTGGGGGTGGTCACGAATTAAGGTCCTTTTGGCTCTAGGACGCATATTTAAGGAGTTATGGCCAAAATAAGTTTTTCATATAAAAATTTCAATTTTTTCAGGATTTTCATCGAAATTTTGATTTTTTTGGGGGTGGTCACGAATTAAGGTCCTTTTGGCTCTAGGACGCATATTTAAGGAGTTATGGCCAAAATAAGTTTTTCATATAAAAATTTCAATTTTTTAAGGATTTTCATCGAAATTTTGATTTTTGGGGGGTGGTCACGAATTAAGGTCCTTTTGGCTCTAGGACGCATATTTAAGGAGTTATGGCCAAAATAAGTTTTTCATATAAAAATTTCAATTTTTTAAGGATTTTCATCGAAATTTTGATTTTTGGGGGGTGGTCACGAATTAAGGTCCTTTTGGCTCTAGGACGCATATTTAAGGAGTTATGGCCAAAATAAGTTTTTCATATAAAAATTTCAATTTTTTTCAGGATTTTCATCGAAATTTTGATTTTTTTGGGGGTGGTCACGAATTAAGGTCCTTTTGGCTCTAGGACGCATATTTAAGGAGTTATGGCCAAAATAAGTTTTTCATATAAAAATTTCAATTTTTTAAGGATTTTCATCGAAATTTTAATTTTTTGGGGGTGGTCACGAATTAAGGTCCTTTTGGCTCTAGGACGCATATTTAAGGAGTTATGGCCAAAATAAGTTTTTCATATAAAAATTTCAATTTTTTCAGGATTTTCATCGAAATTTTTATTTTTTGGGGGTGGCCACGAATTAAGGTCCTTTTGGCTCTAGGACGCATATTTAAGGAGTTATGGCCAAAATAAGTTTTTCATATAAAAATTTCAATTTTTTCAGGATTTTCATCGAAATTTTGATTTTTTGGGGGTGGTCACGAATTAAGGTCCTTTTGGCTCTAGGACGCATATTTAAGGAGTTATGGCCAAAATAAGTTTTTCATATAAAAATTTCAATTTTTTCAGGATTTTCATCGAAATTTTGATTTTTTGGGGGTGGTCACGAATTAAGGTCCTTTTGGCTCTAGGACGCATATTTAAGGAGTTATGGCCAAAATAAGTTTTTCATATAAAAATTTCAATTTTTTCAGGATTTTCATCGAAATTTTTATTTTTTGGGGGTGGCCACGAATTAAGGTCCTTTTGGCTCTAGGACGCATATTTAAGGAGTTATGGCCAAAATAAGTTTTTCATATAAAAATTTCAATTTTTTAAGGATTTTCATCGAAATTTTGATTTTTTGGGGGTGGTCACGAATTAAGGTCCTTTTGGCTCTAGGACGCATATTTAAGGAGTTATGGCCAAAATAAGTTTTTCATATAAAAATTTCAATTTTTTAAGGATTTTCATCGAAATTTTGATTTTTGGGGGGTGGTCACGAATTAAGGTCCTTTTGGCTCTAGGACGCATATTTAAGGAGTTATGGCCAAAATAAGTTTTTCATATAAAAATTTCAATTTTTTAAGGATTTTCATCGAAATTTTGATTTTTGGGGGGTGGTCACGAATTAAGGTCCTTTTGGCTCTAGGACGCATATTTAAGGAGTTATGGCCAAAATAAGTTTTTCATATAAAAATTTCAATTTTTTCAGGATTTTCATCGAAATTTTGATTTTTTTGGGGGTGGTCACGAATTAAGGTCCTTTTGGCTCTAGGACGCATATTTAAGGAGTTATGGCCAAAATAAGTTTTTCATATAAAAATTTCAATTTTTTCAGGATTTTCATCGAAATTTTGATTTTTTTGGGGGTGGTCACGAATTAAGGTCCTTTTGGCTCTAGGACGCATATTTAAGGAGTTATGGCCAAAATAAGTTTTTCATATAAAAATTTCAATTTTTTCAGGATTTTCATCGAAATTTTGATTTTTTGGGGGGTGGTCACGAATTAAGGTCCTTTTGGCTCTAGGACGCATATTTAAGGAGTTATGGCCAAAATAAGTTTTTCATATAAAAATTTCAATTTTTTAAGGATTTTCATCGAAATTTTGATTTTTTGGGGGTGGTCACGAATTAAGGTCCTTTGGCTCTAGGACGCATATTTAAGGAGTTATGGCCAAAATAAGTTTTTCATATAAAAATTTCAATTTTTTAAGGATTTTCATCGAAATTTTTATTTTTTGGGGGTGGTCACGAATTAAGGTCCTTTTGGCTCTAGGACGCATATTTAAGGAGTTATGGCCAAAATAAGTTTTTCATATAAACATTTCAATTTTTTCAGGAATTTCATCGAAATTTTTATTTTTTGGGGGTGGTCACGAATTAAGGTCCTTTTGGCTCTAGGACGCATATTTAAGGAGTTATGGCCAAAATAAGTTTTTCATATAAAAATTTCAATTTTTTCAGGATTTTCATCGAAATTTTGATTTTTTTGGGGGTGGTCACGAATTAAGGTCCTTTTGGCTCTAGGACGCATATTTAAGGAGTTATGGCCAAAATAAGTTTTTCATATAAAAATTTCAATTTTTTCAGGATTTTCATCGAAATTTTGATTTTTTGGGGGTGGTCACGAATTAAGGTCCTTTTGGCTCTAGGACGCATATTTAAGGAGTTATGGCCAAAATAAGTTTTTCATATAAAAATTTCAATTTTTTCAGGATTTTCATCGAAATTTTGATTTTTTGGGGGTGGTCACGAATTAAGGTCCTTTTGGCTCTAGGACGCATATTTAAGGAGTTATGGCCAAAATAAGTTTTTCATATAAAAATTTCAATTTTTTCAGGATTTTCATCGAAATTTTGATTTTTTGGGGGTGGTCACGAATTAAGGTCCTTTTGGCTCTAGGACGCATATTTAAGGAGTTATGGCCAAAATAAGTTTTTCATATAAAAATTTCAATTTTTTCAGGATTTTCATCGAAATTTTTATTTTTTGGGGGTGGCCACGAATTAAGGTCCTTTTGGCTCTAGGACGCATATTTAAGGAGTTATGGCCAAAATAAGTTTTTCATATAAAAATTTCAATTTTTTAAGGATTTTCATCGAAATTTTAATTTTTTGGGGGTGGTCACGAATTAAGGTCCTTTTGGCTCTAGGACGCATATTTAAGGAGTTATGGCCAAAATAAGTTTTTCATATAAAAATTTCAATTTTTTAAGGATTTTCATCGAAATTTTGATTTTTGGGGGGTGGTCACGAATTAAGGTCCTTTTGGCTCTAGGACGCATATTTAAGGAGTTATGGCCAAAATAAGTTTTTCATATAAAAATTTCAATTTTTTCAGGATTTTCATCGAAATTTTGATTTTTTGGGGGTGGTCACGAATTAAGGTCCTTTTGGCTCTAGGACGCATATTTAAGGAGTTATGGCCAAAATAAGTTTTTCATATAAAAATTTCAATTTTTTCAGGATTTTCATCGAAATTTTTATTTTTTGGGGGTGGCCACGAATTAAGGTCCTTTTGGCTCTAGGACGCATATTTAAGGAGTTATGGCCAAAATAAGTTTTTCATATAAAAATTTCAATTTTTTAAGGATTTTCATCGAAATTTTGATTTTTTGGGGGTGGTCACGAATTAAGGTCCTTTTGGCTCTAGGACGCATATTTAAGGAGTTATGGCCAAAATAAGTTTTTCATATAAAAATTTCAATTTTTTAAGGATTTTCATCGAAATTTTGATTTTTGGGGGGTGGTCACGAATTAAGGTCCTTTTGGCTCTACGACGCATATTTAAGGAGTTATGGCCAAAATAAGTTTTTCATATAAAAATTTCAATTTTTTAAGGATTTTCATCGAAATTTTGATTTTTGGGGGGTGGTCACGAATTAAGGTCCTTTTGGCTCTAGGACGCATATTTAAGGAGTTATGGCCAAAATAAGTTTTTCATATAAAAATTTCAATTTTTTTCAGGATTTCATCGAAATTTTGATTTTTTTGGGGGTGGTCACGAATTAAGGTCCTTTTGGCTCTAGGACGCATATTTAAGGAGTTATGGCCAAAATAGTTTCATAAATTTTTTCAGGATTTTCAAAGGTCCTTTTGGCTCTAGGACGCATATTTAAGGAGTTATGGCCAAAATAAGTTTTTCATATAAAAATTTCAATTTTTTCAGGATTTTCATCGAAATTTTGATTTTTTGGGGGGTGGTCACGAATTAAGGTCCTTTTGGCTCTAGGACGCATATTTAAGGAGTTATGGCCAAAATAAGTTTTTCATATAAAAATTTCAATTTTTTAAGGATTTTCATCGAAATTTTGATTTTTTGGGGGTGGTCACGAATTAAGGTCCTTTGGCTCTAGGACGCATATTTTAGGAGTTATGGCCAAAAAGTTTCATATAAAAATTTCAATTTTTTAAGGATTTTCATCGAAATTTTTATTTTTTGGGGGTGGTCACGAATTAAGGTCCTTTTGGCTCTAGGACGCATATTTAAGGAGTTATGGCCAAAATAAGTTTTTCATATAAAAATTTCAATTTTTTCAGGAATTTCATCGAAATTTTTATTTTTTGGGGGTGGTCACGAATTAAGGTCCTTTTGGCTCTAGGACGCATATTTAAGGAGTTATGGCCAAAATAAGTTTTTCATATAAAAATTTCAATTTTTTCAGGATTTTCATCGAAATTTTGATTTTTTTGGGGGTGGTCACGAATTAAGGTCCTTTTGGCTCTAGGACGCATATTTAAGGAGTTATGGCCAAAATAAGTTTTTCATATAAAAATTTCAATTTTTTCAGGATTTTCATCGAAATTTTGATTTTTTGGGGGTGGTCACGAATTAAGGTCCTTTTGGCTCTAGGACGCATATTTAAGGAGTTATGGCCAAAATAAGTTTTTCATATAAAAATTTCAATTTTTTCAGGATTTTCATCGAAATTTTGATTTTTTGGGGGTGGTCACGAATTAAGGTCCTTTTGGCTCTAGGACGCATATTTAAGGAGTTATGGCCAAAATAAGTTTTTCATATAAAAATTTCAATTTTTTCAGGATTTTCATCGAAATTTTGATTTTTTGGGGGTGGTCACGAATTAAGGTCCTTTTGGCTCTAGGACGCATATTTAAGGAGTTATGGCCAAAATAAGTTTTTCATATAAAAATTTCAAATTTTTCAGGATTTTCATCGAAATTTTTATTTTTTGGGGGTGGCCACGAATTAAGGTCCTTTTGGCTCTAGGACGCATATTTAAGGAGTTATGGCCAAAATAAGTTTTTCATATAAAAATTTCAATTTTTTAAGGATTTTCATCGAAATTTTGATTTTTTGGGGGTGGTCACGAATTAAGGTCCTTTTGGCTCTAGGACGCATATTTAAGGAGTTATGGCCAAAATAAGTTTTTCATATAAAAATTTCAATTTTTTAAGGATTTTCATCGAAATTTTGATTTTTGGGGGGTGGTCACGAATTAAGGTCCTTTTGGCTCTAGGACGCATATTTAAGGAGTTATGGCCAAAATAAGTTTTTCATATAAAAATTTCAATTTTTTAAGGATTTTCATCGAAATTTTGATTTTTGGGGGGTGGTCACGAATTAAGGTCCTTTTGGCTCTAGGACGCATATTTAAGGAGTTATGGCATATTTAAGGAGTTATGGCCAAAATAAGTTTTTCATATAAAAATTTCAATTTTTTCAGGATTTTCATCGAAATTTTGATTTTTTGGGGGTGGTCACGAATTAAGGTCCTTTTGGCTCTAGGACGCATATTTAAGGAGTTATGGCCAAAATAAGTTTTTCATATAAAAATTTCAATTTTTTCAGGATTTTCATCGAAATTTTGATTTTTTGGGGGTGGTCACGAATTAAGGTCCTTTTGGCTCTAGGACGCATATTTAAGGAGTTATGGCCAAAATAAGTTTTTCATATAAAAATTTCAATTTTTTCAGGATTTTCATCGAAATTTTGATTTTTTGGGGGTGGTCACGAATTAAGGTCCTTTTGGCTCTAGGACGCATATTTAAGGAGTTATGGCCAAAATAAGTTTTTCATATAAAAATTTCAATTTTTTCAGGATTTTCATCGAAATTGTGATTTTTTGGGGGTGGCCACGAATTAAGGTCCTTTTGGCTCTAGGACGCATATTTAAGGAGTTATGGCCAAAATAAGTTTTTCATATAAAAATTTCAATTTTTTAAGGATTTTCATCGAAATTTTAATTTTTTGGGGGTGGTCACGAATTAAGGTCCTTTTGGCTCTAGGACGCATATTTAAGGAGTTATGGCCAAAATAAGTTTTTCATATAAAAATTTCAATTTTTTAAGGATTTTCATCGAAATTTTGATTTTTGGGGGGTGGTCACGAATTAAGGTCCTTTTGGCTCTAGGACGCATATTTAAGGAGTTATGGCCAAAATAAGTTTTCCATATAAAAATTTAAATTTTTTCAGGATTTTCATCGAAATTTTGATTTTTTGGGGGTGGTCACGAATTAAGGTCCTTTTGGCTCTAGGACGCATATTTAAGGAGTTATGGCCAAAATAAGTTTTTCATATAAAAATTTAAATTTTTTCAGGATTTTCATCGAAATTTTGATTTTTTGGGGGTGGTCACGAATTAAGGTCCTTTTGGCTCTAGGACGCATATTTAAGGAGTTATGGCCAAAATAAGTTTTTCATATAAAAATTTCAATTTTTTCAGGATTTTCATCGAAATTTTTATTTTTTGGGGGTGGCCACGAATTAAGGTCCTTTTGGCTCTAGGACGCATATTTAAGGAGTTATGGCCAAAATAAGTTTTTCATATAAAAATTTCAATTTTTTAAGGATTTTCATCGAAATTTTGATTTTTTGGGGGTGGTCACGAATTAAGGTCCTTTTGGCTCTAGGACGCATATTTAAGGAGTTATGGCCAAAATAAGTTTTTCATATAAAAATTTCAATTTTTTAAGGATTTTCATCGAAATTTTGATTTTTGGGGGGTGGTCACGAATTAAGGTCCTTTTGGCTCTAGGACGCATATTTAAGGAGTTATGGCCAAAATAAGTTTTTCATATAAAAATTTCAATTTTTTAAGGATTTTCATCGAAATTTTGATTTTTGGGGGGTGGTCACGAATTAAGGTCCTTTTGGCTCTAGGACGCATATTTAAGGAGTTATGGCCAAAATAAGTTTTTCATATAAAAATTTCAATTTTTTCAGGATTTTCATCGAAATTTTGATTTTTTTGGGGGTGGTCACGAATTAAGGTCCTTTTGGCTCTAGGACGCATATTTAAGGAGTTATGGCCAAAATAAGTTTTTCATATAAAAATTTCAATTTTTTCAGGATTTTCATCGAAATTTTGATTTTTTGGGGGTGGTCACGAATTAAGGTCCTTTTGGCTCTAGGACGCATATTTAAGGAGTTATGGCCAAAATAAGTTTTTCATATAAAAATTTCAATTTTTTCAGGATTTTCATCGAAATTTTGATTTTTTGGGGGTGGTCACGAATTAAGGTCCTTTTGGCTCTAGGACGCATATTTAAGGAGTTATGGCCAAAATAAGTTTTTCATATAAAAATTTAAATTTTTTCAGGATTTTCATCGAAATTTTGATTTTTTGGGGGTGGTCACGAATTAAGGTCCTTTTGGCTCTAGGACGCATATTTAAGGAGTTATGGCCAAAATAAGTTTTTCATATAAAAATTTCAATTTTTTCAGGATTTTCATCGAAATTTTTATTTTTTGGGGGTGGCCACGAATTAAGGTCCTTTTGGCTCTAGGACGCATATTTAAGGAGTTATGGCCAAAATAAGTTTTTCATATAAAAATTTCAATTTTTTAAGGATTTTCATCGAAATTTTGATTTTTGGGGGGTGGTCACGAATTAAGGTCCTTTTGGCTCTAGGACGCATATTTAAGGAGTTATGGCCAAAATAAGTTTTTCATATAAAAATTTCAATTTTTTAAGGATTTTCATCGAAATTTTGATTTTTGGGGGGTGGTCACGAATTAAGGTCCTTTTGGCTCTAGGACGCATATTTAAGGAGTTATGGCCAAAATAAGTTTTTCATATAAAAATTTCAATTTTTTCAGGATTTTCATCGAAATTTTGATTTTTTGGGGGTGGTCACGAATTAAGGTCCTTTTGGCTCTAGGACGCATATTTAAGGAGTTATGGCCAAAATAAGTTTTTCATATAAAAATTTCAATTTTTTCAAGATTTTCATCGAAATTTTGATTTTTTGGGGGTAGTCACGAATTAAGGTCCTTTTGGCTCTACGACGCATATTTAAGGAGTTATGGCCAAAATAAGTTTTTCATATAAAAATTTCAATTTTTTAAGGATTTTCATCGAAATTTTGATTTTTTGGGGGTGGTCACGAATTAAGGTCCTTTTGGCTCTAGGACGCATATTTAAGGAGTTATGGCCAAAATAAGTTTTTCATATAAAAATTTCAATTTTTTCAGGATTTTCATCGAAATTTTGATTTTTTGGGGGTGGTCACGAATTAAGGTCCTTTTGGCTCTAGGACGCATATTTAAGGAGTTATGGCCAAAATAAGTTTTTCATATAAAAATTTAAATCTTTTAAGGTTTTTCATCGAAATTTTGATTTTTTGGGGGTGGTCACGAATTAAGGTCCTTTTGGCTCTAGAACGCATATTTAAGGAGTTATGGCCAAAATAAGTTTTTCATATAAAAATTTCAATTTTTTCAGGATTTTCATCGAATTTTTTTTTTTTTTGGGGGTGGTCACGAATTAAGGTCCTTTTGGCTCTAGGACGCATATTTAAGGAGTTATGGCCAAAATAAGTTTTTCATATAAAAATTTCAATTTTTTAAGGATTTTCATCGAAATTTTGATTTTTTGGGGGTGGTCACGAATTAAGGTCCTTTTGGCTCTAGGACGCATATTTAAAGAGTTATGGCCAAAATAAGTTTTTCATATAAAAATTTAAATTTTTTAAGGATTTTCATCGAAATTTTGATTTTTTGGGGGTGGTCACGAATTAAGGTCCTTTTGGCTCTAGGACGCATATTTAAGGAGTTATGGCCAAAATAAGTTTTTCATATAAAAATTTCAATTTTTTCAGGATTTTCATCGAAATTTTGATTTTTTGGGGGTGGTCACGAATTAAGGTCCTTTTGGCTCTAGGACGCATATTTAAGGAGTTATGGCCAAAATAAGTTTTTCATATAAAAATTTAAATTTTTTAAGGATTTTCATCGAAATTTTGATTTTTTGGGGGTGGTCACGAATTAAGGTCCTCTTGGCTCTAGGACGCATATTTAAGGAGTTATGGCCAAAATAAGTTTTTCATATAAAAATTTCAATTTTTTCAGGATTTTCATCGAAATTTTGATTTTTTGGGGGTGGTCACGAATTAAGGTCCTTTCGGCTCTAGGACGCATATTTAAGGAGTTATGGCCAAAATAAGTTTTTCATATAAAAATTTCAATTTTTTCAGGATTTTCATCGCAATTTTGATTTTTTGGGGGTAGTCATGAATTAAGGTCCTTTCGGCTCTAGGACGCATATTTAAGGAGTTATGGCCAAAATAAGTTTTTCATATAAAAATTTCAATTTTTTCAGGATTTTCATCGAAATTTTGATTTTTTGGGGGTGGTCACGAATTAAGGTCCTTTTGGCTCTAGGACGCATATTTAAGGAGTTATGGCCAAAATAAGTTTTTCATATAAAAATTTCAATTTTTTCAGGATTTTCATCGAAATTTTGATTTTTTGGGGGGTGGTCACGAATTAAGGTCCTTTTGGCTCTAGGACGCATATTTAAGGAGTTATGGCCAAAATAAGTTTTTCATATAAAAATTTCAATTTTTTAAGGATTTTCATCGAAATTTTGATTTTTTGGGGGTGGTCACGAATTAAGGTCCTTTGGCTCTAGGACGCATATTTAAGGAGTTATGGCCAAAATAAGTTTTTCATATAAAAATTTCAATTTTTTAAGGATTTTCATCGAAATTTTTATTTTTTGGGGGTGGTCACGAATTAAGGTCCTTTTGGCTCTAGGACGCATATTTAAGGAGTTATGGCCAAAATAAGTTTTTCATATAAAAATTTCAATTTTTTCAGGAATTTCATCGAAATTTTTATTTTTTGGGGGTGGTCACGAATTAAGGTCCTTTTGGCTCTAGGACGCATATTTAAGGAGTTATGGCCAAAATAAGTTTTTCATATAAAAATTTCAATTTTTTCAGGATTTTCATCGAAATTTTGATTTTTTTGGGGGTGGTCACGAATTAAGGTCCTTTTGGCTCTAGGACGCATATTTAAGGAGTTATGGCCAAAATAAGTTTTTCATATAAAAATTTCAATTTTTTCAGGATTTTCATCGAAATTTTGATTTTTTGGGGGTGGTCACGAATTAAGGTCCTTTTGGCTCTAGGACGCATATTTAAGGAGTTATGGCCAAAATAAGTTTTTCATATAAAAATTTCAATTTTTTCAGGATTTTCATCGAAATTTTGATTTTTTGGGGGTGGTCACGAATTAAGGTCCTTTTGGCTCTAGGACGCATATTTAAGGAGTTATGGCCAAAATAAGTTTTTCATATAAAAATTTCAATTTTTTCAGGATTTTCATCGAAATTTTGATTTTTTGGGGGTGGTCACGAATTAAGGTCCTTTTGGCTCTAGGACGCATATTTAAGGAGTTATGGCCAAAATAAGTTTTTCATATAAAAATTTCAATTTTTTCAGGATTTTCATCGAAATTTTTATTTTTTGGGGGTGGCCACGAATTAAGGTCCTTTTGGCTCTAGGACGCATATTTAAGGAGTTATGGCCAAAATAAGTTTTTCATATAAAAATTTCAATTTTTTAAGGATTTTCATCGAAATTTTAATTTTTTGGGGGTGGTCACGAATTAAGGTCCTTTTGGCTCTAGGACGCATATTTAAGGAGTTATGGCCAAAATAAGTTTTTCATATAAAAATTTCAATTTTTTCAGGATTTTCATCGAAATTTTTATTTTTTGGGGGTGGCCACGAATTAAGGTCCTTTTGGCTCTAGGACGCATATTTAAGGAGTTATGGCCAAAATAAGTTTTTCATATAAAAATTTCAATTTTTTCAGGATTTTCATCGAAATTTTGATTTTTTGGGGGTGGTCACGAATTAAGGTCCTTTTGGCTCTAGGACGCATATTTAAGGAGTTATGGCCAAAATAAGTTTTTCATATAAAAATTTCAATTTTTTCAGGATTTTCATCGAAATTTTGATTTTTTGGGGGTGGTCACGAATTAAGGTCCTTTTGGCTCTAGGACGCATATTTAAGGAGTTATGGCCAAAATAAGTTTTTCATATAAAAATTTCAATTTTTTCAGGATTTTCATCGAAATTTTTATTTTTTGGGGGTGGCCACGAATTAAGGTCCTTTTGGCTCTAGGACGCATATTTAAGGAGTTATGGCCAAAATAAGTTTTTCATATAAAAATTTCAATTTTTTAAGGATTTTCATCGAAATTTTGATTTTTTGGGGGTGGTCACGAATTAAGGTCCTTTTGGCTCTAGGACGCATATTTAAGGAGTTATGGCCAAAATAAGTTTTTCATATAAAAATTTCAATTTTTTAAGGATTTTCATCGAAATTTTGATTTTTGGGGGGTGGTCACGAATTAAGGTCCTTTTGGCTCTAGGACGCATATTTAAGGAGTTATGGCCAAAATAAGTTTTTCATATAAAAATTTCAATTTTTTAAGGATTTTCATCGAAATTTTGATTTTTGGGGGGTGGTCACGAATTAAGGTCCTTTTGGCTCTAGGACGCATATTTAAGGAGTTATGGCCAAAATAAGTTTTTCATATAAAAATTTCAATTTTTTTCAGGATTTTCATCGAAATTTTTATTTTTTGGGGGTGGCCACGAATTAAGGTCCTTTTGGCTCTAGGACGCATATTTAAGGAGTTATGGCCAAAATAAGTTTTTCATATAAAAATTTCAATTTTTTAAGGATTTTCATCGAAATTTTGATTTTTTGGGGGTGGTCACGAATTAAGGTCCTTTTGGCTCTAGGACGCATATTTAAGGAGTTATGGCCAAAATAAGTTTTTCATATAAAAATTTCAATTTTTTAAGGATTTTCATCGAAATTTTGATTTTTGGGGGGTGGTCACGAATTAAGGTCCTTTTGGCTCTAGGACGCATATTTAAGGAGTTATGGCCAAAATAAGTTTTTCATATAAAAATTTCAATTTTTTAAGGATTTTCATCGAAATTTTGATTTTTGGGGGGTGGTCACGAATTAAGGTCCTTTTGGCTCTAGGACGCATATTTAAGGAGTTATGGCCAAAATAAGTTTTTCATATAAAAATTTCAATTTTTTTCAGGATTTTCATCGAAATTTTGATTTTTTTGGGGGTGGTCACGAATTAAGGTCCTTTTGGCTCTAGGACGCATATTTAAGGAGTTATGGCCAAAATAAGTTTTTCATATAAAAATTTCAATTTTTTCAGGATTTTCATCGAAATTTTGATTTTTTTGGGGGTGGTCACGAATTAGGGTCCTTTTGGCTCTAGGACGCATATTTAAGGAGTTATGGCCAAAATAAGTTTTTCATATAAAAATTTCAATTTTTTCAGGATTTTCATCGAAATTTTGATTTTTTGGGGGGTGGTCACGAATTAAGGTCCTTTTGGCTCTAGGACGCATATTTAAGGAGTTATGGCCAAAATAAGTTTTTCATATAAAAATTTCAATTTTTTAAGGATTTTCATCGAAATTTTGATTTTTTGGGGGTGGTCACGAATTAAGGTCCTTTTGGCTCTAGGACGCATATTTAAGGAGTTATGGCCAAAATAAGTTTTTCATATAAAAATTTCAATTTTTTCAGGAATTTCATCGAAATTTTTATTTTTTGGGGGTGGTCACGAATTAAGGTCCTTTTGGCTCTAGGACGCATATTTAAGGAGTTATGGCCAAAATAAGTTTTTCATATAAAAATTTCAATTTTTTCAGGATTTTCATCGAAATTTTGATTTTTTTGGGGGTGGTCACGAATTAAGGTCCTTTTGGCTCTAGGACGCATATTTAAGGAGTTATGGCCAAAATAAGTTTTTCATATAAAAATTTCAATTTTTTCAGGATTTTCATCGAAATTTTGATTTTTTGGGGGTGGTCACGAATTAAGGTCCTTTTGGCTCTAGGACGCATATTTAAGGAGTTATGGCCAAAATAAGTTTTTCATATAAAAATTTCAATTTTTTCAGGATTTTCATCGAAATTTTGATTTTTTGGGGGTGGCCACGAATTAAGGTCCTTTTGGCTCTAGGACGCATATTTAAGGAGTTATGGCCAAAATAAGTTTTTCATATAAAAATTTCAATTTTTTAAGGATTTTCATCGAAATTTTAATTTTTTGGGGGTGGTCACGAATTAAGGTCCTTTTGGCTCTAGGACGCATATTTAAGGAGTTATGGCCAAAATAAGTTTTTCATATAAAAATTTCAATTTTTTAAGGATTTTCATCGAAATTTTGATTTTTGGGGGGTGGTCACGAATTAAGGTCCTTTTGGCTCTAGGACGCATATTTAAGGAGTTATGGCCAAAATAAGTTTTTCATATAAAAATTTAAATTTTTTCAGGATTTTCATCGAAATTTTGATTTTTTGGGGGTGGTCACGAATTAAGGTCCTTTTGGCTCTAGGACGCATATTTAAGGAGTTATGGCCAAAATAAGTTTTTCATATAAAAATTTAAATTTTTTCAGGATTTTCATCGAAATTTTGATTTTTTGGGGGTGGTCACGAATTAAGGTCCTTTTGGCTCTAGGACGCATATTTAAGGAGTTATGGCCAAAATAAGTTTTTCATATAAAAATTTCAATTTTTTCAGGATTTTCATCGAAATTTTTATTTTTTGGGGGTGGCCACGAATTAAGGTCCTTTTGGCTCTAGGACGCATATTTAAGGAGTTATGGCCAAAATAAGTTTTTCATATAAAAATTTCAATTTTTTAAGGATTTTCATCGAAATTTTGATTTTTTGGGGGTGGTCACGAATTAAGGTCCTTTTGGCTCTAGGACGCATATTTAAGGAGTTATGGCCAAAATAAGTTTTTCATATAAAAATTTCAATTTTTTAAGGATTTTCATCGAAATTTTGATTTTTGGGGGGTGGTCACGAATTAAGGTCCTTTTGGCTCTAGGACGCATATTTAAGGAGTTATGGCCAAAATAAGTTTTTCATATAAAAATTTCAATTTTTTAAGGATTTTCATCGAAATTTTTATTTTTTGGGGGTGGTCACGAATTAAGGTCCTTTTGGCTCTAGGACGCATATTTAAGGAGTTATGGCCAAAATAAGTTTTTCATATAAAAATTTCAATTTTTTCAGGATTTTCATCGAAATTTTGATTTTTTTGGGGGTGGTCACGAATTAAGGTCCTTTTGGCTCTAGGACGCATATTTAAGGAGTTATGGCCAAAATAAGTTTTTCATATAAAAATTTCAATTTTTTCAGGATTTTCATCGAAATTTTGATTTTTTGGGGGTGGTCACGAATTAAGGTCCTTTTGGCTCTAGGACGCATATTTAAGGAGTTATGGCCAAAATAAGTTTTTCATATAAAAATTTCAATTTTTTCAGGATTTTCATCGAAATTTTGATTTTTTGGGGGTGGTCACGAATTAAGGTCCTTTTGGCTCTAGGACGCATATTTAAGGAGTTATGGCCAAAATAAGTTTTTCATATAAAAATTTCAATTTTTTCAGGATTTTCATCGAAATTTTGATTTTTTGGGGGTGGTCACGAATTAAGGTCCTTTTGGCTCTAGGACGCATATTTAAGGAGTTATGGCCAAAATAAGTTTTTCATATAAAAATTTCAATTTTTTCAGGATTTTCATCGAAATTTTTATTGTTTGGGGGTGGCCACGAATTAAGGTCCTTTTGGCTCTAGGACGCATATTTAAGGAGTTATGGCCAAAATAAGTTTTTCATATAAAAATTTCAATTTTTTAAGGATTTTCATCGAAATTTTAATTTTTTGGGGGTGGTCACGAATTAAGGTCCTTTTGGCTCTAGGACGCATATTTAAGGAGTTATGGCCAAAATAAGTTTTTCATATAAAAATTTCAATTTTTTAAGGATTTTCATCGAAATTTTGATTTTTGGGGGGTGGTCACGAATTAAGGTCCTTTTGGCTCTAGGACGCATATTTAAGGAGTTATGGCCAAAATAAGTTTTTCATATAAAAATTTCAATTTTTTCAGGATTTTCATCGAAATTTTGATTTTTTGGGGGTGGTCACGAATTAAGGTCCTTTTGGCTCTAGGACGCATATTTAAGGAGTTATGGCCAAAATAAGTTTTTCATATAAAAATTTCAATTTTTTCAAGATTTTCATCGAAATTTTGATTTTTTGGGGGTAGTCACGAATTAAGGTCCTTTTGGCTCTACGACGCATATTTAAGGAGTTATGGCCAAAATAAGTTTTTCATATAAAAATTTCAATTTTTTCAGGATTTTCATCGATTTTTTTTTTTTTGGGGTGGTCACGAATTAAGGTCCTTTTGGCTCTAGGACGCATATTTAAGGAGTTATGGCCAAAATAAGTTTTTCATATAAAAATTTCAATTTTTTAAGGATTTTCATCGAAATTTTGATTTTTTGGGGGTGGTCACGAATTAAGGTCCTTTTGGCTCTAGGACGCATATTTAAAGAGTTATGGCCAAAATAAGTTTTTCATATAAAAATTTAAATTTTTTAAGGATTTTCATCGAAATTTTGATTTTTTGGGGGTGGTCACGAATTAAGGTCCTTTTGGCTCTAGGACGCATATTTAAGGAGTTATGGCCAAAATAAGTTTTTCATATAAAAATTTCAATTTTTTCAGGATTTTCATCGAAATTTTGATTTTTTGGGGGTGGTCACGAATTAAGGTCCTTTTGGCTCTAGGACGCATATTTAAGGAGTTATGGCCAAAATAAGTTTTTCATATAAAAATTTAAATTTTTTAAGGATTTTCATCGAAATTTTGATTTTTTGGGGGTGGTCACGAATTAAGGTCCTCTTGGCTCTAGGACGCATATTTAAGGAGTTATGGCCAAAATAAGCTTTTCATATAAAAATTTCAATTTTTTCAGGATTTTCATCGAAATTTTGATTTTTTGGGGGTGGTCACGAATTAAGGTCCTTTCGGCTCTAGGACGCATATTTAAGGAGTTATGGCCAAAATAAGTTTTTCATATAAAAATTTCAATTTTTCAGGATTTTCATCGCAATTTTGATTTTTTGGGGGTAGTCATGAATTAAGGTCCTTTCGGCTCTAGGACGCATATTTAAGGAGTTATGGCCAAAATAAGTTTTTCATATAAAAATTTCAATTTTTTCAGGATTTTCATCGAAATTTTGATTTTTTGGGGGTGGTCACGAATTAAGGTCCTTTTGGCTCTAGGACGCATATTTAAGGAGTTATGGCCAAAATAAGTTTTTCATATAAAAATTTCAATTTTTTCAGGATTTTCAGCGAAATTTTGATTTTTTGGGGGTGGTCACGAATTAAGGTCCTTTTGGCTCTAGGACGCATATTTAAGGAGTTATGGCCAAAATAAGTTTTTCATATAAAAATTTCAATTTTTTCAGGATTTTCATCGAAATTTTGATTTTTTGGGGGTGGTCACGAATTAAGGTCCTTTTGGCTCTAGGACGCATATTTAAGGAGTTATGGCCAAAATAAGTTTTTCATATAAAAATTTAAATTTTTTAAGGATTTTCATCGAAATTTTGATTTTTTGGGGGTGGTCACGAATTAAGGTCCTCTTGGCTCTAGGACGCATATTTAAGGAGTTATGGCCAAAATAAGTTTTTCATATAAAAATTTCAATTTTTTCAGGATTTTCATCGAAAGTTTGATTTTTTGGGGGTGGTCACGAATTAAGGTCCTTTCGGCTCTAGGACGCATATTTAAGGAGTTATGGCCAAAATAAGTTTTTCATATAAAAATTTCAATTTTTTCAGGATTTTCATCGCAATTTTGATTTTTTGGGGGTAGTCATGAATTAAGGTCCTTTCGGCTCTAGGACGCATATTTAAGGAGTTATGGCCAAAATAAGTTTTTCATATAAAAATTTCAATTTTTTCAGGATTTTCATCGAAATTTTGATTTTTTGGGGGTGGTCACGAATTAAGGTCCTTTTGGCTCTAGGACGCATATTTAAGGAGTTATGGCCAAAATAAGTTTTTCATATAAAAATTTCAATTTTTTCAGGATTTTCATCGAAATTTTGATTTTTTGGGGGTGGTCACGAATTAAGGTCCTTTTGGCTCTAGGACGCATATTTAAGGAGTTATGGCCAAAATAAGTTTTTCATATAAAAATTTCAATTTTTTAAGGATTTTCATCGAAATTTTGATTTTTTGGGGGTGGTCACGAATTAAGGTCCTTTTGGCTCTAGGACGCATATTTAAGGAGTTATGGCCAAAATAAGTTTTTCATATAAAAATTTCATTTTTTTAAGGATTTTCATCGAAATTTTGATTTTTTGGGGGTGGTCACGAATTAAGGTCTTTTTGGCTCTAGGACGCATATTTAAGGAGTTATGGCCAAAATAAGTTTTTCATATAAAAATTTCATTTTTTTAAGGATTTTCATCGAAATTTTGATTTTTTGGGGGTGGTCACGAATTAAGGTCCTTTTGGCTCTAGGACGCATATTTAAGGAGTTATGGCCAAAATAAGTTTTTCATATAAAAATTTCAATTTTTTCAGGATTTTCATCGAAATTTTGATTTTTTGGGGGTGGTCACGAATTAAGGTCCTTTTGGCTCTAGGACGCATATTTAAGGAGTTATGGCCAAAATAAGTTTTTCATATAAAAATTTCAATTTTTTCAGGATTTTCATCGAAATTTTTATTTTTTGGGGGTGGTCACGAATTAAGGTCCTTTTGGCTCTAGGACGCATATTTAAGGAGTTATGGCCAAAATAAGTTTTTCATATAAAAATTTCAATTTTTTCAGGAATTTCATCGAAATTTTTATTTTTTTGGGGGTGGTCACGAATTAAGGTCCTTTTGGCTCTAGGACGCATATTTAAGGAGTTATGGCCAAAATAAGTTTTTCATATAAAAATTTCAATTTTTTCAGGATTTTCATCGAAATTTTGATTTTTTGGGGGTGGTCACGAATTAAGGTCCTTTTGGCTCTAGGACGCATATTTAAGGAGTTATGGCCAAAATAAGTTTTTCATATAAAAATTTCAATTTTTTAAGGATTTTCATCGAAATTTTGATTTTTTGGGGGTGGTCACGAATTAAGGTCCTTTTGGCTCTAGGACGCATATTTAAGGAGTTATGGCCAAAATAAGTTTTTCATATAAAAATTTCAATTTTTTCAGGATTTTCATCGAAATTTTGATTTTTTGGGGGTCGTCACGAATTAAGGTCCTTTTGGCTCTAGTACGCATATTTAAGGAGTTATGGCCAAAATAAGTTTTTCATATAAAAATTTCAATTTTTTCAGGATTTTCATCGAAATTTTGATTTTTTGGGGGTGGTCACGAATTAAGGTTCTTTCGGCTCTAGGACGCATATTTAAGGAGTTATGGCCAAAATAAGTTTTTCATATAAAAATTTCAATTTTTTCAGGATTTTCATCGAAATTTTGATTTTTTGGGGGTGGTCATGAATTAAGGTCCTTTCGGCTCTAGGACGCATATTTAAGGAGTTATGGCCAAAATAAGTTTTTCATATAAAAATTTCAATTTTTTCAGGATTTTCATCGAAATTTTGATTTTTTGGGGGTGGTCACGAATTAAGGTCCTTTCGGCTCTAGGACGCATATTTAAGGAGTTATGGCCAAAATAAGTTTTTCATATAAAAATTTCAATTTTTTCAGGATTTTCATCGAAATTTTTATTTTTTGGGGGTGGCCACGAATTAAGGTCCTTTTGGCTCTAGGACGCATATTTAAGGAGTTATGGCCAAAATAAGTTTTTCATATAAAAATTTCAATTTTTTAAGGATTTTCATCGAAATTTTGATTTTTTGGGGGTGGTCACGAATTAAGGTCCTTTTGGCTCTAGGACGCATATTTAAGGAGTTATGGCCAAAATAAGTTTTTCATATAAAAATTTCAATTTTTTAAGGATTTTCATCGAAATTTTGATTTTTGGGGGGTGGTCACGAATTAAGGTCCTTTTGGCTCTAGGACGCATATTTAAGGAGTTATGGCCAAAATAAGTTTTTCATATAAAAATTTCAATTTTTTAAGGATTTTCATCGAAATTTTGATTTTTGGGAGGTGGTCACGAATTAAGGTCCTTTTGGCTCTAGGACGCATATTTAAGGAGTTATGGCCAAAATAAGTTTTTCATATAAAAATTTCAATTTTTTTCAGGATTTTCATCGAAATTTTGATTTTTTTGGGGGTGGTCACGAATTAAGGTCCTTTTGGCTCTAGGACGCATATTTAAGGAGTTATGGCCAAAATAAGTTTTTCATATAAAAATTTCAATTTTTTCAGGATTTTCATCGAAATTTTGATTTTTTTGGGGGTGGTCACGAATTAAGGTCCTTTTGGCTCTAGGACGCATATTTAAGGAGTTATGGCCAAAATAAGTTTTTCATATAAAAATTTCAATTTTTTCAGGATTTTCATCGAAATTTTGATTTTTTGGGGGGTGGTCACGAATTAAGGTCCTTTTGGCTCTAGGACGCATATTTAAGGAGTTATGGCCAAAATAAGTTTTTCATATAAAAATTTCAATTTTTTAAGGATTTTCATCGAAATTTTGATTTTTTGGGGGTGGTCACGAATTAAGGTCCTTTGGCTCTAGGACGCATATTTAAGGAGTTATGGCCAAAATAAGTTTTTCATATAAAAATTTCAATTTTTTAAGGATTTTCATCGAAATTTTTATTTTTTGGGGGTGGTCACGAATTAAGGTCCTTTTGGCTCTAGGACGCATATTTAAGGAGTTATGGCCAAAATAAGTTTTTCATATAAAAATTTCAATTTTTTCAGGAATTTCATCGAAATTTTTATTTTTTGGGGGTGGTCACGAATTAAGGTCCTTTTGGCTCTAGGACGCATATTTAAGGAGTTATGGCCAAAATAAGTTTTTCATATAAAAATTTCATTTTTTTCAGGATTTTCATCGAAATTTTTATTTTTTTGGGGGTGGTCACGAATTAAGGTCCTTTTGGCTCTAGGACGCATATTTAAGGAGTTATGGCCAAAATAAGTTTTTCATATAAAAATTTAAATTTTTTCAGGATTTTCATCGAAATTTTAATTTTTTGGGGGTGGTCACGAATTAAGGTCCTTTTGGCTCTAGGACGCATATTTAAGGAGTTATGGCCAAAATAAGTTTTTCATATAAAAATTTCAATTTTTTCAGGATTTTCATCGAAATTTTGATTTTTTGGGGGTGGTCACGAATTAAGGTCCTTTTGGCTCTAGGACGCATATTTAAGGAGTTATGGCCAAAATAAGTTTTTCATATAAAAATTTCAATTTTTTCAGGATTTTCATCGAAATTTTGATTTTTTGGGGGTGGTCACGAATTAAGGTCCTTTTGGCTCTAGGACGCATATTTAAGGAGTTATGGCCAAAATAAGTTTTTCATATAAAAATTTCAATTTTTTCAGGATTTTCATCGAAATTTTTATTTTTTGGGGGTGGCCACGAATTAAGGTCCTTTTGGCTCTAGGACGCATATTTAAGGAGTTATGGCCAAAATAAGTTTTTCATATAAAAATTTCAATTTTTTAAGGATTTTCATCGAAATTTTAATTTTTTGGGGGTGGTCACGAATTAAGGTCCTTTTGGCTCTAGGACGCATATTTAAGGAGTTATGGCCAAAATAAGTTTTTCATATAAAAATTTCAATTTTTTAAGGATTTTCATCGAAATTTTGATTTTTGGGGGGTGGTCACGAATTAAGGTCCTTTTGGCTCTAGGACGCATATTTAAGGAGTTATGGCCAAAATAAGTTTTTCATATAAAAATTTCAATTTTTTCAGGATTTTCATCGAAATTTTGATTTTTTGGGGGTGGTCACGAATTAAGGTCCTTTTGGCTCTAGGACGCATATTTAAGGAGTTATGGCAAAAATAAGTTTTTCATATAAAAATTTCAATTTTTTCAGGATTTTCATCGAAATTTTGATTTTTTGGGGGTGGTCACGAATTAAGGTCCTTTTGGCTCTAGGACGCATATTTAAGGAGTTATGGCCAAAATAAGTTTTTCATATAAAAATTTCAATTTTTTCAGGATTTTCATCGAAATTTTGATTTTTTGGGGGTGGTCACGAATTAAGGTCCTTTTGGCTCTAGGACGCATATTTAAGGAGTTATGGCCAAAATAAGTTTTTCATATAAAAATTTCAATTTTTTCAGGATTTTCATCGAAATTTTTATTTTTTGGGGGTGGTCACGAATTAAGGTCCTTTTGGCTCTAGGACGCATATTTAAGGAGTTATGGCCAAAATAAGTTTTTCATATAAAAATTTCAATTTTTTCAGGATTTTCATCGAAATTTTTATTTTTTGGGGGTGGCCACGAATTAAGGTCCTTTTGGCTCTAGGACGCATATTTAAGGAGTTATGGCCAAAATAAGTTTTTCATATAAAAATTTCAATTTTTTAAGGATTTTCATCGAAATTTTGATTTTTTGGGGGTGGTCACGAATTAAGGTCCTTTTGGCTCTAGGACGCATATTTAAGGAGTTATGGCCAAAATAAGTTTTTCATATAAAAATTTCAATTTTTTAAGGATTTTCATCGAAATTTTGATTTTTGGGGGGTGGTCACGAATTAAGGTCCTTTTGGCTCTAGGACGCATATTTAAGGAGTTATGGCCAAAATAAGTTTTTCATATAAAAATTTCAATTTTTTAAGGATTTTCATCGAAATTTTGATTTTTGGGGGGTGGTCACGAATTAAGGTCCTTTTGGCTCTAGGACGCATATTTAAGGAGTTATGGCCAAAATAAGTTTTTCATATAAAAATTTCAATTTTTTTCAGGATTTTCATCGAAATTTTGATTTTTTTGGGGGTGGTCACGAATTAAGGTCCTTTTGGCTCTAGGACGCATATTTAAGGAGTTATGGCCAAAATAAGTTTTTCATATAAAAATTTCAATTTTTTCAGGATTTTCATCGAAATTTTTATTTTTTGGGGGTGGTCACGAATTAAGGTCCTTTTGGCTCTAGGACGCATATTTAAGGAGTTATGGCCAAAATAAGTTTTTCATATAAAAATTTCAATTTTTTCAGGATTTTCATCGAAATTTTTATTTTTTGGGGGTGGCCACGAATTAAGGTCCTTTTGGCTCTAGGACGCATATTTAAGGAGTTATGGCCAAAATAAGTTTTTCATATAAAAATTTCAATTTTTTAAGGATTTTCATCGAAATTTTGATTTTTTGGGGGTGGTCACGAATTAAGGTCCTTTTGGCTCTAGGACGCATATTTAAGGAGTTATGGCCAAAATAAGTTTTTCATATAAAAATTTCAATTTTTTAAGGATTTTCATCGAAATTTTGATTTTTGGGGGGTGGTCACGAATTAAGGTCCTTTTGGCTCTAGGACGCATATTTAAGGAGTTATGGCCAAAATAAGTTTTTCATATAAAAATTTCAATTTTTTAAGGATTTTCATCGAAATTTTGATTTTTGGGGGGTGGTCACGAATTAAGGTCCTTTTGGCTCTAGGACGCATATTTAAGGAGTTATGGCCAAAATAAGTTTTTCATATAAAAATTTCAATTTTTTTCAGGATTTTCATCGAAATTTTGATTTTTTTGGGGGTGGTCACGAATTAAGGTCCTTTTGGCTCTAGGACGCATATTTAAGGAGTTATGGCCAAAATAAGTTTTTCATATAAAAATTTCAATTTTTTCAGGATTTTCATCGAAATTTTGATTTTTTTGGGGGTGGTCACGAATTAAGGTCCTTTTGGCTCTAGGACGCATATTTAAGGAGTTATGGCCAAAATAAGTTTTTCATATAAAAATTTCAATTTTTTCATCGAAATTTTGATTTTTTGGGGGGTGGTCACGAATTAAGGTCCTTTTGGCTCTAGGACGCATATTTAAGGAGTTATGGCCAAAATAAGTTTTTCATATAAAAATTTCAATTTTTTTCAGGATTTTCATCGAAATTTTGATTTTTTTGGGGGTGGTCACGAATTAAGGTCCTTTCGGCTCTAGGACGCATATTTAAGGAGTTATGGCCAAAATAAGTTTTTCATATAAAAATTTCAATTTTTTCAGGATTTTCATCGAAATTTTGATTTTTTGGGGGTGGTCATGAATTAAGGTCCTTTCGGCTCTAGGACGCATATTTAAGGAGTTATGGCCAAAATAAGTTTTTCATATAAAAATTTCAATTTTTTCAGGATTTTCATCGAAATTTTGATTTTTTGGGGGTGGTCACGAATTAAGGTCCTTTCGGCTCTAGGACGCATATTTAAGGAGTTATGGCCAAAATAAGTTTTTCATATAAAAATTTCAATTTTTTAAGGATTTTCATCGAAATTTTGATTTTTTGGGGGTGGTCACGAATTAAGGTCCTTTGGCTCTAGGACGCATATTTAAGGAGTTATGGCCAAAATAAGTTTTTCATATAAAAATTTCAATTTTTTAAGGATTTTCATCGAAATTTTTATTTTTTGGGGGTGGTCACGAATTAAGGTCCTTTTGGCTCTAGGACGCATATTTAAGGAGTTATGGCCAAAATTAGTTTTTCATATAAAAATTTCAATTTTTTCAGGAATTTCATCGAAATTTTTATTTTTTGGGGGTGGTCACGAATTAAGGTCCTTTTGGCTCTAGGACGCATATTTAAGGAGTTATGGCCAAAATAAGTTTTTCATATAAAAATTTCAATTTTTTCAGGATTTTCATCGAAATTTTGATTTTTTTGAGGGTGGTCACGAATTAAGGTCCTTTTGGCTCTAGGACGCATATTTAAGGAGTTATGGCCAAAATAAGTTTTTCATATAAAAATTTCAATTTTTTCAGGATTTTCATCGAAATTTTGATTTTTTGGGGGTGGTCACGAATTAAGGTCCTTTTGGCTCTAGGACGCATATTTAAGGAGTTATGGCCAAAATAAGTTTTTCATATAAAAATTTCAATTTTTTCAGGATTTTCATCGAAATTTTGATTTTTTGGGGGTGGTCACGAATTAAGGTCCTTTTGGCTCTAGGACGCATATTTAAGGAGTTATGGCCAAAATAAGTTTTTCATATAAAAATTTCAATTTTTTAAGGATTATCATCGAAATTTTGATTTTTTGGGGGTGGTCACGAATTAAGGTCCTTTTGGCTCTAGGACGCATATTTAAGGAGTTATGGCCAAAATAAGTTTTTCATATAAAAATTTCAATTTTTTCAGGATTTTCATCGAAATTTTGATTTTTTGGGGGTGGTCACGAATTAAGGTCCTTTTGGCTCTAGGACGCATATTTAAGGAGTTATGGCCAAAATAAGTTTTTCATATAAAAATTTAAATTTTTTAAGGATTTTCATCGAAATTTTGATTTTTTGGGGGTGGTCACGAATTAAGGTCCTCTTGGCTCTAGGACGCATATTTAAGGAGTTATGGCCAAAATAAGTTTTTCATATAAAAATTTCAATTTTTTCAGGATTTTCATCGAAATTTTGATTTTTTGGGGGTGGTCACGAATTAAGGTCCTTTCGGCTCTAGGACGCATATTTAAGGAGTTATGGCCAAAATAAGTTTTTCATATAAAAATTTCAATTTTTTCAGGATTTTCATCGCAATTTTGATTTTTTGGGGGTGGTCATGAATTAAGGTCCTTTCGGCTCTAGGACGCATATTTAAGGAGTTATGGCCAAAATAAGTTTTTCATATAAAAATTTCAATTTTTTCAGGATTTTCATCGAAATTTTGATTTTTTGGGGGTGGTCACGAATTAAGGTCCTTTTGGCTCTAGGACGCATATTTAAGGAGTTATGGCCAAAATAAGTTTTTCATATAAAAATTTCAATTTTTTCAGGATTTTCATCGAAATTTTGATTTTTTGGGGGTGGTCACGAATTAAGGTCCTTTTGGCTCTAGGACGCATATTTAAGGAGTTATGGCCAAAATAAGTTTTTCATATAAAAATTTCAATTTTTTCAGGATTTTCATCGAAATTTTGATTTTTTGGGGGTGGTCACGAATTAAGGTCCTTTCGGCTCTAGGACGCATATTTAAGGAGTTATGGCCAAAATAAGTTTTTCATATAAAAATTTCAATTTTTTCAGGATTTTCATCGAAATTTTGATTTTTTGGGGGTGGTCATGAATTAAGGTCCTTTCGGCTCTAGGACGCATATTTAAGGAGTTATGGCCAAAATAAGTTTTTCATATAATTTTTCAATTTTTTCAGGATTTTCATCGAAATTTTGATTTTTTGGGGGTGGTCACGAATTAAGGTCCTTTCGGCTCTAGGACGCATATTTAAGGAGTTATGGCCAAAATAAGTTTTTCATATAAAAATTTCAATTTTTTCAGGATTTTCATCGAAATTTTGATTTTTTGGGGGTGGTCATGAATTAAGGTCCTTTCGGCTCTAGGACGCATATTTAAGGAGTTATGGCCAAAATAAGTTTTTCATATAAAAATTTCAATTTTTTCAGGATTTTCATCGAAATTTTGATTTTTTTGGGGGTGGTCACGAATTAAGGTCCTTTCGGCTCTAGGACGCATATTTAAGGAGTTATGGCCAAAATAAGTTTTTCATATAAAAATTTCAATTTTTTCAGGATTTTCATCGAAATTTTGATATTTTGGGGGTGGTCATGAATTAAGGTCCTTTCGGCTCTAGGACGCATATTTAAGGAGTTATGGCCAAAATAAGTTTTTCATATAAAAATTTCAATTTTTCAGGATTTTCATCGAAATTTTGATTTTTTGGGGGTGGTCACGAATTAAGGTCCTTTTGGCTCTAGGACGCATATTTAAGGAGTTATGGCCAAAATAAGTTTTTCATATAAAAATTTCAATTTTTTAAGGATTTTCATCGAAATTTTGATTTTTTTGGGGGTGGTCACGAATTAAGGTCCTTTTGGCTCTAGGACGCATATTTAAGGAGTTATGGCCAAAATAAGTTTTTCATATAAAAATTTCAATTTTTTAAGGATTTTCATCGAAATATTGATTTTTTGGGGGTGGTCACGAATTAAGGTCCTTTTGGCTCTAGGACGCATATTTAAGGAGTTATGGCCAAAATAAGTTTTTCATATAAAATTTTCATTTTTTTAAGGATTTTCATCGAAATTTTGATTTTTTGGGGGTGGTCACGAATTAAGGTCCTTTTGGCTCTAGGACGCATATTTAAGGAGTTATGGCCAAAATAAGTTTTTCATATAAAAATTTAATTTTTTTAAGGATTTTCATCGAAATTTTGATTTTTTGAGGGTGGTCACGAATTAAGGTCCTTTTGGCTCTAGGACGCATATTTAAGGAGTTATGGCCAAAATAAGTTTTTCATATAAAAATTTCATTTTTTTAAGGATTTTCATCGAAATTTTGATTTTTTGGGGGTGGTCACGAATTAAGGTCCTTTTGGCTCTAGGACGCATATTTAAGGAGTTATGGCCAAAATAAGTTTTTCATATAAAAATTTCAATTTTTTCAGGATTTTCATCGAAATTTTGATTTTTTTGGGGTGGTCACGAATTAAGGTCCTTTTGGCTCTAGGACGCATATTTAAGGAGTTATGGCCAAAATAAGTTTTTCATATAAAAATTTAAATTTTTTCAGGATTTTCATCGAAATTTTGATTTTTTGGGGGTGGTCACGAATTAAGGTCCTTTTGGCTCTAGGACGCATATTTAAGGAGTTATGGCCAAAATAAGTTTTTCATATAAAAATTTAAATTTTTTAAGGATTTTCATCGAAATTTTGATTTTTTGGGGGTGGTCACGAATTAAGGTCCTTTTGGCTCTAGGACGCATATTTAAGGAGTTATGGCCAAAATAAGTTTTTCATATAAAAATTTCAATTTTTTCAGGATTTTCATCGAAATTTTGATTTTTTGGGGTGGTCACGAATTAAGGTCCTTTTGGCTCTAGGACGCATATTTAAGGAGTTATGGCCAAAATAAGTTTTTCATATAAAAATTTCAATTTTTTCAGGATTTTCATCGAAATTTTGATTTTTTGGGGGGTGGTCACGAATTAAGGTCCTTTTGGCTCTAGGACGCATATTTAAGGAGTTATGGCCAAAATAAGTTTTTCATATAAAAATTTCAATTTTTTCAGGATTTTCGTCGAAATTTTGATTTTTTGGGGGTGGTCACGAATTAAGGTCCTTTTGGCTCTAGGACGCATATTTAAGGAGTTATGGCCAAAATAAGTTTTTCATATAAAAATTTCAATTTTTTCAAGATTTTCATCGAAATTTTGATTTTTTGGGGGTGGTCACGAATTAAGGTCCTTTTGGCTCTAGGACGCATATTTAAGGAGTTATGGCCAAAATAAGTTTTTCATATAAAAATTTCAATTTTTTCAGGATTTTCATCGAAATTTTGATTTTTTGGGGGTGGTCACGAATTAAGGTCCTTTCGGCTCTAGGACGCATATTTAAGGAGTTATGGCCAAAATAAGTTTTTCATATAAAAATTTAAATTTTTTCAGGATTTTCATCGAAATTTTGATTTTTTGGGGGTGGTCATGAATTAAGGTCCTTTCGGCTCTAGGACGCATATTTAAGGAGTTATGGCCAAAATAAGTTTTTCATATAAAAATTTCAATTTTTTCAGGATTTTCATCGAAATTTTGATTTTTTGGGGGTGGTCACGAATTAAGGTCCTTTTGGCTCTAGGACGTGGTCACGAATTAAGGTCCTTTTGGCTCTAGGACGCATATTTAAGGAGTTATGGCCAAAATAAGTTTTTCATATAAAAATTTCATTTTTTTAAGGATTTTCATCGAAATTTTGATTTTTTGGGGGTGGTCACGAATTAAGGTCCTTTTGGCTCTAGGACGCATATTTAAGGAGTTATGGCCAAAATAAGTTTTTCATATAAAAATTTCAATTTTTTCAGGATTTTCATCGAAATTTTGATTTTTTGGGGGTGGTCACGAATTAAGGTCCTTTCGGCTCTAGGACGCATTTTTAAGGAGTTATGGCCAAAATAAGTTTTTCATATAAAAATTTCAATTTTTTCAGGATTTTCATCGAAATTTTGATTTTTTGGGGGTGGTCATGAATTAAGGTCCTTTCGGCTCTAGGACGCATATTTAAGGAGTTATGGCCAAAATAAGTTTTTCATATAAAAATTTCAATTTTTTCAGGATTTTCATCGAAATTTTAATTTTTTTGGGGGTGGTCACGAATTAAGGTCCTTTTGGCTCTAGGACGCATATTTAAGGAGTTATGGCCAAAATAAGTTTTTCATATAAAAATTTCAATTTTTTCAGGATTTTCATCGAAATTTTGATTTTTTGGGGGTGGTCACGAATTAAGGTCCTTTTGGCTCTAGGACGCATATTTAAGGAGTTATGGCCAAAATAAGTTTTTCATATAAAAATTTCAATTTTTTAAGGATTTTCATCGAAATTTTGATTTTTTTGGGGGTGGTCACGAATTAAGGTCCTTTTGGCTCTAGGACGCATATTTAAGGAGTTATGGCCAAAATAAGTTTTTCATATAAAAATTTCAATTTTTTAAGGATTTTCATCGAAATTTTGATTTTTTGGGGGTGGTCACGAATTAAGGTCCTTTTGGCTCTAGGACGCATATTTAAGGAGTTATGGCCAAAATAAGTTTTTCATATAAAAATTTCATTTTTTTAAGGATTTTCATCGAAATTTTGATTTTTTGGGGGTGGTCACGAATTAAGGTCCTTTTGGCTCTAGGACGCATATTTAAGGAGTTATGGCCAAAATAAGTTTTTCATATAAAAATTTAAATTTTTTAAGGATTTTCATCGAAATTTTGATTTTTTGGGGGTGGTCACGAATTAAGGTCCTTTTGGCTCTAGGACGCATATTTAAGGAGTTATGGCCAAAATAAGTTTTTCATATAAAAATTTCAATTTTTTCAGGATTTTCATCGAAATTTTTATTTTTTGGGGGTGGTCACGAATTAAGGTCCTTTTGGCTCTAGGACGCATATTTAAGGAGTTATGGTCAAAATAAGTTTTTCATATAAAAATTTCAATTTTTTCAAGATTTTCATCGAAATTTTGATTTTTTGGGGGTAGTCACGAATTAAGGTCCTTTTGGCTCTACGACGCATATTTAAGGAGTTATGGCCAAAATAAGTTTTTCATATAAAAATTTCAATTTTTTAAGGATTTTCATCGAAATTTTGATTTTTTGGGGGTGGTCACGAATTAAGGTCCTTTTGGCTCTAGGACGCATATTTAAGGAGTTATGGCCAAAATAAGTTTTTCATATAAAAATTTCAATTTTTTCAGGATTTTCATCGAAATTTTGATTTTTTGGGGGTGGTCACGAATTAAGGTCCTTTTGGCTCTAGGACGCATATTTAAGGAGTTATGGCCAAAATAAGTTTTTCATATAAAAATTTCAATTTTTTCAGGATTTTCATCGAAATTTTGATTTTTTGGGGGTGGTCACGAATTAAGGTCCTTTTGGCTCTAGGACGCATATTTAAGGAGTTATGGCCAAAATAAGTTTTTCATATAAAAATTTCAATTTTTTCAGGATTTTCAGCGAAATTTTGATTTTTTGGGGGTGGTCACGAATTAAGGTCCTTTTGGCTCTAGGACGCATATTTAAGGAGTTATGGCCAAAATAAGTTTTTCATATAAAAATTTCAATTTTTTCATGATTTTCATCGAAATTTTGATTTTTTGGGGGTGGTCACGAATTAAGGTCCTTTTGGCTCTAGGACGCATATTTAAGGAGTTATGGCCAAAATAAGTTTTTCATATAAAAATTTAAATTTTTTAAGGATTTTCATCGAAATTTTGATTTTTTGGGGGTGGTCACGAATTAAGGTCCTCTTGGCTCTAGGACGCATATTTAAGGAGTTATGGCCAAAATAAGTTTTTCATATAAAAATTTCAATTTTTTCAGGATTTTCATCGAAAGTTTGATTTTTTGGGGGTGGTCACGAATTAAGGTCCTTTCGGCTCTAGGACGCATATTTAAGGAGTTATGGCCAAAATAAGTTTTTCATATAAAAATTTCAATTTTTTCAGGATTTTCATCGCAATTTTGATTTTTTGGGGGTAGTCATGAATTAAGGTCCTTTCGGCTCTAGGACGCATATTTAAGGAGTTATGGCCAAAATAAGTTTTTCATATAAAAATTTCAATTTTTTCAGGATTTTCATCGAAATTTTGATTTTTTGGGGGTGGTCACGAATTAAGGTCCTTTTGGCTCTAGGACGCATATTTAAGGAGTTATGGCCAAAATAAGTTTTTCATATAAAAATTTCAATTTTTTCAGGATTTTCATCGAAATTTTGATTTTTTGGGGGTGGTCACGAATTAAGGTCCTTTTGGCTCTAGGACGCATATTTAAGGAGTTATGGCCAAAATAAGTTTTTCATATAAAAATTTCAATTTTTTAAGGATTTTCATCGAAATTTTGATTTTTTGGGGGTGGTCACGAATTAAGGTCCTTTTGGCTCTAGGACGCATATTTAAGGAGTTATGGCCAAAATAAGTTTTTCATATAAAAATTTCATTTTTTTAAGGATTTTCATCGAAATTTTGATTTTTTGGGGGTGGTCACGAATTAAGGTCTTTTTGGCTCTAGGACGCATATTTAAGGAGTTATGGCCAAAATAAGTTTTTCATATAAAAATTTCATTTTTTTAAGGATTTTCATCGAAATTTTGATTTTTTGGGGGTGGTCACGAATTAAGGTCCTTTTGGCTCTAGGACGCATATTTAAGGAGTTATGGCCAAAATAAGTTTTTCATATAAAAATTTCAATTTTTTCAGGATTTTCATCGAAATTTTGATTTTTTGGGGGTGGTCACGAATTAAGGTCCTTTTGGCTCTAGGACGCATATTTAAGGAGTTATGGCCAAAATAAGTTTTTCATATAAAAATTTCAATTTTTTCAGGATTTTCATCGAAATTTTTATTTTTTGGGGGTGGTCACGAATTAAGGTCCTTTTGGCTCTAGGACGCATATTTAAGGAGTTATGGCCAAAATAAGTTTTTCATATAAAAATTTCAATTTTTTCAGGATTTTCATCGAAATTTTTATTGTTTGGGGGTGGCCACGAATTAAGGTCCTTTTGGCTCTAGGACGCATATTTAAGGAGTTATGGCCAAAATAAGTTTTTCATATAAAAATTTCAATTTTTTAAGGATTTTCATCGAAATTTTAATTTTTTGGGGGTGGTCACGAATTAAGGTCCTTTTGGCTCTAGGACGCATATTTAAGGAGTTATGGCCAAAATAAGTTTTTCATATAAAAATTTCAATTTTTTAAGGATTTTCATCGAAATTTTGATTTTTGGGGGGTGGTCACGAATTAAGGTCCTTTTGGCTCTAGGACGCATATTTAAGGAGTTATGGCCAAAATAAGTTTTTCATATAAAAATTTCAATTTTTTCAGGATTTTCATCGAAATTTTGATTTTTTGGGGGTGGTCACGAATTAAGGTCCTTTTGGCTCTAGGACGCATATTTAAGGAGTTATGGCCAAAATAAGTTTTTCATATAAAAATTTCAATTTTTTCAAGATTTTCATCGAAATTTTGATTTTTTGGGGGTAGTCACGAATTAAGGTCCTTTTGGCTCTACGACGCATATTTAAGGAGTTATGGCCAAAATAAGTTTTTCATATAAAAATTTCAATTTTTTCAGGATTTTCATCGATTTTTTTTTTTTTTGGGGTGGTCACGAATTAAGGTCCTTTTGGCTCTAGGACGCATATTTAAGGAGTTATGGCCAAAATAAGTTTTTCATATAAAAATTTCAATTTTTTAAGGATTTTCATCGAAATTTTGATTTTTTGGGGGTGGTCACGAATTAAGGTCCTTTTGGCTCTAGGACGCATATTTAAAGAGTTATGGCCAAAATAAGTTTTTCATATAAAAATTTAAATTTTTTAAGGATTTTCATCGAAATTTTGATTTTTTGGGGGTGGTCACGAATTAAGGTCCTTTTGGCTCTAGGACGCATATTTAAGGAGTTATGGCCAAAATAAGTTTTTCATATAAAAATTTCAATTTTTTCAGGATTTTCATCGAAATTTTGATTTTTTGGGGGTGGTCACGAATTAAGGTCCTTTTGGCTCTAGGACGCATATTTAAGGAGTTATGGCCAAAATAAGTTTTTCATATAAAAATTTAAATTTTTTAAGGATTTTCATCGAAATTTTGATTTTTTGGGGGTGGTCACGAATTAAGGTCCTCTTGGCTCTAGGACGCATATTTAAGGAGTTATGGCCAAAATAAGTTTTTCATATAAAAATTTCAATTTTTTCAGGATTTTCATCGAAATTTTGATTTTTTGGGGGTGGTCACGAATTAAGGTCCTTTCGGCTCTAGGACGCATATTTAAGGAGTTATGGCCAAAATAAGTTTTTCATATAAAAATTTCAATTTTTTCAGGATTTTCATCGCAATTTTGATTTTTTGGGGGTAGTCATGAATTAAGGTCCTTTCGGCTCTAGGACGCATATTTAAGGAGTTATGGCCAAAATAAGTTTTTCATATAAAAATTTCAATTTTTTCAGGATTTTCATCGAAATTTTGATTTTTTGGGGGTGGTCACGAATTAAGGTCCTTTTGGCTCTAGGACGCATATTTAAGGAGTTATGGCCAAAATAAGTTTTTCATATAAAAATTTCAATTTTTTCAGGATTTTCAGCGAAATTTTGATTTTTTGGGGGTGGTCACGAATTAAGGTCCTTTTGGCTCTAGGACGCATATTTAAGGAGTTATGGCCAAAATAAGTTTTTCATATAAAAATTTCAATTTTTTCAGGATTTTCATCGAAATTTTGATTTTTTGGGGGTGGTCACGAATTAAGGTCCTTTTGGCTCTAGGACGCATATTTAAGGAGTTATGGCCAAAATAAGTTTTTCATATAAAAATTTAAATTTTTTAAGGATTTTCATCGAAATTTTGATTTTTTGGGGGTGGTCACGAATTAAGGTCCTCTTGGCTCTAGGACGCATATTTAAGGAGTTATGGCCAAAATAACTTTTTCATATAAAAATTTCAATTTTTTCAGGATTTTCATCGAAAGTTTGATTTTTTGGGGGTGGTCACGAATTAAGGTCCTTTCGGCTCTAGGACGCATATTTAAGGAGTTATGGCCAAAATAAGTTTTTCATATAAAAATTTCAATTTTTTCAGGATTTTCATCGCAATTTTGATTTTTTGGGGGTAGTCATGAATTAAGGTCCTTTCGGCTCTAGGACGCATATTTAAGGAGTTATGGCCAAAATAAGTTTTTCATATAAAAATTTCAATTTTTTCAGGATTTTCATCGAAATTTTGATTTTTTGGGGGTGGTCACGAATTAAGGTCCTTTTGGCTCTAGGACGCATATTTAAGGAGTTATGGCCAAAATAAGTTTTTCATATAAAAATTTCAATTTTTTCAGGATTTTCATCGAAATTTTGATTTTTTGGGGGTGGTCACGAATTAAGGTCCTTTTGGCTCTAGGACGCATATTTAAGGAGTTATGGCCAAAATAAGTTTTTCATATAAAAATTTCAATTTTTTAAGGATTTTCATCGAAATTTTGATTTTTTGGGGGTGGTCACGAATTAAGGTCCTTTTGGCTCTAGGACGCATATTTAAGGAGTTATGGCCAAAATAAGTTTTTCATATAAAAATTTCATTTTTTTAAGGATTTTCATCGAAATTTTGATTTTTTGGGGGTGGTCACGAATTAAGGTCTTTTTGGCTCTAGGACGCATATTTAAGGAGTTATGGCCAAAATAAGTTTTTCATATAAAAATTTCATTTTTTTAAGGATTTTCATCGAAATTTTGATTTTTTGGGGGTGGTCACGAATTAAGGTCCTTTTGGCTCTAGGACGCATATTTAAGGAGTTATGGCCAAAATAAGTTTTTCATATAAAAATTTCAATTTTTTCAGGATTTTCATCGAAATTTTGATTTTTTGGGGGTGGTCACGAATTAAGGTCCTTTTGGCTCTAGGACGCATATTTAAGGAGTTATGGCCAAAATAAGTTTTTCATATAAAAATTTCAATTTTTTCAGGATTTTCATCGAAATTTTTATTTTTTGGGGGTGGTCACGAATTAAGGTCCTTTTGGCTCTAGGACGCATATTTAAGGAGTTATGGCCAAAATAAGTTTTTCATATAAAAATTTCAATTTTTTCAGGAATTTCATCGAAATTTTTATTTTTTTGGGGGTGGTCACGAATTAAGGTCCTTTTGGCTCTAGGACGCATATTTAAGGAGTTATGGCCAAAATAAGTTTTTCATATAAAAATTTCAATTTTTTCAGGATTTTCATCGAAATTTTGATTTTTTGGGGGTGGTCACGAATTAAGGTCCTTTTGGCTCTAGGACGCATATTTAAGGAGTTATGGCCAAAATAAGTTTTTCATATAAAAATTTCAATTTTTTAAGGATTTTCATCGAAATTTTGATTTTTTGGGGGTGGTCACGAATTAAGGTCCTTTTGGCTCTAGGACGCATATTTAAGGAGTTATGGCCAAAATAAGTTTTTCATATAAAAATTTCAATTTTTTCAGGATTTTCATCGAAATTTTGATTTTTTGGGGGTCGTCACGAATTAAGGTCCTTTTGGCTCTAGTACGCATATTTAAGGAGTTATGGCCAAAATAAGTTTTTCATATAAAAATTTCAATTTTTTCAGGATTTTCATCGAAATTTTGATTTTTTGGGGGTGGTCACGAATTAAGGTTCTTTCGGCTCTAGGACGCATATTTAAGGAGTTATGGCCAAAATAAGTTTTTCATATAAAAATTTCAATTTTTTCAGGATTTTCATCGAAATTTTGATTTTTTGGGGGTGGTCATGAATTAAGGTCCTTTCGGCTCTAGGACGCATATTTAAGGAGTTATGGCCAAAATAAGTTTTTCATATAAAAATTTTTTCATATAAAAATAAAAAAAATAAGGAGTTATGGCCAAAATAAGTTTTTCATATAAAAATTTAAATTTTTTAAGGATTTTCATCGAAATTTTGATTTTTTGGGGGTGGTCACGAATTAAGGTCCTCTTGGCTCTAGGACGCATATTTAAGGAGTTATGGCCAAAATAAGTTTTTCATATAAAAATTTCAATTTTTTCAGGATTTTCATCGAAATTTTGATTTTTTGGGGGTGGTCACGAATTAAGGTCCTTTCGGCTCTAGGACGCATATTTAAGGAGTTATGGCCAAAATAAGTTTTTCATATAAAAATTTCAATTTTTTCAGGATTTTCATCGCAATTTTGATTTTTTGGGGGTAGTCATGAATTAAGGTCCTTTCGGCTCTAGGACGCATATTTAAGGAGTTATGGCCAAAATAAGTTTTTCATATAAAAATTTCAATTTTTTCAGGATTTTCATCGAAATTTTGATTTTTTGGGGGTGGTCACGAATTAAGGTCCTTTTGGCTCTAGGACGCATATTTAAGGAGTTATGGCCAAAATAAGTTTTTCATATAAAAATTTCAATTTTTTCAGGATTTTCAGCGAAATTTTGATTTTTTGGGGGTGGTCACGAATTAAGGTCCTTTTGGCTCTAGGACGCATATTTAAGGAGTTATGGCCAAAATAAGTTTTTCATATAAAAATTTCAATTTTTTCAGGATTTTCATCGAAATTTTGATTTTTTGGGGGTGGTCACGAATTAAGGTCCTTTTGGCTCTAGGACGCATATTTAAGGAGTTATGGCCAAAATAAGTTTTTCATATAAAAATTTAAATTTTTTAAGGATTTTCATCGAAATTTTGATTTTTTGGGGGTGGTCACGAATTAAGGTCCTCTTGGCTCTAGGACGCATATTTAAGGAGTTATGGCCAAAATAAGTTTTTCATATAAAAATTTCAATTTTTTCAGGATTTTCATCGAAAGTTTGATTTTTTGGGGGTGGTCACGAATTAAGGTCCTTTCGGCTCTAGGACGCATATTTAAGGAGTTATGGCCAAAATAAGTTTTTCATATAAAAATTTCAATTTTTTCAGGATTTTCATCGCAATTTTGATTTTTTGGGGGTAGTCATGAATTAAGGTCCTTTCGGCTCTAGGACGCATATTTAAGGAGTTATGGCCAAAATAAGTTTTTCATATAAAAATTTCAATTTTTTCAGGATTTTCATCGAAATTTTGATTTTTTGGGGGTGGTCACGAATTAAGGTCCTTTTGGCTCTAGGACGCATATTTAAGGAGTTATGGCCAAAATAAGTTTTTCATATAAAAATTTCAATTTTTTCAGGATTTTCATCGAAATTTTGATTTTTTGGGGGTGGTCACGAATTAAGGTCCTTTTGGCTCTAGGACGCATATTTAAGGAGTTATGGCCAAAATAAGTTTTTCATATAAAAATTTCAATTTTTTAAGGATTTTCATCGAAATTTTGATTTTTTGGGGGTGGTCACGAATTAAGGTCCTTTTGGCTCTAGGACGCATATTTAAGGAGTTATGGCCAAAATAAGTTTTTCATATAAAAATTTCATTTTTTTAAGGATTTTCATCGAAATTTTGATTTTTTGGGGGTGGTCACGAATTAAGGTCTTTTTGGCTCTAGGACGCATATTTAAGGAGTTATGGCCAAAATAAGTTTTTCATATAAAAATTTCATTTTTTTAAGGATTTTCATCGAAATTTTGATTTTTTGGGGGTGGTCACGAATTAAGGTCCTTTTGGCTCTAGGACGCATATTTAAGGAGTTATGGCCAAAATAAGTTTTTCATATAAAAATTTCAATTTTTTCAGGATTTTCATCGAAATTTTGATTTTTTGGGGGTGGTCACGAATTAAGGTCCTTTTGGCTCTAGGACGCATATTTAAGGAGTTATGGCCAAAATAAGTTTTTCATATAAAAATTTCAATTTTTTCAGGATTTTCATCGAAATTTTTATTTTTTGGGGGTGGTCACGAATTAAGGTCCTTTTGGCTCTAGGACGCATATTTAAGGAGTTATGGCCAAAATAAGTTTTTCATATAAAAATTTCAATTTTTTCAGGAATTTCATCGAAATTTTTATTTTTTTGGGGGTGGTCACGAATTAAGGTCCTTTTGGCTCTAGGACGCATATTTAAGGAGTTATGGCCAAAATAAGTTTTTCATATAAAAATTTCAATTTTTTCAGGATTTTCATCGAAATTTTGATTTTTTGGGGGTGGTCACGAATTAAGGTCCTTTTGGCTCTAGGACGCATATTTAAGGAGTTATGGCCAAAATAAGTTTTTCATATAAAAATTTCAATTTTTTAAGGATTTTCATCGAAATTTTGATTTTTTGGGGGTGGTCACGAATTAAGGTCCTTTTGGCTCTAGGACGCATATTTAAGGAGTTATGGCCAAAATAAGTTTTTCATATAAAAATTTCAATTTTTTCAGGATTTTCATCGAAATTTTGATTTTTTGGGGGTCGTCACGAATTAAGGTCCTTTTGGCTCTAGTACGCATATTTAAGGAGTTATGGCCAAAATAAGTTTTTCATATAAAAATTTCAATTTTTTCAGGATTTTCATCGAAATTTTGATTTTTTGGGGGTGGTCACGAATTAAGGTTCTTTCGGCTCTAGGACGCATATTTAAGGAGTTATGGCCAAAATAAGTTTTTCATATAAAAATTTCAATTTTTTCAGGATTTTCATCGAAATTTTGATTTTTTGGGGGTGGTCATGAATTAAGGTCCTTTCGGCTCTAGGACGCATATTTAAGGAGTTATGGCCAAAATAAGTTTTTCATATAAAAATTTCAATTTTTTCAGGATTTTCATCGAAATTTTGATTTTTTGGGGGTGGTCACGAATTAAGGTCCTTTCGGCTCTAGGACGCATATTTAAGGAGTTATGGCCAAAATAAGTTTTTCATATAAAAATTTCAATTTTTTCAGGATTTTCATCGAAATTTTTATTTTTTGGGGGTGGCCACGAATTAAGGTCCTTTTGGCTCTAGGACGCATATTTAAGGAGTTATGGCCAAAATAAGTTTTTCATATAAAAATTTCAATTTTTTAAGGATTTTCATCGAAATTTTGATTTTTTGGGGGTGGTCACGAATTAAGGTCCTTTTGGCTCTAGGACGCATATTTAAGGAGTTATGGCCAAAATAAGTTTTTCATATAAAAATTTCAATTTTTTAAGGATTTTCATCGAAATTTTGATTTTTGGGGGGTGGTCACGAATTAAGGTCCTTTTGGCTCTAGGACGCATATTTAAGGAGTTATGGCCAAAATAAGTTTTTCATATAAAAATTTCAATTTTTTAAGGATTTTCATCGAAATTTTGATTTTTGGGAGGTGGTCACGAATTAAGGTCCTTTTGGCTCTAGGACGCATATTTAAGGAGTTATGGCCAAAATAAGTTTTTCATATAAAAATTTCAATTTTTTTCAGGATTTTCATCGAAATTTTGATTTTTTTGGGGGTGGTCACGAATTAAGGTCCTTTTGGCTCTAGGACGCATATTTAAGGAGTTATGGCCAAAATAAGTTTTTCATATAAAAATTTCAATTTTTTCAGGATTTTCATCGAAATTTTGATTTTTTTGGGGGTGGTCACGAATTAAGGTCCTTTTGGCTCTAGGACGCATATTTAAGGAGTTATGGCCAAAATAAGTTTTTCATATAAAAATTTCAATTTTTTCAGGATTTTCATCGAAATTTTGATTTTTTGGGGGGTGGTCACGAATTAAGGTCCTTTTGGCTCTAGGACGCATATTTAAGGAGTTATGGCCAAAATAAGTTTTTCATATAAAAATTTCAATTTTTTAAGGATTTTCATCGAAATTTTGATTTTTTGGGGGTGGTCACGAATTAAGGTCCTTTGGCTCTAGGACGCATATTTAAGGAGTTATGGCCAAAATAAGTTTTTCATATAAAAATTTCAATTTTTTAAGGATTTTCATCGAAATTTTTATTTTTTGGGGGTGGTCACGAATTAAGGTCCTTTTGGCTCTAGGACGCATATTTAAGGAGTTATGGCCAAAATAAGTTTTTCATATAAAAATTTCAATTTTTTCAGGAATTTCATCGAAATTTTTATTTTTTGGGGGTGGTCACGAATTAAGGTCCTTTTGGCTCTAGGACGCATATTTAAGGAGTTATGGCCAAAATAAGTTTTTCATATAAAAATTTCATTTTTTTCAGGATTTTCATCGAAATTTTTATTTTTTTGGGGGTGGTCACGAATTAAGGTCCTTTTGGCTCTAGGACGCATATTTAAGGAGTTATGGCCAAAATAAGTTTTTCATATAAAAATTTAAATTTTTTCAGGATTTTCATCGAAATTTTAATTTTTTGGGGGTGGTCACGAATTAAGGTCCTTTTGGCTCTAGGACGCATATTTAAGGAGTTATGGCCAAAATAAGTTTTTCATATAAAAATTTCAATTTTTTCAGGATTTTCATCGAAATTTTGATTTTTTGGGGGTGGTCACGAATTAAGGTCCTTTTGGCTCTAGGACGCATATTTAAGGAGTTATGGCCAAAATAAGTTTTTCATATAAAAATTTCAATTTTTTCAGGATTTTCATCGAAATTTTGATTTTTTGGGGGTGGTCACGAATTAAGGTCCTTTTGGCTCTAGGACGCATATTTAAGGAGTTATGGCCAAAATAAGTTTTTCATATAAAAATTTCAATTTTTTCAGGATTTTCATCGAAATTTTTATTTTTTGGGGGTGGCCACGAATTAAGGTCCTTTTGGCTCTAGGACGCATATTTAAGGAGTTATGGCCAAAATAAGTTTTTCATATAAAAATTTCAATTTTTTAAGGATTTTCATCGAAATTTTAATTTTTTGGGGGTGGTCACGAATTAAGGTCCTTTTGGCTCTAGGACGCATATTTAAGGAGTTATGGCCAAAATAAGTTTTTCATATAAAAATTTCAATTTTTTAAGGATTTTCATCGAAATTTTGATTTTTGGGGGGTGGTCACGAATTAAGGTCCTTTTGGCTCTAGGACGCATATTTAAGGAGTTATGGCCAAAATAAGTTTTTCATATAAAAATTTCAATTTTTTCAGGATTTTCATCGAAATTTTGATTTTTTGGGGGTGGTCACGAATTAAGGTCCTTTTGGCTCTAGGACGCATATTTAAGGAGTTATGGCAAAAATAAGTTTTTCATATAAAAATTTCAATTTTTTCAGGATTTTCATCGAAATTTTGATTTTTTGGGGGTGGTCACGAATTAAGGTCCTTTTGGCTCTAAGACGCATATTTAAGGAGTTATGGCCAAAATAAGTTTTTCATATAAAAATTTCAATTTTTTCAGGATTTTCATCGAAATTTTGATTTTTTGGGGGTGGTCACGAATTAAGGTCCTTTTGGCTCTAGGACGCATATTTAAGGAGTTATGGCCAAAATAAGTTTTTCATATAAAAATTTCAATTTTTTCAGGATTTTCATCGAAATTTTTATTTTTTGGGGGTGGTCACGAATTAAGGTCCTTTTGGCTCTAGGACGCATATTTAAGGAGTTATGGCCAAAATAAGTTTTTCATATAAAAATTTCAATTTTTTCAGGATTTTCATCGAAATTTTTATTTTTTGGGGGTGGCCACGAATTAAGGTCCTTTTGGCTCTAGGACGCATATTTAAGGAGTTATGGCCAAAATAAGTTTTTCATATAAAAATTTCAATTTTTTAAGGATTTTCATCGAAATTTTGATTTTTTGGGGGTGGTCACGAATTAAGGTCCTTTTGGCTCTAGGACGCATATTTAAGGAGTTATGGCCAAAATAAGTTTTTCATATAAAAATTTCAATTTTTTAAGGATTTTCATCGAAATTTTGATTTTTGGGGGGTGGTCACGAATTAAGGTCCTTTTGGCTCTAGGACGCATATTTAAGGAGTTATGGCCAAAATAAGTTTTTCATATAAAAATTTCAATTTTTTAAGGATTTTCATCGAAATTTTGATTTTTGGGGGGTGGTCACGAATTAAGGTCCTTTTGGCTCTAGGACGCATATTTAAGGAGTTATGGCCAAAATAAGTTTTTCATATAAAAATTTCAATTTTTTTCAGGATTTTCATCGAAATTTTGATTTTTTTGGGGGTGGTCACGAATTAAGGTCCTTTTGGCTCTAGGACGCATATTTAAGGAGTTATGGCCAAAATAAGTTTTTCATATAAAAATTTCAATTTTTTCAGGATTTTCATCGAAATTTTTATTTTTTGGGGGTGGTCACGAATTAAGGTCCTTTTGGCTCTAGGACGCATATTTAAGGAGTTATGGCCAAAATAAGTTTTTCATATAAAAATTTCAATTTTTTCAGGATTTTCATCGAAATTTTTATTTTTTGGGGGTGGCCACGAATTAAGGTCCTTTTGGCTCTAGGACGCATATTTAAGGAGTTATGGCCAAAATAAGTTTTTCATATAAAAATTTCAATTTTTTAAGGATTTTCATCGAAATTTTGATTTTTTGGGGGTGGTCACGAATTAAGGTCCTTTTGGCTCTAGGACGCATATTTAAGGAGTTATGGCCAAAATAAGTTTTTCATATAAAAATTTCAATTTTTTAAGGATTTTCATCGAAATTTTGATTTTTGGGGGGTGGTCACGAATTAAGGTCCTTTTGGCTCTAGGACGCATATTTAAGGAGTTATGGCCAAAATAAGTTTTTCATATAAAAATTTCAATTTTTTAAGGATTTTCATCGAAATTTTGATTTTTGGGGGGTGGTCACGAATTAAGGTCCTTTTGGCTCTAGGACGCATATTTAAGGAGTTATGGCCAAAATAAGTTTTTCATATAAAAATTTCAATTTTTTTCAGGATTTTCATCGAAATTTTGATTTTTTTGGGGGTGGTCACGAATTAAGGTCCTTTTGGCTCTAGGACGCATATTTAAGGAGTTATGGCCAAAATAAGTTTTTCATATAAAAATTTCAATTTTTTCAGGATTTTCATCGAAATTTTGATTTTTTTGGGGGTGGTCACGAATTAAGGTCCTTTTGGCTCTAGGACGCATATTTAAGGAGTTATGGCCAAAATAAGTTTTTCATATAAAAATTTCAATTTTTTCATCGAAATTTTGATTTTTTGGGGGGTGGTCACGAATTAAGGTCCTTTTGGCTCTAGGACGCATATTTAAGGAGTTATGGCCAAAATAAGTTTTTCATATAAAAATTTCAATTTTTTTCAGGATTTTCATCGAAATTTTGATTTTTTTGGGGGTGGTCACGAATTAAGGTCCTTTCGGCTCTAGGACGCATATTTAAGGAGTTATGGCCAAAATAAGTTTTTCATATAAAAATTTCAATTTTTTCAGGATTTTCATCGAAATTTTGATTTTTTGGGGGTGGTCATGAATTAAGGTCCTTTCGGCTCTAGGACGCATATTTAAGGAGTTATGGCCAAAATAAGTTTTTCATATAAAAATTTCAATTTTTTCAGGATTTTCATCGAAATTTTGATTTTTTGGGGGTGGTCACGAATTAAGGTCCTTTCGGCTCTAGGACGCATATTTAAGGAGTTATGGCCAAAATAAGTTTTTCATATAAAAATTTCAATTTTTTAAGGATTTTCATCGAAATTTTGATTTTTTGGGGGTGGTCACGAATTAAGGTCCTTTGGCTCTAGGACGCATATTTAAGGAGTTATGGCCAAAATAAGTTTTTCATATAAAAATTTCAATTTTTTAAGGATTTTCATCGAAATTTTTATTTTTTGGGGGTGGTCACGAATTAAGGTCCTTTTGGCTCTAGGACGCATATTTAAGGAGTTATGGCCAAAATTAGTTTTTCATATAAAAATTTCAATTTTTTCAGGAATTTCATCGAAATTTTTATTTTTTGGGGGTGGTCACGAATTAAGGTCCTTTTGGCTCTAGGACGCATATTTAAGGAGTTATGGCCAAAATAAGTTTTTCATATAAAAATTTCAATTTTTTCAGGATTTTCATCGAAATTTTGATTTTTTTGAGGGTGGTCACGAATTAAGGTCCTTTTGGCTCTAGGACGCATATTTAAGGAGTTATGGCCAAAATAAGTTTTTCATATAAAAATTTCAATTTTTTCAGGATTTTCATCGAAATTTTGATTTTTTGGGGGTGGTCACGAATTAAGGTCCTTTTGGCTCTAGGACGCATATTTAAGGAGTTATGGCCAAAATAAGTTTTTCATATAAAAATTTCAATTTTTTCAGGATTTTCATCGAAATTTTGATTTTTTGGGGGTGGTCACGAATTAAGGTCCTTTTGGCTCTAGGACGCATATTTAAGGAGTTATGGCCAAAATAAGTTTTTCATATAAAAATTTCAATTTTTTAAGGATTTTCATCGAAATTTTGATTTTTTGGGGGTGGTCACGAATTAAGGTCCTTTTGGCTCTAGGACGCATATTTAAGGAGTTATGGCCAAAATAAGTTTTTCATATAAAAATTTCAATTTTTTCAGGATTTTCATCGAAATTTTGATTTTTTGGGGGTGGTCACGAATTAAGGTCCTTTTGGCTCTAGGACGCATATTTAAGGAGTTATGGCCAAAATAAGTTTTTCATATAAAAATTTAAATTTTTTAAGGATTTTCATCGAAATTTTGATTTTTTGGGGGTGGTCACGAATTAAGGTCCTCTTGGCTCTAGGACGCATATTTAAGGAGTTATGGCCAAAATAAGTTTTTCATATAAAAATTTCAATTTTTTCAGGATTTTCATCGAAATTTTGATTTTTTGGGGGTGGTCACGAATTAAGGTCCTTTCGGCTCTAGGACGCATATTTAAGGAGTTATGGCCAAAATAAGTTTTTCATATAAAAATTTCAATTTTTTCAGGATTTTCATCGCAATTTTGATTTTTTGGGGGTGGTCATGAATTAAGGTCCTTTCGGCTCTAGGACGCATATTTAAGGAGTTATGGCCAAAATAAGTTTTTCATATAAAAATTTCAATTTTTTCAGGATTTTCATCGAAATTTTGATTTTTTGGGGGTGGTCACGAATTAAGGTCCTTTTGGCTCTAGGACGCATATTTAAGGAGTTATGGCCAAAATAAGTTTTTCATATAAAAATTTCAATTTTTTCAGGATTTTCATCGAAATTTTGATTTTTTGGGGGTGGTCACGAATTAAGGTCCTTTTGGCTCTAGGACGCATATTTAAGGAGTTATGGCCAAAATAAGTTTTTCATATAAAAATTTCAATTTTTTCAGGATTTTCATCGAAATTTTGATTTTTTGGGGGTGGTCACGAATTAAGGTCCTTTCGGCTCTAGGACGCATATTTAAGGAGTTATGGCCAAAATAAGTTTTTCATATAAAAATTTCAATTTTTTCAGGATTTTCATCGAAATTTTGATTTTTTGGGGGTGGTCATGAATTAAGGTCCTTTCGGCTCTAGGACGCATATTTAAGGAGTTATGGCCAAAATAAGTTTTTCATATAATTTTTCAATTTTTTCAGGATTTTCATCGAAATTTTGATTTTTTGGGGGTGGTCACGAATTAAGGTCCTTTCGGCTCTAGGACGCATATTTAAGGAGTTATGGCCAAAATAAGTTTTTCATATAAAAATTTCAATTTTTTCAGGATTTTCATCGAAATTTTGATTTTTTGGGGGTGGTCATGAATTAAGGTCCTTTCGGCTCTAGGACGCATATTTAAGGAGTTATGGCCAAAATAAGTTTTTCATATAAAAATTTCAATTTTTTCAGGATTTTCATCGAAATTTTGATTTTTTTGGGGGTGGTCACGAATTAAGGTCCTTTCGGCTCTAGAACGCATATTTAAGGAGTTATGGCCAAAATAAGTTTTTCATATAAAAATTTAAATTTTTTCAGGATTTTCATCGAAATTTTGATATTTTGGGGGTGGTCATGAATTAAGGTCCTTTCGGCTCTAGGACGCATATTTAAGGAGTTATGGCCAAAATAAGTTTTTCATATAAAAATTTCAATTTTTCAGGATTTTCATCGAAATTTTGATTTTTTGGGGGTGGTCACGAATTAAGGTCCTTTTGGCTCTAGGACGCATATTTAAGGAGTTATGGCCAAAATAAGTTTTTCATATAAAAATTTCAATTTTTTAAGGATTTTCATCGAAATTTTGATTTTTTTGGGGGTGGTCACGAATTAAGGTCCTTTTGGCTCTAGGACGCATATTTAAGGAGTTATGGCCAAAATAAGTTTTTCATATAAAAATTTCAATTTTTTAAGGATTTTCATCGAAATATTGATTTTTTGGGGGTGGTCACGAATTAAGGTCCTTTTGGCTCTAGGACGCATATTTAAGGAGTTATGGCCAAAATAAGTTTTTCATATAAAATTTTCATTTTTTTAAGGATTTTCATCGAAATTTTGATTTTTTGGGGGTGGTCACGAATTAAGGTCCTTTTGGCTCTAGGACGCATATTTAAGGAGTTATGGCCAAAATAAGTTTTTCATATAAAAATTTAATTTTTTTAAGGATTTTCATCGAAATTTTGATTTTTTGAGGGTGGTCACGAATTAAGGTCCTTTTGGCTCTAGGACGCATATTTAAGGAGTTATGGCCAAAATAAGTTTTTCATATAAAAATTTCATTTTTTTAAGGATTTTCATCGAAATTTTGATTTTTTGGGGGTGGTCACGAATTAAGGTCCTTTTGGCTCTAGGACGCATATTTAAGGAGTTATGGCCAAAATAAGTTTTTCATATAAAAATTTCAATTTTTTCAGGATTTTCATCGAAATTTTGATTTTTTTGGGGTGGTCACGAATTAAGGTCCTTTTGGCTCTAGGACGCATATTTAAGGAGTTATGGCCAAAATAAGTTTTTCATATAAAAATTTAAATTTTTTCAGGATTTTCATCGAAATTTTGATTTTTTGGGGGTGGTCACGAATTAAGGTCCTTTTGGCTCTAGGACGCATATTTAAGGAGTTATGGCCAAAATAAGTTTTTCATATAAAAATTTAAATTTTTTAAGGATTTTCATCGAAATTTTGATTTTTTGGGGGTGGTCACGAATTAAGGTCCTTTTGGCTCTAGGACGCATATTTAAGGAGTTATGGCCAAAATAAGTTTTTCATATAAAAATTTCAATTTTTTCAGGATTTTCATCGAAATTTTGATTTTTTGGGGTGGTCACGAATTAAGGTCCTTTTGGCTCTAGGACGCATATTTAAGGAGTTATGGCCAAAATAAGTTTTTCATATAAAAATTTCAATTTTTTCAGGATTTTCATCGAAATTTTGATTTTTTGGGGGGTGGTCACGAATTAAGGTCCTTTTGGCTCTAGGACGCATATTTAAGGAGTTATGGCCAAAATAAGTTTTTCATATAAAAATTTCAATTTTTTCAGGATTTTCGTCGAAATTTTGATTTTTTGGGGGTGGTCACGAATTAAGGTCCTTTTGGCTCTAGGACGCATATTTAAGGAGTTATGGCCAAAATAAGTTTTTCATATAAAAATTTCAATTTTTTCAAGATTTTCATCGAAATTTTGATTTTTTGGGGGTGGTCACGAATTAAGGTCCTTTTGGCTCTAGGACGCATATTTAAGGAGTTATGGCCAAAATAAGTTTTTCATATAAAAATTTCAATTTTTTCAGGATTTTCATCGAAATTTTGATTTTTTGGGGGTGGTCACGAATTAAGGTCCTTTCGGCTCTAGGACGCATATTTAAGGAGTTATGGCCAAAATAAGTTTTTCATATAAAAATTTAAATTTTTTCAGGATTTTCATCGAAATTTTGATTTTTTGGGGGTGGTCATGAATTAAGGTCCTTTCGGCTCTAGGACGCATATTTAAGGAGTTATGGCCAAAATAAGTTTTTCATATAAAAATTTCAATTTTTTCAGGATTTTCATCGAAATTTTGATTTTTTGGGGGTGGTCACGAATTAAGGTCCTTTTGGCTCTAGGACGTGGTCACGAATTAAGGTCCTTTTGGCTCTAGGACGCATATTTAAGGAGTTATGGCCAAAATAAGTTTTTCATATAAAAATTTCATTTTTTTAAGGATTTTCATCGAAATTTTGATTTTTTGGGGGTGGTCACGAATTAAGGTCCTTTTGGCTCTAGGACGCATATTTAAGGAGTTATGGCCAAAATAAGTTTTTCATATAAAAATTTCAATTTTTTCAGGATTTTCATCGAAATTTTGATTTTTTGGGGGTGGTCACGAATTAAGGTCCTTTCGGCTCTAGGACGCATTTTTAAGGAGTTATGGCCAAAATAAGTTTTTCATATAAAAATTTCAATTTTTTCAGGATTTTCATCGAAATTTTGATTTTTTGGGGGTGGTCATGAATTAAGGTCCTTTCGGCTCTAGGACGCATATTTAAGGAGTTATGGCCAAAATAAGTTTTTCATATAAAAATTTCAATTTTTTCAGGATTTTCATCGAAATTTTAATTTTTTTGGGGGTGGTCACGAATTAAGGTCCTTTTGGCTCTAGGACGCATATTTAAGGAGTTATGGCCAAAATAAGTTTTTCATATAAAAATTTCAATTTTTTCAGGATTTTCATCGAAATTTTGATTTTTTGGGGGTGGTCACGAATTAAGGTCCTTTTGGCTCTAGGACGCATATTTAAGGAGTTATGGCCAAAATAAGTTTTTCATATAAAAATTTCAATTTTTTAAGGATTTTCATCGAAATTTTGATTTTTTTGGGGGTGGTCACGAATTAAGGTCCTTTTGGCTCTAGGACGCATATTTAAGGAGTTATGGCCAAAATAAGTTTTTCATATAAAAATTTCAATTTTTTAAGGATTTTCATCGAAATTTTGATTTTTTGGGGGTGGTCACGAATTAAGGTCCTTTTGGCTCTAGGACGCATATTTAAGGAGTTATGGCCAAAATAAGTTTTTCATATAAAAATTTCATTTTTTTAAGGATTTTCATCGAAATTTTGATTTTTTGGGGGTGGTCACGAATTAAGGTCCTTTTGGCTCTAGGACGCATATTTAAGGAGTTATGGCCAAAATAAGTTTTTCATATAAAAATTTAAATTTTTTAAGGATTTTCATCGAAATTTTGATTTTTTGGGGGTGGTCACGAATTAAGGTCCTTTTGGCTCTAGGACGCATATTTAAGGAGTTATGGCCAAAATAAGTTTTTCATATAAAAATTTCAATTTTTTCAGGATTTTCATCGAAATTTTTATTTTTTGGGGGTGGTCACGAATTAAGGTCCTTTTGGCTCTAGGACGCATATTTAAGGAGTTATGGTCAAAATAAGTTTTTCATATAAAAATTTCAATTTTTTCAAGATTTTCATCGAAATTTTGATTTTTTGGGGGTAGTCACGAATTAAGGTCCTTTTGGCTCTACGACGCATATTTAAGGAGTTATGGCCAAAATAAGTTTTTCATATAAAAATTTCAATTTTTTAAGGATTTTCATCGAAATTTTGATTTTTTGGGGGTGGTCACGAATTAAGGTCCTTTTGGCTCTAGGACGCATATTTAAGGAGTTATGGCCAAAATAAGTTTTTCATATAAAAATTTCAATTTTTTCAGGATTTTCATCGAAATTTTGATTTTTTGGGGGTGGTCACGAATTAAGGTCCTTTTGGCTCTAGGACGCATATTTAAGGAGTTATGGCCAAAATAAGTTTTTCATATAAAAATTTCAATTTTTTAAGGATTTTCATCGAAATTTTGATTTTTTGGGGGTGGTCACGAATTAAGGTCCTTTTGGCTCTAGGACGCATATTTAAGGAGCTATGGCCAAAATAAGTTTTTCATATAAAAATTTCAATTTTTTCAGGATTTTCATCGAAATTTTTTTTTTTTGGGGTGGTCACGAATTAAGGTCCTTTTGTCTCTAGGACGCATATTTAAGGAGTTATGGCCAAAATAAGTTTTTCATATAAAAATTTCAATTTTTTCAGGATTTTCATCGAAATTTTGATTTTTTGGGGGTGGTCACGAATTAAGGTCCTTTTGGCTCTAGGACGCATATTTAAGGAGTTATGGCCAAAATAAGTTTTTCATATAAAAATTTCAATTTTTTAAGGATTTTCATCGAAATTTTGATTTTTGGGGGGTGGTCACGAATTAAGGTCCTTTTGGCTCTACGACGCATATTTAAGGAGTTATGGCCAAAATAAGTTTTTCATATAAAAATTTCAATTTTTTCAGGATTTTCATCGAAATTTTGATTTTTTGGGGGTGGTCACGAATTAAGGACCTTTTGGCTCTAGGACGCATATTTAAGGAGTTATGGCCAAAATAAGTTTTTCATATAAAAATTTCAATTTTTTAAGGATTTTCATCGAAATTTTGATTTTTTGGGGGTGGTCACGAATTAAGGTCCTTTTGGCTCTAGGACGCATATTTAAGGAGTTATGGCCAAAATAAGTTTTTCATATAAAAATTTAAATTTTTTAAGGATTTTCATCGAAATTTTGATTTTTTGGGGGTGGTCACGAATTAAGGTCCTTTCGGCTCTAGGACGCATATTTAAGGAGTTATGGCCAAAATAAGTTTTTCATATAAAAATTTCAATTTTTTCAGGATTTTCATCGAAATTTTGATTTTTTGGGGGTGGTCATGAATTAAGGTCCTTTCGGCTCTAGGACGCATATTTAAGGAGTTATGGCCAAAATAAGTTTTTCATATAAAAATTTCAATTTTTTCAGGATTTTCATCGAAATTTTGATTTTTTGGGGGTGGTCACGAATTAAGGTCCTTTTGGCTCTAGGACGCATATTTAAGGAGTTATGGCCAAAATAAGTTTTTCATATAAAAATTTCAATTTTTTCAGGATTTTCATCGAAATTTTGATTTTTTGGGGGTGGTCACGAATTAAGGTCCTTTTGGCTCTAGGACGCATATTTAAGGAGTTATGGCCAAAATAAGTTTTTCATATAAAAATTTCAATTTTTTAAGGATTTTCATCGAAATTTTGATTTTTTTGGGGGTGGTCACGAATTAAGGTCCTTTTGGCTCTAGGACGCATATTTAAGGAGTTATGGCCAAAATAAGTTTTTCATATAAAAATTTCAATTTTTTAAGGATTTTCATCGAAATTTTGATTTTTTGGGGGTGGTCACGAATTAAGGTCCTTTTGGCTCTAGGACGCATATTTAAGGAGTTATGGCCAAAATAAGTTTTTCATATAAAAATTTCATTTTTTTAAGGATTTTCATCGAAATTTTGATTTTTTGGGGGTGGTCACGAATTAAGGTCCTTTTGGCTCTAGGACGCATATTTAAGGAGTTATGGCCAAAATAAGTTTTTCATATAAAAATTTCAATTTTTTCAGGATTTTCATCGAAATTTTTATTTTTTGGGGGTGGTCACGAATTAAGGTCCTTTTGGCTCTAGGACGCATATTTAAGGAGTTATGGCCAAAATAAGTTTTTCATATAAAAATTTCAATTTTTTCAAGATTTTCATCGAAATTTTGATTTTTTGGGGGTAGTCACGAATTAAGGTCCTTTTGGCTCTACGACGCATATTTAAGGAGTTATGGCCAAAATAAGTTTTTCATATAAAAATTTCAATTTTTTAAGGATTTTCATCGAAATTTTGATTTTTTGGGGGTGGTCACGAATTAAGGTCCTTTTGGCTCTAGAACGCATATTTAAGGAGTTATGGCCAAAATAAGTTTTTCATATAAAAATTTCAATTTTTTCAGGATTTTCATCGAAATTTTGATTTTTTGGGGGTGGTCACGAATTAAGGTCCTTTTGGCTCTAGGACGCATATTTAAGGAGTTATGGCCAAAATAAGTTTTTCATATAAAAATTTCAATTTTTTCGGGATTTTCATCGAAATTTTGATTTTTTGGGGGTGGTCACGAATTAAGGTCCTTTTGGCTCTAGGACGCATATTTAAGGAGTTATGGCCAAAATAAGTTTTTCATATAAAAATTTCAATTTTTTAAGGATTTTCATCGAAATTTTGATTTTTTGGGGGTGGTCACGAATTAAGGTCCTTTTGGCTCTAGGACGCATATTTAAGGAGTTATTGCCAAAATAAGTTTTTCATATAAAAATTTCAATTTTTTCAGGATTTTCATCGAAATTTTTATTTTTTGTGGGTGGTCACGAATTAAGGTCCTTTTGGCTCTAGGACGCATATTTAAGGAGTTATGGCCAAAATAAGTTTTTCATATAAAAATTTCAATTTTTTCAGGATTTTAATCGAAATTTTGATTTTTTGGGGGTGGTCACGAATTAAGGTCCTTTTGGCTCTAGGACGCATATTTAAGGAGTTATGGCCAAAATAAGTTTTTCATATAAAAATTTCAATTTTTTCAGGATTTTCATCGAAATTTTGATTTTTTGGGGGTGGTCACGAATTAAGGTCCTTTTGGCTCTAGGACGCATATTTAAGGAGTTATGGCCAAAATAAGTTTTTCATATAAAAATTTCAATTTTTTAAGGATTTTCATCGAAATTTTGATTTGTTGGGGGTGGTCACGAATTAAGGTCCTTTTGGCTCTAGGACGCATATTTAAGGAGCTATGGCCAAAATAAGTTTTTCATATAAAAATTTCAATTTTTTCAGGATTTTCATCGAAATTTTTTTTTTTTTGGGGGTGGTCACGAATTAAGGTCCTTTTGTCTCTAGGACGCATATTTAAGGAGTTATGGCCAAAATAAGTTTTTCATATAAAAATTTCAATTTTTTCAGGATTTTCATCGAAATTTTGATTTTTTGGGGGTGGTCACGAATTAAGGTCCTTTTGGCTCTAGGACGCATATTTAAGGAGTTATGGCCAAAATAAGTTTTTCATATAAAAATTTCAATTTTTTAAGGATTTTCATCGAAATATTGATTTTTGGGGGGTGGTCACGAATTAAGGTCCTTTTGGCTCTAGGACGCATATTTAAGGAGTTATGGCCAAAATAAGTTTTTCATATAAAAATTTCAATTTTTTCAGGATTTTCATCGAAATTTTGATTTTTTGGGGGTGGTCACGAATTAAGGACCTTTTGGCTCTAGGACGCATATTTAAGGAGTTATGGCCAAAATAAGTTTTTCATATAAAAATTTAAATTTTTTAAGGATTTTCATCGAAATTTTGATTTTTTGGGGGTGGTCACGAATTAAGGTCCTTTCGGCTCTAGGACGCATATTTAAGGAGTTATGGCCAAAATAAGTTTTTCATATAAAAATTTCAATTTTTTCAGGATTTTCATCGAAATTTTGATTTTTTGGGGGTGGTCATGAATTAAGGTCCTTTCGGCTCTAGGACGCATATTTAAGGAGTTATGGCCAAAATAAGTTTTTCATATAAAAATTTCAATTTTTTCAGGATTTTCATCGAAATTTTGATTTTTTGGGGGTGGTCACGAATTAAGGTCCTTTTGGCTCTAGGACGCATATTTAAGGAGTTATGGCCAAAATAAGTTTTTCATATAAAAATTTCAATTTTTTCAGGATTTTCATCGAAATTTTGATTTTTTGGGGGTGGTCACGAATTAAGGTCCTTTTGGCTCTAGGACGCATATTTAAGGAGTTATGGCCAAAATAAGTTTTTCATATAAAAATTTCAATTTTTTAAGGATTTTCATCGAAATTTTGATTTTTTTGGGGGTGGTCACGAATTAAGGTCCTTTTGGCTCTAGGACGCATATTTAAGGAGTTATGGCCAAAATAAGTTTTTCATATAAAAATTTCAATTTTTTAAGGATTTTCATCGAAATTTTGATTTTTTGGGGGTGGTCACGAATTAAGGTCCTTTTGGCTCTAGGACGCATATTTAAGGAGTTATGGCCAAAATAAGTTTTTCATATAAAAATTTCATTTTTTTAAGGATTTTCATCGAAATTTTGATTTTTTGGGGGTGGTCACGAATTAAGGTCCTTTTGGCTCTAGGACGCATATTTAAGGAGTTATGGCCAAAATAAGTTTTTCATATAAAAATTTCAATTTTTTCAGGATTTTCATCGAAATTTTTATTTTTTGGGGGTGGTCACGAATTAAGGTCCTTTTGGCTCTAGGACGCATATTTAAGGAGTTATGGCCAAAATAAGTTTTTCATATAAAAATTTCAATTTTTTCAAGATTTTCATCGAAATTTTGATTTTTTGGGGGTAGTCACGAATTAAGGTCCTTTTGGCTCTACGACGCATATTTAAGGAGTTATGGCCAAAATAAGTTTTTCATATAAAAATTTCAATTTTTTAAGGATTTTCATCGAAATTTTGATTTTTTGGGGGTGGTCACGAATTAAGGTCCTTTTGGCTCTAGAACGCATATTTAAGGAGTTATGGCCAAAATAAGTTTTTCATATAAAAATTTCAATTTTTTCAGGATTTTCATCGAAATTTTGATTTTTTGGGGGTGGTCACGAATTAAGGTCCTTTTGGCTCTAGGACGCATATTTAAGGAGTTATGGCCAAAATAAGTTTTTCATATAAAAATTTCAATTTTTTCGGGATTTTCATCGAAATTTTGATTTTTTGGGGGTGGTCACGAATTAAGGTCCTTTTGGCTCTAGGACGCATATTTAAGGAGTTATGGCCAAAATAAGTTTTTCATATAAAAATTTCAATTTTTTAAGGATTTTCATCGAAATTTTGATTTTTTGGGGGTGGTCACGAATTAAGGTCCTTTTGGCTCTAGGACGCATATTTAAGGAGTTATTGCCAAAATAAGTTTTTCATATAAAAATTTCAATTTTTTCAGGATTTTCATCGAAATTTTTATTTTTTGTGGGTGGTCACGAATTAAGGTCCTTTTGGCTCTAGGACGCATATTTAAGGAGTTATGGCCAAAATAAGTTTTTCATATAAAAATTTCAATTTTTTCAGGATTTTAATCGAAATTTTGATTTTTTGGGGGTGGTCACGAATTAAGGTCCTTTTGGCTCTAGGACGCATATTTAAGGAGTTATGGCCAAAATAAGTTTTTCATATAAAAATTTCAATTTTTTCAGGATTTTCATCGAAATTTTGATTTTTTGGGGGTGGTCACGAATTAAGGTCCTTTTGGCTCTAGGACGCATATTTAAGGAGTTATGGCCAAAATAAGTTTTTCATATAAAAATTTCAATTTTTTAAGGATTTTCATCGAAATTTTGATTTGTTGGGGGTGGTCACGAATTAAGGTCCTTTTGGCTCTAGGACGCATATTTAAGGAGCTATGGCCAAAATAAGTTTTTCATATAAAAATTTCAATTTTTTCAGGATTTTCATCGAAATTTTTTTTTTTTTGGGGGTGGTCACGAATTAAGGTCCTTTTGTCTCTAGGACGCATATTTAAGGAGTTATGGCCAAAATAAGTTTTTCATATAAAAATTTCAATTTTTTCAGGATTTTCATCGAAATTTTGATTTTTTGGGGGTGGTCACGAATTAAGGTCCTTTTGGCTCTAGGACGCATATTTAAGGAGTTATGGCCAAAATAAGTTTTTCATATAAAAATTTCAATTTTTTAAGGATTTTCATCGAAATATTGATTTTTGGGGGGTGGTCACGAATTAAGGTCCTTTTGGCTCTAGGACGCATATTTAAGGAGTTATGGCCAAAATAAGTTTTTCATATAAAAATTTCAATTTTTTCAGGATTTTCATCGAAATTTTGATTTTTTGGGGGTGGTCACGAATTAAGGACCTTTTGGCTCTAGGACGCATATTTAAGGAGTTATGGCCAAAATAAGTTTTTCATATAAAAATTTCAATTTTTTAAGGATTTTCATCGAAATTTTGATTTTTTGGGGGTGGTCACGAATTAAGGTCCTTTTGGCTCTAGGACGCATATTTAAGGAGTTATGGCCAAAATAAGTTTTTCATATAAAAATTTAAATTTTTTAAGGATTTTCATCGAAATTTTGATTTTTTGGGGGTGGTCACGAATTAAGGTCCTTTTGGCTCTAGGACGCATATTTAAGGAGTTATGGCCAAAATAAGTTTTTCATATAAAAATTTCAATTTTTTCAGGATTTTCATCGAAATTTTGATTTTTTGGGGGTGGTCACGAATTAAGGTCCTTTTGGCTCTAGGACGCATATTTAAGGAGTTATGGCCAAAATAAGTTTTTCATATAAAAATTTAAATTTTTTAAGGATTTTCATCGAAATTTTGATTTTTTGGGGGTGGTCACGAATTAAGGTCCTCTTGGCTCTAGGACGCATATTTAAGGAGTTATGGCCAAAATAAGTTTTTCATATAAAAATTTCAATTTTTTCAGGATTTTCATCGAAATTTTGATTTTTTGGGGGTGGTCACGAATTAAGGTCCTTTCGGCTCTAGGACGCATATTTAAGGAGTTATGGCCAAAATAAGTTTTTCATATAAAAATTTCAATTTTTTCAGGATTTTCATCGAAATTTTGATTTTTTGGGGGTGGTCATGAATTAAGGTCCTTTCGGCTCTAGGACGCATATTTAAGGAGTTATGGCCAAAATAAGTTTTTCATATAAAAATTTCATTTTTTTAAGGATTTTCATCGAAATTTTGATTTTTTGGGGGTGGTCACGAATTAAGGTCCTTTTGGCTCTAGGACGCATATTTAAGGAGTTATGGCCAAAATAAGTTTTTCATATAAAAATTTCAATTTTTTCAGGATTTTCATCGAAATTTTGATTTTTTGGGGGTGGTCACGAATTAAGGTCCTTTTGGCTCTAGGACGCATATTTAAGGAGTTATGGCCAAAATAAGTTTTTCATATAAAAATTTCAATTTTTTAAGGATTTTCATCGAAATTTTGATTTTGAAAAAATTGAATTTCAGGATTTTCATCGAAATTTTGATTTTTTGGGGGTGGTCACGAATTAAGGTCCTTTTGGCTCTAGGACGCATATTTAAGGAGTTATGGCCAAAATAAGTTTTTCATATAAAAATTTCAATTTTTTCAGGATTTTCATCGAAATTTTGATTTTTTGGGGGTGGTCACGAATTAAGGTCCTTTTGGCTCTAGGACGCATATTTAAGGAGTTATGGCCAAAATAAGTTTTTCATATAAAAATTTCAATTTTTTAAGGATTTTCATCGAAATTTTGATTTTTTGGGGGTGGTCACGAATTAAGGTCCTTTTGGCTCTAGGACGCATATTTAAGGAGTTATGGCCAAAATAAGTTTTTCATATAAAAATTTCATTTTTTTAAGGATTTTCATCGAAATTTTGATTTTTTGGGGGTGGTCACGAATTAAGGTCTTTTTGGCTCTAGGACGCATATTTAAGGAGTTATGGCCAAAATAAGTTTTTCATATAAAAATTTCATTTTTTTAAAGATTTTCATCGAAATTTTGATTTTTTGGGGGTGGTCACGAATTAAGGTCCTTTTGGCTCTAGGACGCATATTTAAGGAGTTATGGCCAAAATAAGTTTTTCATATAAAAATTTCAATTTTTTCAGGATTTTCATCGAAATTTTGATTTTTTGGGGGTGGTCACAAATTAAGGTCCTTTTGGCTCTAGGACGCATATTTAAGGAGTTATGGCCAAAATAAGTTTTTCATATAAAAATTTCAATTTTTTCAGGATTTTCATCGAAATTTTGATTTTTTGGGGGTGGTCACAAATTAAGGTCCTTTTGGCTCTAGGACGCATATTTAAGGAGTTATGGCCAAAATAAGTTTTTCATATAAAAATTTCAATTTTTTCAGGATTTTCATCGAAATTTTTATTTTTTGGGGGTGGTCACGAATTAGGTCCTTTTGGCTCTAGGACGCATATTTAAGGAGTTATGGCCAAAATAAGTTTTTCATATAAAAATTTCAATTTTTTCAGGATTTTCATCGAAATTTTTATTTTTTTGGGGGTGGTCACGAATTAAGGTCCTTTTGGCTCTAGGACGCATATTTAAGGAGTTATGGCCAAAATAAGTTTTTCATATAAAAATTTCAATTTTTTCAGGATTTTCATCGAAATTTTGATTTTTTGGGGGTGGTCACGAATTAAGGTCCTTTTGGCTCTAGGACGCATATTTAAGGAGTTATGGCAAAAATAAGTTTTTCATATAAAAATTTCAATTTTTTCAGGATTTTCATCGAAATTTTGATTTTTTGGGGGTGGTCACGAATTAAGGTCCTTTTGGCTCTAGGACGCATATTTAAGGAGTTATGGCCAAAATAAGTTTTTCATATAAAAATTTCAATTTTTTCAGGATTTTCATCGAAATTTTGATTTTTTGGGGGTGGTCACGAATTAAGGTCCTTTTGGCTCTAGGACGCATATTTAAGGAGTTATGGCCAAAATAAGTTTTTCATATAAAAATTTCAATTTTTTCAGGATTTTCATCGAAATTTTGATTTTTTGGGGGTGGTCACGAATTAAGGTCCTTTCGGCTCTAGGACGCATATTTAAGGAGTTATGGCCAAAATAAGTTTTTCATATAAAAATTTCAATTTTTTCAAGATTTTCATCGAAATTTTGATTTTTTGGGGGTAGTCACGAATTAAGGTCCTTTTGGCTCTACGACGCATATTTAAGGAGTTATGGCCAAAATAAGTTTTTCATATAAAAATTTCAATTTTTTAAGGATTTTCATCGAAATTTTGATTTTTTGGGGGTGGTCACGAATTAAGGTCCTTTTGGCTCTAGAACGCATATTTAAGGAGTTATGGCCAAAATAAGTTTTTCATATAAAAATTTCAATTTTTTCAGGATTTTCATCGAAATTTTGATTTTTTGGGGGTGGTCACGAATTAAGGTCCTTTTGGCTCTAGGACGCATATTTAAGGAGTTATGGCCAAAATAAGTTTTTCATATAAAAATTTCAATTTTTTCGGGATTTTCATCGAAATTTTGATTTTTTGGGGGTGGTCATGAATTAAGGTCCTTTCGGCTCTAGGACGCATATTTAAGGAGTTATGGCCAAAATAAGTTTTTCATATAAAAATTTCAATTTTTTCAGGATTTTCATCGAAATTTTGATTTTTTGGGGGTGGTCACGAATTAAGGTCCTTTTGGCTCTAGGACGCATATTTAAGGAGTTATGGCCAAAATAAGTTTTTCATATAAAAATTTCAATTTTTTAAGGATTTTCATCGAAATTTTGATTTTCTTGGGGGTGGTCACGAATTAAGGTCCTTTTGGCTCTAGGACGCATATTTAAGGAGTTATGGCCAAAATAAGTTTTTCATATAAAAATTTCAATTTTTTAAGGATTTTCATCGAAATTTTGATTTTTTGGGGGTGGTCACGAATTAAGGTCCTTTTGGCTCTAGGACGCATATTTAAGGAGTTATGGCCAAAATAAGTTTTTCATATAAAAATTTCATTTTTTTAAGGATTTTCATCGAAATTTTGATTTTTTGGGGGTGGTCACGAATTAAGGTCCTTTTGGCTCTAGGACGCATATTTAAGGAGTTATGGCCAAAATAAGTTTTTCATATAAAAATTTCATTTTTTTAAGGATTTTCATCGAAATTTTGATTTTTTGGGGGTGGTCACGAATTAAGGTCCTTTTGGCTCTAGGACGCATATTTAAGGAGTTATGGCCAAAATAAGTTTTTCATATAAAAATTTCATTTTTTTAAGGATTTTCATCGAAATTTTGATTTTTTGGGGGTGGTCACGAATTAAGGTCCTTTTGGCTCTAGGACGCATATTTAAGGAGTTATGGCCAAAATAAGTTTTTCATATAAAAATTTGAATTTTTTCAGGATTTTCATCGAAATTTTGATTTTTTGGGGGTGGTCACGAATTAAGGTCCTTTTGGCTCTAGGACGCATATTTAAGGAGTTATGGCCAAAATAAGTTTTTCATATAAAAATTTAAATTTTTTCAGGATTTTCATCGAAATTTTGATTTTTTGGGGTGGTCACGAATTAAGGTCCTTTTGGCTCTAGGACGCATATTTAAGGAGTTATGGCCAAAATAAGTTTTTCATATAAAAATTTAAATTTTTTAAGGATTTTCATCGAAATTTTGATTTTTTGGGGGTGGTCACGAATTAAGGTTCGTTTGGCTCTAGGACGCATATTTAAGGAGTTATGGCCAAAATAAGTTTTTCATATAAAAATTTCAATTTTTTCAGGATTTTCATCGAAATTTTGATTTTTTGGGGGTGGTCACGAATTAAGGTCCTTTTGGCTCTAGGACGCATATTTAAGGAGTTATGGCCAAAATAAGTTTTTCATATAAAAATTTCAATTTTTTCAGGATTTTCATCGAAATTTTGATTTTTTGGGGGTGGTCACGAATTAAGGTCCTTTTGGCTCTAGGACGCATATTTAAGGAGTTATGGCCAAAATAAGTTTTTCATATAAAAATTTCAATTTTTTCAGGATTTTCATCGAAATTTTGATTTTTTGGGGGTGGTCACGAATTAAGGTCCTTTTGGCTCTAGGACGCATATTTAAGGAGTTATGGCCAAAATAAGTTTTTCATATAAAAATTTCAATTTTTTCAAGATTTTCATCGAAATTTTGATTTTTTGGGGGTGGTCACGAATTAAGGTCCTTTTGGCTCTAGGACGCATATTTAAGGAGTTATGGCCAAAATAAGTTTTTCATATAAAAATTTCAATTTTTTCAGGATTTTCATCGAAATTTTGATTTTTTGGGGGTGGTCACGAATTAAGGTCCTTTCGGCTCTAGGACGCATATTTAAGGAGTTATGGCCAAAATAAGTTTTTCATATAAAAATTTCAATTTTTTCAGGATTTTCATCGAAATTTTGATTTTTTGGGGGTGGTCATGAATTAAGGTCCTTTCGGCTCTAGGACGCATATTTAAGGAGTTATGGCCAAAATAAGTTTTTCATATAAAAATTTCAATTTTTTCAGGATTTTCATCGAAATTTTGATTTTTTGGGGGTGGTCACGAATTAAGGTCCTTTTGGCTCTAGGACGCATATTTAAGGAGTTATGGCCAAAATAAGTTTTTCATATAAAAATTTCAATTTTTTCAGGATTTTCATCGAAATTTTGATTTTTTGGGGGTGGTCACGAATTAAGGTCCTTTTGGCTCTAGGACGCATATTTGAGGAGTTATGGCCAAAATAAGTTTTTCATATAAAAATTTAAATTTTTTCAGGATTTTCATCGAAATTTTGATTTTTTGGGGGTGGTCACGAATTAAGGTCCTTTTGGCTCTAGGACGCATATTTAAGGAGTTATGGCCAAAATAAGTGTTTCATATAAAAATTTAAATTTTTTAAGGATTTTCATCGAAATTTTGATTTTTTGGGGGTGGTCACGAATTAAGGTCCTTTTGGCTCTAGGACGCATATTTAAGGAGTTATGGCCAAAATAAGTTTTTCATATAAAAATTTAAATTTTTTAAGGATTTTCATCGAAATTTTGATTTTTTGGGGGTGGTCACGAATTAAGGTCCTTTTGGCTCTAGGACGCATATTTAAGGAGTTATTGCCAAAATAAGTTTTTCATATAAAAATTTCAATTTTTTAAGGATTTTCATCGAAATTTTTATTTTTTGGGGGTGGTCACGAATTAAGGTCCTTTTGGCTCTAGGACGCATATTTAAGGAGTTATGGCCAAAATAAGTTTTTCATATAAAAATTTCAATTTTTTCAGGATTTTCATCGAAATTTTTATTTTTTGGGTGTGGTCACGAATTAAGGTCCTTTTGGCTCTAGGACGCATATTTAAGGAGTTATGGCCAAAATATGTTTTTCATATAAAAATTTCAATTTTTTCAGGATTTTCATCGAAATTTTTATTTTTTTGGGGGTGGTCACGAATTAAGGTCCTTTTGGCTCTAGGACGCATATTTAAGGAGTTATGGCCAAAATAAGTTTTTCATATAAAAATTTCAATTTTTTCAGGATTTTCATCGAAATTTTGATTTTTTGGGGGTGGTCACGAATTAAGGTCCTTTTGGCTCTAGGACGCATATTTAAGGAGTTATGGCCAAAATAAGTTTTTCATATAAAAATTTAAATTTTTTCAGGATTTTCATCGAAATTTTGATTTTTTGGGGGTGGTCACGAATTAAGGTCCTTTTGGCTCTAGGACGCATATTTAAGGAGTTATGGCCAAAATAAGTTTTTCATATAAAAATTTAAATTTTTTAAGGATTTTCATCGAAATTTTGATTTTTTGGGGGTGGTCACGAATTAAGGTCCTTTTGGCTCTAGGACGCATATTTAAGGAGTTATGGCCAAAATTAGTTTTTCATATAAAAATTTCAATTTTTTTAGGATTTTCATCGAAATTTTGATTTTTTGGGGGTGGTCACGAATTAAGGTCCTTTTGGCTCTAGGACGCATATTTAAGGAGTTATGGCCAAAATAAGTTTTTCATATAAAAATTTTTTAAGGATTTTCATCGAAATTTTGATTTTTTGGGGGTGGTCACGAATTAAGGTCCTTTTGGCTCTAGGACGCATATTTAAGGAGTTATGGCCAAAATAAGTTTTTCATATAAAAATTTCAATTTTTTCAGGATTTTCATCGAAATTTTGATTTTTTGGGGGTGGTCACGAATTAAGGTCCTTTTGGCTCTAGGACGCATATTTAAGGAGTTATGGCCAAAATAAGTTTTTCATATAAAAATTTCAATTTTTCAGGATTTTCATCGAAATTTTGATTTTTTGGGGGTGGTCACGAATTAAGGTCCTTTCGGCTCTAGGACGCATATTTAAGGAGTTATGGCCAAAATAAGTTTTTCATATAAAAATTTGAATTTTTTCAGGATTTTCATCGAAATTTTGATTTTTTGGGGGTGGTCATGAATTAAGGTCCTTTCGGCTCTAGGACGCATATTTAAGGAGTTATGGCCAAAATAAGTTTTTCATATAAAAATTTCAATTTTTTCAGGATTTTCATCGAAATTTTAATTTTTTGGGGGTGGTCACGAATTAAGGTCCTTTTGGCTCTAGGACGCATATTTAAGGAGTTATGGCCAAAATAAGTTTTTCATATAAAAATTTCAATTTTTTCAGGATTTTCATCGAAATTTTGATTTTTTGGGGGTGGTCACGAATTAAGGTCCTTTTGGCTCTAGGACGCATATTTAAGGAGTTATGGCCAAAATAAGTTTTTCATATAAAAATTTCAATTTTTTAAGGATTTTCATCGAAATTTTAATTTTTTTGGGGGTGGTCACGAATTAAGGTCCTTTTGGCTCTAGGACGCATATTTAAGGAGTTATGGCCAAAATAAGTTTTTCATATAAAAATTTCAATTTTTTAAGGATTTTCATCGAAATTTTGATTTTTTGGGGGTGGTCACGAATTAAGGTCCTTTTGGCTCTAGGACGCATATTTAAGGAGTTATGGCCAAAATAAGTTTTTCATATAAAAATTTCATTTTTTTAAGGATTTTCATCGAAATTTTGATTTTTTGGGGGTGGTCACGAATTAAGGTCCTTTTGGCTCTAGGACGCATATTTAAGGAGTTATGGCCAAAATAAGTTTTTCATATAAAAATTTCAATTTTTTCAGGATTTTCATCGAAATTTTGATTTTTTGGGGGTGGTCACGAATTAAGGTCCTTTTGGCTCTAGGACGCATATTTAAGGAGTTATGGCCAAAATAAGTTTTTCATATAAAAATTTAAATTTTTTCAGGATTTTCATCGAAATTTTGATTTTTTGGGGGTGGTCACGAATTAAGGTCCTTTTGGCTCTAGGACGCATATTTAAGGAGTTATGGCCAAAATAAGTTTTTCATATAAAAATTTAAATTTTTTCAGGATTTTCATCGAAATTTTGATTTTTTGGGGGTGGTCACGAATTAAGGTCCTTTTGGCTCTAGGACGCATATTTAAGGAGTTATGGCCAAAATAAGTTGTTCATATAAAAATTTAAATTTTTTCAGGATTTTCATCGAAATTTTGATTTTTTGGGGGTGGTCACGAATTAAGGTCCTTTTGGCTCTAGGACGCATATTTAAGGAGTTATGGCCAAAATAAGTTTTTCATATAAAAATTTCAATTTTTTCAGGATTTTCATCGAAATTTTGATTTTTTGGGGGTGGTCACGAATTAAGGTCCTTTTGGCTCTAGGACGCATATTTAAGGAGTTATGGCCAAAATAAGTTTTTCATATAAAAATTTCAATTTTTTCAGGATTTTCATCGAAATTTTTATTTTTTTGGGGGTGGTCACGAATTAAGGTCCTTTTGGCTCTAGGACGCATATTTAAGGAGTTATGGCCAAAATAAGTTTTTCATATAAAAATTTCAATTTTTTCAGGATTTTCATCGAAATTTTGATTTTTTGGGGGTGGTCACGAATTAAGGTCCTTTTGGCTCTAGGACGCATATTTAAGGAGTTATGGCCAAAATAAGTTTTTCATATAAAAATTTCATTTTTTTAAGGATTTTCATCGAAATTTTGATTTTTTGGGGGTGGTCACGAATTAAGGTCCTTTTGGCTCTAGGACGCATATTTAAGGAGTTATGGCCAAAATAAGTTTTTCATATAAAAATTTCAATTTTTTCAGGATTTTCATCGAAATTTTGATTTTTTGGGGGTGGTCACGAATTAAGGTCCTTTTGGCTCTAGGACGCATATTTAAGGAGTTATGGCCAAAATAAGTTTTTCATATAAAAATTTAAATTTTTTCAGGATTTTCATCGAAATTTTGATTTTTTGGGGGTGGTCACGAATTAAGGTCCTTTTGGCTCTAGGACGCATATTTAAGGAGTTATGGCCAAAATAAGTTTTTCATATAAAAATTTCAATTTTTTCAGGATTTTCATCGAAATTTTGATTTTTTGGGAGTGGTCACGAATTAAGGTCCTTTTGGCTCTAGGACGCATATTTAAGGAGTTATGGCCAAAATAAGTTTTTCATATAAAAATTTCAATTTTTTCAGGATTTTCATCGAAATTTTGATTTTTTGGGGGTGGTCACGAATTAAGGTCCTTTTGGCTCTAGGACGCATATTTAAGGAGTTATGGCCAAAATAAGTTTTTCATATAAAAATTTCAATTTTTTAAGGATTTTCATCGAAATTTTGATTTTTTGGGGGTGGTCACGAATTAAGGTCCTTTTGGCTCTAGGACGCATATTTAAGGAGTTATGGCCAAAATAAGTTTTTCATATAAAAATTTCAATTTTTTAAGGATTTTCATCGAAATTTTGATTTTTGGGGGGTGGTCACGAATTAAGGTCCTTTTGGCTCTAGGACGCATATTTAAGGAGTTATGGCCAAAATAAGTTTTTCATATAAAAATTTCAATTTTTTAAGGATTTTCATCGAAATTTTGATTTTTTGGGGGTGGTCACGAATTAAGGTCCTTTTGGCTCTAGGACGCATATTGAAGGAGTTATGGCCAAAATAAGTTTTTCATATAAAAATTTCAATTTTTTAAGGATTTTCATCGAAATTTTGATTTTTTGGGGGTGGTCATGAATTAAGGTCCTTTTGGCTCTAGGACGCATATTGAAGGAGTTATGGCCAAAATAAGTTTTTCATATAAAAATTTCAATTTTTTCAGGATTTTCATCGAAATTTTGATTTTTTTGGGGGTGGTCACGAATTAAGGTCCTTTTGGCTCTAGGACGCATATTTAAGGAGTTATTGCCAAAATAAGTTTTTCATATAAAAATTTCAATTTTTTCAGGATTTTCATCGAAATTTTGATTTTTTGGGGGTGGTCACGAATTAAGGTCCTTTTGGCTCTAGGACGCATATTTAAGGAGTTATGGCCAAAATAAGTTTTTCATATAAAAATTTCAATTTGTTCAGGATTTTCATCGAAATTTTGATTTTTTTGGGGGTGGTCACGAATTAAGGTCCTTTTGGCTCTAGGACGCATATTTAAGGAGTTATGGCCAAAATAAGTTTTTCATATAAAAATTTCAATTTTTTCAGGATTTTCATCGAAATTTTGATTTTTTGGGGGTGGTCACGAATTAAGGTCCTTTTGGCTCTAGGACACATATTTAAGGAGTTATGGCCAAAATAAGTTTTTCATATAAAAATTTCAATTTTTTAAGGATTTTCATCGAAATTTTGATTTTTTGGGGGTGGTCACGAATTAAGGTCCTTTTGGCTCTAGGACGCATATTTAAGGAGTTATGGCCAAAATAAGTTTTTCATATAAAAATTTCAATTTTTTAAGGATTTTCATCGAAATTTTGATTTTTTGGGGGTGGTCACGAATTAAGGTCCTTTTGGCTCTAGGACGCATATTTAAGGAGTTATGGCCAAAATAAGTTTTTCATATAAAAATTTCAATTTTTTCAGGATTTTCATCGAAATTTTGATTTTTTGGGGGTGGTCACGAATTAAGGTCCTTTTGGCTCTAGGACGCATATTTAAGGAGTTATGGCCAAAATAAGTTTTTCATATAAAAATTTCAATTTTTTCAGGATTTTCATCGAAATTTTGATTTTTTGGGGGTGGTCACGAATTAAGGTCCTTTTGGCTCTAGGACGCATATTTAAGGAGTTATGGCCAAAATAAGTTTTTCATATAAAAATTTAAATTTTTTCGGGATTTTCATCGAAATTTTGATTTTTTGGGGGTGGTCACGAATTAAGGTTCTTTTGGCTCTAGGACGCATATTTAAGGAGTTATGGCCAAAATAAGTTTTTCATATAAAAATTTCATTTTTTTCAGGATTTTCATCGAAATTTTGATTTTTTGGGGGTGGTCACGAATTAAGGTCCTTTTGGCTCTAGGACGCATATTTAAGGAGTTATGGCCAAAATAAGTTTTTCATATAAAAATTTCAATTTTTTCAGGATTTTCATCGAAATTTTTATTTTTTTGGGGGTGGTCACGAATTAAGGTCCTTTTGGCTCTAGGACGCATATTTAAGGAGTTATGGCCAAAATAAGTTTTTCATATAAAAATTTCAATTTTTTAAGGATTTTCATCGAAATTTTGATTTTTTGGGGGTGGTCACGAATTAAGGTCCTTTTGGCTCTAGGACGCATATTTAAGGAGTTATGGCCAAAATAAGTTTTTCATACAAAAATTTCAATTTTTTCAGGATTTTCATCGAAATTTTTATTTTTTTGGGGGTGGTCACGAATTAAGGTCCTTTTGGCTCTAGGACGCATATTTAAGGAGTTATGGCCAAAATAAGTTTTTCATATAAAAATTTCAATTTTTTCAGGATTTTCATCGAAATTTTGATTTTTTGGGGGGTGGTCACGAATTAAGGTCCTTTTGGCTCTAGGACGCATATTTAAGGAGTTATGGTCAAAATAAGTTTTTCATAAAAAAATTTCAATTTTTTCAGGATTTTCATCGAAATTTTTATTTTTTGGGGGTGGTCACGAATTAAGGTCCTTTTGGCTCTAGGACGCATATTTAAGGAGTTATTGCCAAAATAAGTTTTTCATATAAAAATTTAAATTTTTTCAGGATATTTAATTTTTCATATAAAAATTTCAATTTTTTAAGGATTTTCATCGAAATTTTGATTTTTTGGGGGTGGTCACGAATTAAGGTCCTTTTGGCTCTAGGACGCATATTTAAGGAGTTATGGCCAAAATAAGTTTTTCATATAAAAATTTCAATTTTTTAAGGATTTTCATCGAAATTTTGATTTTTTGGGGGTGGTCACGAATTAAGGTCCTTTTGGCTCTAGGACGCATATTTAAGGAGTTATGGCCAAAATAAGTTTTTCATATAAAAATTTCAATTTTTTCAGGATTTTCATCGAAATTTTGATTTTTTGGGGGTGGTCACGAATTAAGGTCCTTTTGGCTCTAGGACGCATATTTAAGGAGTTATGGCCAAAATAAGTTTTTCATATAAAAATTTCAATTTTTTCAGGATTTTCATCGAAATTATGATTTTTTGGGGGTGGTCACGAATTAAGGTCCTTTTGGCTCTAGGACGCATATTTAAGGAGTTATGCCAAAATAAGTTTTTCATATAAAAATTTCAATTTTTTAAGGATTTTCATCGAAATTTTGATTTTTTTGGGGGTGGTCACGAATTAAGGTCCTTTTGGCTCTAGGACGCATATTTAAGGAGTTATGGCCAAAATAAGTTTTTCATATAAAAATTTCAATTTTTTCAGGATTTTCATCGAAATTTTGATTTTTTGGGGGTGGTCACGAATTAAGGTCCTTTTGGCTCTAGGACGCATATTTAAGGAGTTATGGCCAAAATAAGTTTTTCATATAAAAATTTCAATTTTTTCAGGATTTTCATCGAAATTTTGATTTTTGGGGGGTGGTCACGAATTAAGGTCCTTTTGGCTCTAGGACGCATATTTAAGGAGTTATGGCCAAAATAAGTTTTTCATATAAAAATTTCAATTTTTTCAGGATTTTCATCGAAATTTTGATTTTTTGGGGGGTGGTCACGAATTAAGGTTCTTTTGGCTCTAGGACGCATATTTAAGGAGTTATGGCCAAAATAAGTTTTTCATATAAAAATTTCAATTTTTTCAGGATTTTCATCGAAATTTTGATTTTTTGGGGGTGGTCACGAATTAAGGTCCTTTTGGCTCTAGGACGCATATTTAAGGAGTTATGGCCAAAATAAGTTTTTCATATAAAAATTTAAATTTTTTCAGGATTTTCATCGAAATTTTTATTTTTTGGGGGTGGTCACGAATTAAGGTCCTTTTGGCTCTAGGACGCATATTTAAGGTGTTATGGCCAAAATAAGTTTTTCATATAAAAATTTCAATTTTTTCAGGATTTTCATCGAAATTTTTATTTTTTTATTTCTAGGACGCATATTTAAGGAGTTATGGCCAAAATAAGTTTTTCATATAAAAAATTCAATTTTTTCAGGATTTTCATCGAAATTTTGATTTTTGGGGGGTGGTCACGAATTAAGGTCCTTTTGGCTCTAGGACGCATATTTAAGGAGTTATGGCCAAAATAAGTTTTTCATATAAAAATTTCAATTTTTTCAGGATTTTCATCGAAATTTTGATTTTTTGGGGGGTGGTCACGAATTAAGGTTCTTTTGGCTCTAGGACGCATATTTAAGGAGTTATGGCCAAAATAAGTTTTTCATATAAAAATTTCAATTTTTTCAGGATTTTCATCGAAATTTTGATTTTTTGGGGGTGGTCACGAATTAAGGTCCTTTTGGCTCTAGGACGCATATTTAAGGAGTTATGGCCAAAATAAGTTTTTCATATAAAAATTTAAATTTTTTCAGGATTTTCATCGAAATTTTTATTTTTTGGGGGTGGTCACGAATTAAGGTCCTTTTGGCTCTAGGACGCATATTTAAGGTGTTATGGCCAAAATAAGTTTTTCATATAAAAATTTCAATTTTTTCAGGATTTTCATCGAAATTTTGATTTTTTGGGGGTGGTCACGAATTAAGGTCCTTTTGGCTCTAGGACGCATATTTAAGGAGTTATGGCCAAAATAAGTTTTTCATATAAAAATTTCAATTTTTTCAGGATTTTCATCGAAATTTTTATTTTTTGGGGGTGGTCACGAATTAAGGTCCTTTTGGCTCTAGGACGCATATTTAAGGAGTTATTGCCAAAACAAGTTTTTCATATAAAAATTTCAATTTTTTAAGGATTTTCATCGAAATTTTGATTTTTTGGGGGTGGTCACGAATTAAGGTCCTTTTGGCTCTAGGACGCATATTTAAGGAGTTATGGCCAAAATAAGTTTTTCATATAAAAATTTCAATTTTTTCAGGATTTTCATCGAAATTTTGATTTTTTGGGGGTGGTCACGAATTAAGGTCCTTTTGGCTCTAGGACGCATATTTAAGGAGTTATGGCCAAAATGAGTTTTTCATATAAAAATATCAATTTTTTCAGGATTTTCATCGAAATTTTGATGGTCATGAATTAAGGTCCTTTTGGCTCTAGGACGCATATTTAAGGAGTTATGGCCAAAATAAGTTTTTCATACAAAAATTTCAATTTTTTAGGATTTTCATCGAAATTTTGATTTTTTGGGGGTGGTCACGAATTAAGGTCCTTTTGGCTCTAGGACGCATATTTAAGGAGTTATGGCCAAAATAAGTTTTTCATACAAAAATTTCAATTTTTTAGGATTTTCATCGAAATTTTGATTTTTTGGGGGAGGTCATGAATTAAGGTCCTTTTGGCTCTAGGACGCATATTTAAGGAGTTATGGCCAAAATAAGTTTTTCATACAAAAATTTCAATTTTTTAGGATTTTCATCGAAATTTTGATTTTTTGGGGGTGGTCACGAATTAAGGTCCTTTTGGCTCTAGGACGCATATTTAAGGAGTTATGGCCAAAATAAGTTTTTCATATAAAAATTTAAATTTTTTCAGGATTTTCATCGAAATTTTGATTTTTTGGGGGTGGTCACGAATTAAGGTCCTTTTGGCTCTAGGACGCATATTTAAGGAGTTATTGCCAAAATAAGTTTTTCATATAAAAATTTCAATTTTTTAAGGATTTTCATCGAAATTTTGATTTTTTTGGGGGTGGTCACGAATTAAGGTCCTTTTGGCTCTAGGACGCATATTTAAGGAGTTATGGCCAAAATAAGTTTTTCATATAAAAATTTCAATTTTTTAAGGATTTTCATCGAAATTTTGATTTTTTGGGGGTGGTCACGAATTAAGGTCCTTTTGGCTCTAGGACGCATATTTAAGGAGTTATGGCCAAAATAAGTTTTTCATATAAAAATTTCATTTTTTTAAGGATTTTCATCGAAATGTTGATTTTTTGGGGGTGGTCACGAATTAAGGTCCTTTTGGCTCTAGGATGCATATTTAAGGAGTTATGGCCAAAATAAGTTTTTCATATAAAAATTTCATTTTTTTAAGGATTTTCATCGAAATTTTGATTTTTTGGGGGTGGTCACGAATTAAGGTCCTTTTGGCTCTAGGACGCATATTTAAGGAGTTATGGCCAAAATAAGTTTTTCATATAAAAATTTCAATTTTTTCAGGATTTTCATCGAAATTTTGATTTTTTGGGGGTGGTCACGAATTAAGGTCCTTTTGGCTCTAGGACGCATATTTAAGGAGTTATGGCCAAAATAAGTTTTTCATATAAAAATTTAAATTTTTTCAGGATTTTCATCGAAATTTTGATTTTTTGGGGGTGGTCACGAATTAAGGTCCTTTTGGCTCTAGGACGCATATTTAAGGAGTTATGGCCAAAATAAGTTTTTCATATAAAAATTTAAATTTTTTAAGGATTTTCATCGAAATTTTGATTTTTTGGGGGTGGTCACGAATTAAGGTCCTTTTGGCTCTAGGACGCATATTTAAGGAGTTATGGCCAAAATAAGTTTTTCATATAAAAATTTAAATTTTTTAAGGATTTTCATCGAAATTTTGATTTTTTGGGGGTGGTCACGAATTAAGGTCCTTTTGGCTCTAGGACGCATATTTAAGGAGTTATTGCCAAAATAAGTTTTTCATATAAAAATTTCAATTTTTTAAGGATTTTCATCGAAATTTTTATTTTTTGGGGGTGGTCACGAATTAAGGTCCTTTTGGCTCTAGGACGCATATTTAAGGAGTTATGGCCAAAATAAGTTTTTCATATAAAAATTTCAATTTTTTCAGGATTTTCATCGAAATTTTTATTTTTTGGGAGTGGTCACGAATTAAGGTCCTTTTGGCTCTAGGACGCATATTTAAGGAGTTATGGCCAAAATAAGTTTTTCATATAAAAATTTCAATTTTTTCAGGATTTTCATCGAAATTTTTATTTTTTTGGGGGTGGTCACGAATTAAGGTCCTTTTGGCTCTAGGACGCATATTTAAGGAGTTATGGCCAAAATAAGTTTTTCATATAAAAATTTCAATTTTTTCAGGATTTTCATCGAAATTTTGATTTTTTGGGGGTGGTCACGAATTAAGGTCCTTTTGGCTCTAGGACGCATATTTAAGGAGTTATGGCCAAAATAAGTTTTTCATATAAAAATTTCAATTTTTTCAGGATTTTCATCGAAATTTTGATTTTTTGGGGGTGGTCACGAATTAAGGTCCTTTTGGCTCTAGGACGCATATTTAAGGAGTTATGGCCAAAATAAGTTTTTCATATAAAAATTTAAATTTTTTAAGGATTTTCATCGAAATTTTGATTTTTTGGGGGTGGTCACGAATTAAGGTCCTTTTGGCTCTAGGACGCATATTTAAGGAGTTATGGCCAAAATAAGTTTTTCATATAAAAATTTCAATTTTTTCAGGATTTTCATCGAAATTTTGATTTTTTGGGGGTGGTCACGAATTAAGGTCCTTTTGGCTCTAGGACGCATATTTAAGGAGTTATGGCCAAAATAAGTTTTTCATATAAAAATTTTTTAAGGATTTTCATCGAAATTTTGATTTTTTGGGGGTGGTCACGAATTAAGGTCCTTTTGGCTCTAGGACGCATATTTAAGGAGTTATGGCCAAAATAAGTTTTTCATATAAAAATTTCAATTTTTTCAGGATTTTCATCGAAATTTTGATTTTTTGGGGGTGGTCACGAATTAAGGTCCTTTTGGCTCTAGGACGCATATTTAAGGAGTTATGGCCAAAATAAGTTTTTCATATAAAAATTTCAATTTTTCAGGATTTTCATCGAAATTTTGATTTTTTGGGGGTGGTCACGAATTAAGGTCCTTTCGGCTCTAGGACGCATATTTAAGGAGTTATGGCCAAAATAAGTTTTTCATATAAAAATTTGAATTTTTTCAGGATTTTCATCGAAATTTTGATTTTTTGGGGGTGGTCATGAATTAAGGTCCTTTCGGCTCTAGGACGCATATTTAAGGAGTTATGGCCAAAATAAGTTTTTCATATAAAAATTTAAATTTTTTCAGGATTTTCATCGAAATTTTGATTTTTTGGGGGTGGTCACGAATTAAGGTCCTTTTGGCTCTAGGACGCATATTTAAGGAGTTATGGCCAAAATAAGTTTTTCATATAAAAATTTCAATTTTTTAAGGATTTTCATCGAAATTTTGATTTTTTGGCGGTGGTCACGAATTAAGGTCCTTTTGGCTCTAGGACGCATATTTAAGGAGTTATGGCCAAAATAAGTTGTTCATATAAAAATTTAATTTTTTTCAGGATTTTCATCGAAATTTTGATTTTTTGGGGGTGGTCACGAATTAAGGTCCTTTTGGCTCTAGGACGCATATTTAAGGAGTTATGGCCAAAATAAGTTTTTCATATAAAAATTTCAATTTTTTCAGGATTTTCATCGAAATTTTGATTTTTTGGGGGTGGTCACGAATTAAGGTCCTTTTGGCTCTAGGACGCATATTTAAGGAGTTATGGCCAAAATAAGTTTTTCATATAAAAATTTCAATTTTTTCAGGATTTTCATCGAAATTTTTATTTTTTTGGGGGTGGTCACGAATTAAGGTCCTTTTGGCTCTAGGACGCATATTTAAGGAGTTATGGCCAAAATAAGTTTTTCATATAAAAATTTCAATTTTTTCAGGATTTTCATCGAAATTTTGATTTTTTGGGGGTGGTCACGAATTAAGGTCCTTTTGGCTCTAGGACGCATATTTAAGGAGTTATGGCCAAAATAAGTTTTTCATATAAAAATTTCATTTTTTTAAGGATTTTCATCGAAATTTTGATTTTTTGGGGGTGGTCACGAATTAAGGTCCTTTTGGCTCTAGGACGCATATTTAAGGAGTTATGGCCAAAATAAGTTTTTCATATAAAAATTTCAATTTTTTCAGGATTTTCATCGAAATTTTGATTTTTTGGGGGTGGTCACGAATTAAGGTCCTTTTGGCTCTAGGACGCATATTTAAGGAGTTATGGCCAAAATAAGTTTTTCATATAAAAATTTAAATTTTTTCAGGATTTTCATCGAAATTTTGATTTTTTGGGGGTGGTCACGAATTAAGGTCCTTTTGGCTCTAGGACGCATATTTAAGGAGTTATGGCCAAAATAAGTTTTTCATATAAAAATTTCAATTTTTTCAGGATTTTCATCGAAATTTTGATTTTTTGGGAGTGGTCACGAATTAAGGTCCTTTTGGCTCTAGGACGCATATTTAAGGAGTTATGGCCAAAATAAGTTTTTCATATAAAAATTTCAATTTTTTCAGGATTTTCATCGAAATTTTGATTTTTTGGGGGTGGTCACGAATTAAGGTCCTTTTGGCTCTAGGACGCATATTTAAGGAGTTATGGCCAAAATAAGTTTTTCATATAAAAATTTCAATTTTTTAAGGATTTTCATCGAAATTTTGATTTTTGGGGGGTGGTCACGAATTAAGGTCCTTTTGGCTCTAGGACGCATATTTAAGGAGTTATGGCCAAAATAAGTTTTTCATATAAAAATTTCAATTTTTTAAGGATTTTCATCGAAATTTTGATTTTTTGGGGGTGGTCACGAATTAAGGTCCTTTTGGCTCTAGGACGCATATTGAAGGAGTTATGGCCAAAATAAGTTTTTCATATAAAAATTTCAATTTTTTAAGGATTTTCATCGAAATTTTGATTTTTTGGGGGTGGTCATGAATTAAGGTCCTTTTGGCTCTAGGACGCATATTGAAGGAGTTATGGCCAAAATAAGTTTTTCATATAAAAATTTCAATTTTTTCAGGATTTTCATCGAAATTTTGATTTTTTTGGGGGTGGTCACGAATTAAGGTCCTTTTGGCTCTAGGACGCATATTTAAGGAGTTATTGCCAAAATAAGTTTTTCATATAAAAATTTCAATTTTTTCAGGATTTTCATCGAAATTTTGATTTTTTGGGGGTGGTCACGAATTAAGGTCCTTTTGGCTCTAGGACGCATATTTAAGGAGTTATGGCCAAAATAAGTTTTTCATATAAAAATTTCAATTTGTTCAGGATTTTCATCGAAATTTTGATTTTTTTGGGGGTGGTCACGAATTAAGGTCCTTTTGGCTCTAGGACGCATATTTAAGGAGTTATGGCCAAAATAAGTTTTTCATATAAAAATTTCAATTTTTTCAGGATTTTCATCGAAATTTTGATTTTTTGGGGGTGGTCACGAATTAAGGTCCTTTTGGCTCTAGGACACATATTTAAGGAGTTATGGCCAAAATAAGTTTTTCATATAAAAATTTCAATTTTTTAAGGATTTTCATCGAAATTTTGATTTTTTGGGGGTGGTCACGAATTAAGGTCCTTTTGGCTCTAGGACGCATATTTAAGGAGTTATGGCCAAAATAAGTTTTTCATATAAAAATTTCAATTTTTTAAGGATTTTCATCGAAATTTTGATTTTTTGGGGGTGGTCACGAATTAAGGTCCTTTTGGCTCTAGGACGCATATTTAAGGAGTTATGGCCAAAATAAGTTTTTCATATAAAAATTTCAATTTTTTCAGGATTTTCATCGAAATTTTGATTTTTTGGGGGTGGTCACGAATTAAGGTCCTTTTGGCTCTAGGACGCATATTTAAGGAGTTATGGCCAAAATAAGTTTTTCATATAAAAATTTCAATTTTTTCAGGATTTTCATCGAAATTTTGATTTTTTGGGGGTGGTCACGAATTAAGGTCCTTTTGGCTCTAGGACGCATATTTAAGGAGTTATGGCCAAAATAAGTTTTTCATATAAAAATTTCAATTTTTTCAGGATTTTCATCGAAATTTTGATTTTTGGGGGGTGGTCACGAATTAAGGTCCTTTTGGCTCTAGGACGCATATTTAAGGAGTTATGGCCAAAATAAGTTTTTCATATAAAAATTTAAATTTTTTCCGGATTTTCATCGAAATTTTGATTTTTTGGGGGTGGTCACGAATTATGGTTCTTTTGGCTCTAGGACGCATATTTAAGGAGTTATGGCCAAAATAAGTGTTTCATATAAAAATTTCAATTTTTTCAGGATTTTCATCGAAATTTTGATTTTTTGGGGGTGGTCACGAATTAAGGTCCTTTTGGCTCAAGGACGCATATTTAAGGAGTTATGGCCAAAATAAGTTTTTCATATAAAAATTTAAATTTTTTCAGGATTTTCATCGAAATTTTTATTTTTTGGGGGTGGTCACGAATTAAGGTCCTTTTGGCTCTAGGACGCATATTTAAGGTGTTATGGCCAAAATAAGTTTTTCATATAAAAATTTCAATTTTTTCAGGATTTTCATCGAAATTTTGATTTTTTGGGGGTGGTCACGAATTAAGGTCCTTTTGGCTCTAGGACGCATATTTAAGGAGTTATGGCCAAAATAAGTTTTTCATATAAAAATTTCAATTTTTTCAGGATTTTCATCGAAATTTTTATTTTTTTGGGGGTGGTCACGAATTAAGGTCCTTTTGGCTCTAGGACGCATATTTAAGGAGTTATGGCCAAAATAAGTTTTTCATATAAAAATTTCAATTTTTTCAGGATTTTCATCGAAATTTTTATTTTTTGGGGGTGGTCACGAATTAAGGTCCTTTTGGCTCTAGGACGCATATTTAAGGAGTTATGGCCAAAATAAGTTTTTCATATAAAAATTTCAATTTTTTCAGGATTTTCATCGAAATTTTGATTTTTTGGGGGGTGGTCACGAATTAAGGTCCTTTTGGCTCTAGGACGCATATTTAAGGAGTTATGGTCAAAATAAGTTTTTCATATAAAAATTTCAATTTTTTCAGGATTTTCATCGAAATTTTTATTTTTTGGGGGTGGTCACGAATTAAGGTCCTTTTGGCTCTAGGACGCATATTTAAGGAGTTATTGCCAAAATAAGTTTTTCATATAAAAATTTAAATTTTTTCAGGATATTTAATTTTTCATATAAAAATTTCAATTTTTTAAGGATTTTCATCGAAATTTTGATTTTTTGGGGGTGGTCACGAATTAAGGTCCTTTTGGCTCTAGGACGCATATTTAAGGAGTTATGGCCAAAATAAGTTTTTCATATAAAAATTTCAATTTTTTAAGGATTTTCATCGAAATTTTGATTTTTTGGGGGTGGTCACGAATTAAGGTCCTTTTGGCTCTAGGACGCATATTTAAGGAGTTATGGCCAAAATAAGTTTTTCATATAAAAATTTCAATTTTTTCAGGATTTTCATCGAAATTTTGATTTTTTGGGGGTGGTCACGAATTAAGGTCCTTTTGGCTCTAGGACGCATATTTAAGGAGTTATGGCCAAAATAAGTTTTTCATATAAAAATTTCAATTTTTTCAGGATTTTCATCGAAATTTTGATTTTTTGGGGGTGGTCACGAATTAAGGTCCTTTTGGCTCTAGGACGCATATTTAAGGAGTTATGGCCAAAATAAGTTTTTCATATAAAAATTTCAATTTTTGCAGGATTTTCATCGAAATTTTTATTTTTTTGGGGGTGGTCACGAATTAAGGTCCTTTTGGCTCTAGGACGCATATTTAAGGAGTTATGGCCAAAATAAGTTTTTCATATAAAAATTTCAATTTTTTCAGGATTTTCATCGAAATTTTGATTTTTTGGGGGTGGTCACGAATTAAGGTCCTTTTGGCTCTAGGACGCATATTTAAGGAGTTATGGCCAAAATAAGTTTTTCATATAAAAATTTCAATTTTTTCAGGATTTTCATCGAAATTTTGATTTTTGGGGGGTGGTCACGAATTAAGGTCCTTTTGGCTCTAGGACGCATATTTAAGGAGTTATGGCCAAAATAAGTTTTTCATATAAAAATTTCAATTTTTTCAGGATTTTCATCGAAATTTTGATTTTTTGGGGGGTGGTCACGAATTAAGGTTCTTTTGGCTCTAGGACGCATATTTAAGGAGTTATGGCCAAAATAAGTTTTTCATATAAAAATTTCAATTTTTTCAGGATTTTCATCGAAATTTTGATTTTTTGGGGGTGGTCACGAATTAAGGTCCTTTTGGCTCTAGGACGCATATTTAAGGAGTTATGGCCAAAATAAGTTTTTCATATAAAAATTTAAATTTTTTCAGGATTTTCATCGAAATTTTTATTTTTTGGGGGTGGTCACGAATTAAGGTCCTTTTGGCTCTAGGACGCATATTTAAGGTGTTATGGCCAAAATAAGTTTTTCATATAAAAATTTCAATTTTTTCAGGATTTTCATCGAAATTTTGATTTTTTGGGGGTGGTCACGAATTAAGGTCCTTTTGGCTCTAGGACGCATATTTAAGGAGTTATGGCCAAAATAAGTTTTTCATATAAAAATTTCAATTTTTTCAGGATTTTCATCGAAATTTTTATTTTTTGGGGGTGGTCACGAATTAAGGTCCTTTTGGCTCTAGGACGCATATTTAAGGAGTTATTGCCAAAATAAGTTTTTCATATAAAAATTTAAATTTTTTCAGGATTTTCATCGAAATTTTTATTTTTTGGGGGTGGTCACGAATTAAGGTCCTTTTGGCTCTAGGACGCATATTTAAGGAGTTATGGCCAAAATAAGTTTTTCATATAAAAATTTCAATTTTTTCAGGATTTTCATCGAAATTTTGATTTTTTGGGGGTGGTCACGAATTAAGGTCCTTTTGGCTCTAGGACGCATATTTAAGGAGTTATGGCCAAAATGAGTTTTTCATATAAAAATATCAATTTTTTCAGGATTTTCATCGAAATTTTGATTTTTTGGGGTGGTCATGAATTAAGGTCCTTTTGGCTCTAGGACGCATATTTAAGGAGTTATGGCCAAAATAAGTTTTTCATACAAAAATTTCAATTTTTTAGGATTTTCATCGAAATTTTGATTTTTTGGGGGTGGTCACGAATTAAGGTCCTTTTGGCTCTAGGACGCATATTTAAGGAGTTATGGCCAAAATAAGTTTTTCATACAAAAATTTCAATTTTTTAGGATTTTCATCGAAATTTTGATTTTTTGGGGGTGGTCATGAATTAAGGTCCTTTTGGCTCTAGGACGCATATTTAAGGAGTTATGGCCAAAATAAGTTTTTCATACAAAAATTTCAATTTTTTAGGATTTTCATCGAAATTTTGATTTTTTGGGGGTGGTCACGAATTAAGGTCCTTTTGGCTCTAGGACGCATATTTAAGGAGTTATGGCCAAAATAAGTTTTTCATATAAAAATTTCAATTTTTTCAGGATTTTCATCGAAATTTTGATTTTTTGGGGGTGGTCACGAATTAAGGTCCTTTTGGCTCTAGGACGCATATTTAAGGAGTTATGGCCAAAATAAGTTTTTCATATAAAAATTTCAATTTTTTCAGGATTTTCATCGAAATTTTGATTTTTTGGGGGTGGTCACGAATTAAGGTCCTTTTGGCTCTAGGACGCATATTTAAGGAGTTATGGCCAAAATAAGTTTTTCATATAAAAATTTCAATTTTTTAAGGATTTTCATCGAAATTTTGATTTTTTGGGGGTGGTCACGAATTAAGGTCCTTTTGGCTCTAGGACGCATATGTAAGGAGTTATGGCCAAAATAAGTTTTTCATATAAAAATTTCAATTTTTCCAGGATTTTCATCGAAATTTTGATTTTTTGGGGGTGGTCACGAATTAAGGTCCTTTTGGCTCTAGGACGCATATTTAAGGAGTTATGGCCAAAATAAGTTTTTCATATAAAAATTTCAATTTTTTAAGGATTTTCATCGAAATTTTGATTTTTGGGGGGTGGTCACGAATTAAGGTCCTTTTGGCTCTAGGACGCATATTTAAGGAGTTATGGCCAAAATAAGTTTTTCATATAAAAATTTCAATTTTTTAAGGATTTTCATCGAAATTTTGATTTTTTGGGGGTGGTCACGAATTAAGGTCCTTTTGGCTCTAGGACGCATATTGAAGGAGTTATGGCCAAAATAAGTTTTTCATATAAAAATTTCAATTTTTTCAGGATTTTCATCGAAATTTTGATTTTTTTGGGGGTGGTCACGAATTAAGGTCCTTTTGGCTCTAGGACGCATATTTAAGGAGTTATTGCCAAAATAAGTTTTTCATATAAAAATTTCAATTTTTTCAGGATTTTCATCGAAATTTTGATTTTTTGGGGGTGGTCACGAATTAAGGTCCTTTTGGCTCTAGGACGCATATTTAAGGAGTTATGGCCAAAATAAGTTTTTCATATAAAAATTTCAATTTTTTCAGGATTTTCATCGAAATTTTGATTTTTTTGGGGGTGGTCACGAATTAAGGTCCTTTTGGCTCTAGGACGCATATTTAAGGAGTTATGGCCAAAATAAGTTTTTCATATAAAAATTTAAATTTTTTCAGGATTTTCATCGAAATTTTGATTTTTTGGGGGTGGTCACGAATTAAGGTCCTTTTGGCTCTAGGACGCATATTTAAGGAGTTATGGCCAAAATAAGTTTTTCATATAAAAATTTCAATTTTTTCAGGATTTTCATCGAAATTTTGATTTTTTGGGGGTGGTCACGAATTAAGGTCCTTTTGGCTCTAGGACGCATATTTAAGGAGTTATGGCCAAAATAAGTTTTTCATATAAAAATTTCAATTTTTTCAGGATTTTCATCGAAATTTTGATTTTTTGGGGGTGGTCACGAATTAAGGTCCTTTTGGCTCTAGGACGCATATTTAAGGAGTTATGACCAAAATAAGTTTTTCATATAAAAATTTCAATTTTTTCAGGATTTTCATCGAAATTTTGATTTTTTGGGGGTGGTCACGAATTAAGGTCCTTTTGGCTCTAGGACGCATATTTAAGGAGTTATGGCCAAAATAAGTTTTTCATATAAAAATTTCAATTTTTTCAGGATTTTCATCGAAATTTTTATTTTTTTGGGGGTGGTCACGAATTAAGGTCCTTTTGGCTCTAGGACGCATATTTAAGGAGTTATGGCCAAAATAAGTTTTTCATATAAAAATTTCAATTTTTTCAGGATTTTCATCGAAATTTTGATTTTTTGGGGGTGGTCACGAATTAAGGTCCTTTTGGCTCTAGGACGCATATTTAAGGAGTTATGGCCAAAATAAGTTTTTCATATAAAAATTTCAATTTTTTCAGGATTTTCATCGAAATTTTGATTTTTGGGGGGTGGTCACGAATTAAGGTCCTTTTGGCTCTAGGACGCATATTTAAGGAGTTATGGCCAAAATAAGTTTTTCATATAAAAATTTCAATTTTTTCAGGATTTTCATCGAAATTTTGATTTTTTGGGGGGTGGTCACGAATTAAGGTTCTTTTGGCTCTAGGACGCATATTTAAGGAGTTATGGCCAAAATAAGTTTTTCATATAAAAATTTCAATTTTTTCAGGATTTTCATCGAAATTTTGATTTTTTGGGGGTGGTCACGAATTAAGGTCCTTTTGGCTCTAGGACGCATATTTAAGGAGTTATGGCCAAAATAAGTTTTTCATATAAAAATTTCAATTTTTTCAGGATTTTCATCGAAATTTTTATTTTTTGGGGGTGGTCACGAATTAAGGTCCTTTTGGCTCTAGGACGCATATTTAAGGTGTTATGGCCAAAATAAGTTTTTCATATAAAAATTTCAATTTTTTCAGGATTTTCATCGAAATTTTGATTTTTTGGGGGTGGTCACGAATTAAGGTCCTTTTGGCTCTAGGACGCATATTTAAGGAGTTATGGCCAAAATAAGTTTTTCATATAAAAATTTCAATTTTTTCAGGATTTTCATCGAAATTTTTATTTTTTTGGGGGTGGTCACGAATTAAGGTCCTTTTGGCTCTAGGACGCATATTTAAGGAGTTATGGCCAAAATAAGTTTTTCATATAAAAATTTCAATTTTTTAAGGATTTTCATCGAAATTTTGATTTTTTGGGGGTGGTCACGAATTAAGGTCCTTTTGGCTCTAGGACGCATATTTAAGGAGTTATGGCCAAAATAAGTTTTTCATATAAAAATTTCAATTTTTTCAGGATTTTCATCGAAATATTTATTTTTTTGGGGGTGGTCACGAATTAAGGTCCTTTTGGCTCTAGGACGCATATTTAAGGAGTTATGGCCAAAATAAGTTTTTCATATAAAAATTTCAATTTTTTCAGGATTTTCATCGAAATTTTGATTTTTTGGGGGGTGGTCACGAATTAAGGTCCTTTTGGCTCTAGGACGCATATTTAAGGAGTTATGGTCAAAATAAGTTTTTCATATAAAAATTTCAATTTTTTCAGGATTTTCATCGAAATTTTTATTTTTTGGGGGTGGTCACGAATTAAGGTCCTTTTGGCTCTAGGACGCATATTTAAGGAGTTATTGCCAAAATAAGTTTTTCATATAAAAATTTAAATTTTTTCAGGATTTTCATCGAAATTTTTATTTTTTGGGGGTGGTCACGAATTAAGGTCCTTTTGGCTCTAGGACGCATATTTAAGGAGTTATGGCCAAAATAAGTTTTTCATATAAAAATTTCAATTTTTTCAGGATTTTCATCGAAATTTTGATTTTTTGGGGGTGGTCACGAATTAAGGTCCTTTTGGCTCTAGGACGCATATTTAAGGAGTTATGGCCAAAATGAGTTTTTCATATAAAAATATCAATTTTTTCAGGATTTTCATCGAAATTTTGATTTTTTGGGGGTGGTCATGAATTAAGGTCCTTTTGGCTCTAGGACGCATATTTAAGGAGTTATGGCCAAAATAAGTTTTTCATACAAAAATTTCAATTTTTTAGGATTTTCATCGAAATTTTGATTTTTTGGTGGTGGTCACGAATTAAGGTCCTTTTGGCTCTAGGACGCATATTTAAGGAGTTATGGCCAAAATAAGTTTTTCATACAAAAATTTCAATTTTTTAGGATTTTCATCGAAATTTTGATTTTTTGGGGGTGGTCATGAATTAAGGTCCTTTTGGCTCTAGGACGCATATTTAAGGAGTTATGGCCAAAATAAGTTTTTCATACAAAAATTTCAATTTTTTAGGATTTTCATCGAAATTTTGATTTTTTGGGGGTGGTCACGAATTAAGGTCCTTTTGGCTCTAGGACGCATATTTAAGGAGTTATGGCCAAAATAAGTTTTTCATATAAAAATTTCAATTTTTTCAGGATTTTCATCGAAATTTTGATTTTTTGGGGGTGGTCACGAATTAAGGTCCTTTTGGCTCTAGGACGCATATTTAAGGAGTTATGGCCAAAATAAGTTTTTCATATAAAAATTTCAATTTTTTCAGGATTTTCATCGAAATTTTGATTTTTTGGGGGTGGTCACGAATTAAGGTCCTTTTGGCTCTAGGACGCATATTTAAGGAGTTATGGCCAAAATAAGTTTTTCATATAAAAATTTCAATTTTTTCAGGATTTTCATCGAAATTTTGATTTTTTGGGGGTGGTCACGAATTAAGGTCCTTTTGGCTCTAGGACGCATATTTAAGGAGTTATGGCCAAAATAAGTTTTTCATATAAAAATTTCAATTTTTTCAGGATTTTCATCGAAATTTTGATTTTTTGGGGGTGGTCACGAATTAAGGTCCTTTTGGCTCTAGGACGCATATTTAAGGAGTTATGGCCAAAATAAGTTTTTCATACAAAAATTTCAATTTTTTAGGATTTTCATCGAAATTTTGATTTTTTGGGGGTGGTCATGAATTAAGGTCCTTTTGACTCTAGGACGCATATTTAAGGAGTTATGGCCAAAATAAGTTTTTCATACAAAAATTTCAATTTTTTAGGATTTTCATCGAAGTTTTGATTTTTTGGGGGTGGTCACGAATTAAGGTCCTTTTGGCTCTAGGACGCATATTTAAGGAGTTATGGCCAAAATAAGTTTTTCATATAAAAATTTCAATTTTTTCCGGATTTTCATCGAAATTTTGATTTTTGGGGGGTGGTCACGAATTAAGGTCCTTTTGGCTCTAGGACGCATATTTAAGGAGTTATGGCCAAAATAAGTTTTTCATATAAAAATTTCAATTTTTTAAGGATTTTCATCGAAATTTTGATTTTTTTGGGGGTGGTCACGAATTAAGGTCCTTTTGGCTCTAGGACGCATATTTAAGGAGTTATGGCCAAAATAAGTTTTTCATATAAAAATTTCAATTTTTTCAGGATTTTCATCGAAATTTTGATTTTTTTGGGGGTGGTCACGAATTAAGGTCCTTTTGGCTCTAGGACGCATATTTAAGGAGTTATGGCCAAAATAAGTTTTTCATATAAAAATTTCAATTTTTTCAGGATTTTCATCGAAATTTTGATTTTTTGGGGGTGGTCACGAATTAAGGTCCTTTTGGCTCTAGGACGCATATTTAAGGAGTTATTGCCAAAATAAGTTTTTCATATAAAAATTTCAATTTTTTCAGGATTTTCATCGAAATTTTTATTTTTTGGGGGTGGTCACGAATTAAGGTCCTTTTGGCTCTAGGACGCATATTTAAGGAGTTATGGCCAAAATAAGTTTTTCATATAAAAATTTCAATTTTTTCAGGATTTTCATCGAAATTTTTATTTTTTGGGGGTGGTCACGAATTAAGGTCCTTTTGGCTCTAGGACGCATATTTAAGGAGTTATGGCCAAAATAAGTTTTTCATATAAAAATTGCAATTTTTTCAGGATTTTCATCGAAATTTTGATTTTTTTGGGGGTGGTCACGAATTAAGGTCCTTTTGGCTCTAGGACGCATATTTAAGGAGTTATGGCCAAAATAAGTTTTTCATATAAAAATTTCAATTTTTTCAGGATTTTCATCGAAATTTTGATTTTTGGGGGTGGTCACGAATTAAGGTCCTTTTGGCTCTAGGACGCATATTTAAGGAGTTATGGCCAAAATAAGTTTTTCATATAAAAATTTCAATTTTTTCCGGATTTTCATCGAAATTTTGATTTTTGGGGGGTGGTCACGAATTAAGGTCCTTTTGGCTCTAGGACGCATATTTAAGGAGTTATGGCCAAAATAAGTTTTTCATATAAAAATTTCAATTTTTTAAGGATTTTCATCGAAATTTTGATTTTTTTGGGGGTGGTCACGAATTAAGGTCCTTTTGGCTCTAGGACGCATATTTAAGGAGTTATGGCCAAAATAAGTTTTTCATATAAAAATTTCAATTTTTTCAGGATTTTCATCGAAATTTTGATTTTTTTGGGGGTGGTCACGAATTAAGGTCCTTTTGGCTCTAGGACGCATATTTAAGGAGTTATGGCCAAAATAAGTTTTTCATATAAAAATTTCAATTTTTTCAGGATTTTCATCGAAATTTTGATTTTTTGGGGGTGGTCACGAATTAAGGTCCTTTTGGCTCTAGGACGCATATTTAAGGAGTTATTGCCAAAATAAGTTTTTCATATAAAAATTTCAATTTTTTCAGGATTTTCATCGAAATTTTTATTTTTTGGGGGTGGTCACGAATTAAGGTCCTTTTGGCTCTAGGACGCATATTTAAGGAGTTATGGCCAAAATAAGTTTTTCATATAAAAATTTCAATTTTTTCAGGATTTTCATCGAAATTTTTATTTTTTGGGGGTGGTCACGAATTAAGGTCCTTTTGGCTCTAGGACGCATATTTAAGGAGTTATGGCCAAAATAAGTTTTTCATATAAAAATTGCAATTTTTTCAGGATTTTCATCGAAATTTTGATTTTTTTGGGGGTGGTCACGAATTAAGGTCCTTTTGGCTCTAGGACGCATATTTAAGGAGTTATGGCCAAAATAAGTTTTTCATATAAAAATTTCAATTTTTTCAGGATTTTCATCGAAATTTTGATTTTTGGGGGTGGTCACGAATTAAGGTCCTTTTGGCTCTAGGACACATATTTAAGGAGTTATGGCCAAAATAAGTTTTTCATATAAAAATTTCAATTTTTTAAGGATTTTCATCGAAATTTTGATTTTTTGGGGGTGGTCACGAATTAAGGTCCTTTTGGCTCTAGGACGCATATTTAAGGAGTTATGGCCAAAATAAGTTTTTCATATAAAAATTTCAATTTTTTAAGGATTTTCATCGAAATTTTGATTTTTTGGGGGTGGTCACGAATTAAGGTCCTTTTGGCTCTAGGACGCATATTTAAGGAGTTATGGCCAAAATAAGTTTTTCATATAAAAATTTCAATTTTTTCAGGATTTTCATCGAAATTTTGATTTTTTGGGGGTGGGCACGAATTAAGGTCCTTTTGGCTCTAGGACGCATATTTAAGGAGTTATGGCCAAAATAAGTTTTTCATATAAAAATTTCAATTTTTTCAGGATTTTCATCGAAATTTTGATTTTTTGGGGGTGGTCACGAATTAAGGTCCTTTTGGCTCTAGGACGCATATTTAAGGAGTTATGGCCAAAATAAGTTTTTCATATAAATTCAAATTTCAATTTTTTCAGGATTTTCATCGAAATTTTTATTTTTTGGGGGTGGTCACGAATTAAGGTCCTTTTGGCTCTAGGACGCATATTTAAGGAGTTATGGCCAAAATAAGTTTTTCATATAAAAATTTCAATTTTTTCAGGATTTTCATCGAAATTTTGATTTTTTGGGGGTGGTCACGAATTAAGGTCCTTTTGGCTCTAGGACGCATATTTATGGAGTTATGACCAAAATAAGTTTTTCATATAAAATTTCAATTTTTTCAGGATTTTCATCGAAATTTTGATTTTTTGAGGGTGGTCACGAATTAAGGTCCTTTTGGCTCTAGGACGCATATTTAAGGAGTTATGACCAAAATAAGTTTTTCATATAAAAATTTCAATTTTTTCAGGATTTTCATCGAAATTTTGATTTTTTGGGGGTGGTCACGAATTAAGGTCCTTTTGGCTCTAGGACGCATATTTAAGGAGTTATGGCCAAAATAAGTTTTTCATATAAAAATTTCAATTTTTTCAGGATTTTCATCGAAATTTTGATTTTTTGGGGGTGGTCACGAATTAAGGTCCTTTTGGCTCTAGGACGCATATTTAAGGAGTTATGGCCAAAATAAGTTTTTCATATAAAAATTTAAATTTTTTCAGGATTTTCATCGAAATTTTGATTTTTTGGGGGTGGTCACGAATTAAGGTCCTTTTGGCTCTAGGACGCATATTTAAGGAGTTATGGCCAAAATAAGTTTTTCATATAAAAATTTCAATTTTTTCAGGATTTTCATCGAAATTTTTATTTTTTGGGGGTGGTCACGAATTAAGGTCCTTTTGGCTCTAGGACGCATATTTAAGGAGTTATGGCCAAAATAAGTTTTTCATATAAAAATTTCAATTTTTTCAGGATTTTCATCGAAATTTTGATTTTTTGGGGGTGGTCACGAATTAAGGTCCTTTTGGCTCTAGGACGCATATTTAAGGAGTTATGACCAAAATAAGTTTTTCATATAAAAATTTCAATTTTTTCAGGATTTTCATCGAAATTTTGATTTTTTGAGGGTGGTCACGAATTAAGGTCCTTTTGGCTCTAGGACGCATATTTAAGGAGTTATGACCAAAATAAGTTTTTCATATAAAAATTTCAATTTTTTCAGGATTTTCATCGAAATTTTGATTTTTTGGGGGTGGTCACGAATTAAGGTCCTTTTGGCTCTAGGACGCATATTTAAGGAGTTATGGCCAAAATAAGTTTTTCATATAAAAATTTAAATTTTTTCAGGATTTTCATCGAAATTTTGATTTTTTGGGGGTGGTCACGAATTAAGGTCCTTTTGGCTCTAGGACGCATATTTAAGGAGTTATGGCCAAAATAAGTTTTTCATATAAAAATTTCAATTTTTTCAGGATTTTCATCGAAATTTTGATTTTTTGGGGGTGGTCACGAATTAAGGTCCTTTTGGCTCTAGGACGCATATTTAAGGAGTTATGGCCAAAATAAGTTTTTCATATAAAAATTTCAATTTTTCCAGGATTTTCATCGAAATTTTGATTTTTTGGGGGTGGTCACGAATTAAGGTCCTTTTGGCTCTAGGACGCATATTTAAGGAGTTATGGCCAAAATAAGTTTTTCATATAAAAATTTCAATTTTTCCAGGATTTTCATCGAAATTTTGATTTTTGGGGGGTGGTCACGAATTAAGGTCCTTTTGGCTCTAGGACGCATATTTAAGGAGTTATGGCCAAAATAAGTTTTTCATATAAAAATTTCAATTTTTTCAGGATTTTCATCGAAATTTTGATTTTTTGGGGGGTGGTCACGAATTAAGGTCCTTTTGGCTCTAGGACGCATATTTAAGGAGTTATGGCCAAAATAAGTTTTTCATACAAAAATTTCAATTTTTTAGGATTTTCATCGAAATTTTGATTTTTTGGGGGTGGTCACGAATTAAGGTCCTTTTGGCTCTAGGACGCATATTTAAGGAGTTATGGCCAAAATAAGTTTTTCATATAAAAATTTCAATTTTTTCCGGATTTTCATCGAAATTTTGATTTTTGGGGGGTGGTCACGAATTAAGGTCCTTTTGGCTCTAGGACGCATATTTAAGGAGTTATGGCCAAAATAAGTTTTTCATATAAAAATTTCAATTTTTTAAGGATTTTCATCGAAATTTTGATTTTTTTGGGGGTGGTCACGAATTAAGGTCCTTTTGGCTCTAGGACGCATATTTAAGGAGTTATGGCCAAAATAAGTTTTTCATATAAAAATTTCAATTTTTTCAGGATTTTCATCGAAATTTTGATTTTTTTGGGGGTGGTCACGAATTAAGGTCCTTTTGGCTCTAGGACGCATATTTAAGGAGTTATGGCCAAAATAAGTTTTTCATATAAAAATTTCAATTTTTTCAGGATTTTCATCGAAATTTTGATTTTTTGGGGGTGGTCACGAATTAAGGTCCTTTTGGCTCTAGGACGCATATTTAAGGAGTTATTGCCAAAATAAGTTTTTCATATAAAAATTTCAATTTTTTCAGGATTTTCATCGAAATTTTGATTTTTTGGGGGTGGTCACGAATTAAGGTCCTTTTGGCTCTAGGACGCATATTTAAGGAGTTATGGCCAAAATAAGTTTTTCATATAAAAATTTCAATTTTTTCAGGATTTTCATCGAAATTTTGATTTTTTTGGGGTGGTCACGAATTAAGGTCCTTTTGGCTCTAGGACGCATATTTAAGGAGTTATGGCCAAAATAAGTTTTTCATATAAAAATTTCAATTTTTTAAGGATTTTCATCGAAATTTTGATTTTTTGGGGGTGGTCACGAATTAAGGTCCTTTTGGCTCTAGGACGCATATTTAAGGAGTTATGGCCAAAATAAGTTTTTCATATAAAAATTTCAATTTTTTCAGGATTTTCATCGAAATTTTGATTTTTTGGGGGTGGGCACGAATTAAGGTCCTTTTGGCTCTAGGACGCATATTTAAGGAGTTATGGCCAAAATAAGTTTTTCATATAAAAATTTCAATTTTTTCAGGATTTTCATCGAAATTTTGATTTTTTGGGGGTGGTCACGAATTAAGGTCCTTTTGGCTCTAGGACGCATATTTAAGGAGTTATGGCCAAAATAAGTTTTTCATATAAAAATTTCAATTTTTTCAGGATTTTCATCGAAATTTTGATTTTTTGGGGGTGGTCACGAATTAAGGTCCTTTTGGCTCTAGGACGCATATTTAAGGAGTTATGGCCAAAATAAGTTTTTCATATAAAAATTTCAATTTTTTCAGGATTTTCATCGAAATTTTGATTTTTTGGGGGTGGTCACGAATTAAGGTCCTTTTGGCTCTAGGACGCATATTTAAGGAGTTATGGCCAAAATAAGTTTTTCATATAAAAATTTAAATTTTTTCAGGATTTTCATCAAAATTTTGATTTTTTGGGTGTGGTCACGAATTAAGGTCCTTTTGGCTCTAGGACGCATATTTAAGGAGTTATGGCCAAAATAAGTTTTTCATATAAAAATTTCAATTTTTTCAGGATTTTCATCGAAATTTTTATTTTTTGGGGGTGGTCACGAATTAAGGTCCTTTTGGCTCTAGGACGCATATTTAAGGAGTTATGGCCAAAATAAGTTTTTCATATAAAAATTTCAATTTTTTCAGGATTTTCATCGAAATTTTGATTTTTTGGGGGTGGTCACGAATTAAGGTCCTTTTGACTCTAGGACGCATATTTAAGGAGTTATGACCAAAATAAGTTTTTCATATAAAAATTTCAATTTTTTCAGGATTTTCATCGAAATTTTGATTTTTTGGGGGTGGTCACGAATTAAGGTCCTTTTGGCTCTAGGACGCATATTTAAGGAGTTATGGCCAAAATAAGTTTTTCATATAAAAATTTCAATTATTTCAGGATTTTCATCGAAATTTTGATTTTTTGGGGGTGGTCACGAATTAAGGTCCTTTTGGCTCTAGGACGCATATTTAAGGAGTTATGGCCAAAATAAGTTTTTCATATAAAAATTTAAATTTTTTTCAGGATTTTCATCGAAATTTTGATTTTTTGGGGGTGGTCACGAATTAAGGTCCTTTTGGCTCTAGGACGCATATTTAAGGAGTTATGGCCAAAATAAGTTTTTCATATAAAAATTTCAATTTTTTCAGGATTTTCATCGAAATTTTTATTTTTTGGGGGTGGTCACGAATTAAGGTCCTTTTGGCTCTAGGACGCATATTTAAGGAGTTATGGCCAAAATAAGTTTTTCATATAAAAATTTCAATTTTTTCAGGATTTTCATCGAAATTTTGATTTTTTGGGGGTGGTCACGAATTAAGGTCCTTTTGGCTCTAGGACGCATATTTAAGGAGTTATGACCAAAATAAGTTTTTCATATAAAAATTTCAATTTTTTCAGGATTTTCATCGAAATTTTGATTTTTTGAGGGTGGTCACGAATTAAGGTCCTTTTGGCTCTAGGACGCATATTTAAGGAGTTATGACCAAAATAAGTTTTTCATATAAAAATTTCAATTTTTTCAGGATTTTCATCGAAATTTTGATTTTTTGGGGGTGGTCACGAATTAAGGTCCTTTTGGCTCTAGGACGCATATTTAAGGAGTTATGGCCAAAATAAGTTTTTCATATAAAAATTTAAATTTTTTCAGGATTTTCATCGAAATTTTGATTTTTTGGGGGTGGTCACGAATTAA